>NC_053393.1:257540212-257846199 GCF_905171765.1 Bufo bufo
CCCAGTAGTCAAGGGGTTCATCGCTCCTCAGAGTGTCGATATCTGCAGTTAAGGCGAGGTAGTCTGCTACCTGTCGGTCGAGTCGTTCTCTGAGGGTGGACCCCGAAGGGCTGTGGCGATGCGTAGGACTTAAAAAGCTCTGCATGTCCTCCATCAACAACACGTCTGTAAAGCGTCCTGTCCTTGCCGGGGTGGTCGTGGTAGGAGGAGGATTACTTTCACCTCTTCCCCTGTTACATTCCCGTTGTGCTGTGACATCACCCTTATACGCTGTGTAAAGCATACTTTAACTTGTTTTGGAACTGCTGCATCCTTTCCGACTTCCGGTAATTCGGTAACATTTCAGGCACTTTCTGCTTATACCGGGGGTCTAGTAGTGTGGCCACCCAGTACAGGTCGTTCTCCTTCAGCCTTTTATACGAGGGTCCCTCAACAGGCATGACAGCATGAAAGACCCCATTTGCACAAGGTGGGATGCCGAGCTACTCATGTCCCGTTCCTCGTCCTCACTGATGTCATTGAAGGTCTGTTCTTCCCCCTAGCCACGTACAACATCACGGGTACCAGATAGGTGACAACGAGCACCCTAGGATGCCTGCTGTGGTTGGTCTTCCTCCTCCTCAAAGCCACATTCCTCCTCTGACTCCTCTTCCAGCGTTGCCGCAGGTCCAGCAAGCGATGCTGATAAGGCTGTTTCTGGTGGTGATGGTGACCACAACTCTTCCTCTTCACGCTCATCTACGGCCTGATCAGCACTCTTCGCAGGGCACGCTCCAGGAAGAAAACAAATGGGATGATGTCGCTGATGGTGCGACTGACTAGGTTTGTCACCTCCTCAAAAGGACGCATGAGCGTCCAGTAACGTGGCAAAAAAATACCCAGCTCCACAGAGGTTGTCCTAGCACCCCGGTCATACAAATACTCGTTGGCGGCTTTTTCTTGTTGGATCAGGCGGTCGAACATTAGGAGTGTTGAATTCCAACGTGTCGGGCTGTCGCAAATCAAGCGCCTCACTGGCATGTTGTTTCGCTGCTGAATATCGGAAAAGTGCGCCATGGCCATGTAGGAACGCCTGAAATGGCCACACACCTTCCTGGCCTGCTTGAGGATGTCCTGTAAGCCTGGGTACTTATGCACAAAGCATTGTACGATCAGATTCAACACATGTGCCATGCACGGCACATGTGTCAACTTGCCCAAATTCAATGCCGCCAACAAATTGCTTCCGTTGTCACACACCACTTTGCCGATCTCCAGTTGGTGCAGAGTCAGCCACTGATCCACCTGTGCGTTCAGGGCGGACAGGAGTGCTGGTCCGGTGTGACTCTCTGCTTTCAGGCAAGTCAACCTCAAGACAGCGTGACACTGTCGTATCCGGGATGTGGAATAGCCCCTGGGGAGCTGGGGGGATTCAGTTGATGTGGAGCAAGACGCAGCAGCAGAAGAGGACTCAGCCGAGGAGGTTAGCGAAGAGGAAGGAGTAGGAGGAGTAGAGGAGGTGGCAGCAGGCCTGCCTGCAAGTCGTGGCGGTGTCACCAACTCCTCTGCAGAGCCATGCTTGGCAGCCGTCAGCAGGTTTACCCAATGCGCAGTGTAGGTGATATACCTGCCCTGACCGTGCTTTGCAGACCAGGTATCAGTGGTCAGATGGACCCTTGCCCCAACACTGTGTGCCAGACATGCCATGACTTCCTTTTCCACAATAGAGTACAGGTTGGGGATTGCCTTTTGTGAAAAAAAAAATTCGGCCGGGTACCTTCCACTGCGGTGTCCCAATAGCTACGAATTTTTTGAAGGCCTCAGACTCCACCAGCTTGTATGGTAAAAGCTGGCGGGCTAAGAGTTCCGACAAGCCAGCTGTCAGACGCCGGGCAAGGGGGTGACTCTGTGACATTGGCTTCTTACGCTCAAACATTTCCTTGACAGACACCTGACTGTGGGCAGATGAGCAGGAACTGCTGAAGGTGAGAGGCAGAGTGGCGGATGGTTGAGAGGGGGCAAGGAGGACAGCAGTGGTTGACGTGGCTGAAGATGCTGTACCAGGAGGAGGATGGTGGCTTTGAGTTTGTGTGCTGCTTGCACTCATCATGTGTTGATCCCATAGGCGTTTGTGAAGTTAGATCATGTGCCTTCGCAAAGCAGTTGTACCTAGGTGGGTGTTGGACTTCCCACGACTCAGTTTCTTTTGGAACAGGTTGCAAATGGCATCGCTGTTATCAGAGGCTGACACAAAAAAAAATGCCACACTGCTGAGCTTTGCAATGACGGCATTCTGGTGGTGGCAACAGCATGCATTGATTGGCGTGCTGTCTGGCTGACCCGGGTGCCGATACATGCTGTCTGACTGTGCCACTAGCTCCTTGCGACGACCTCCCCCTGCTTCCAACTCGTCTCCTCCTCCTCTCTGTCTCCCCATCTGAACTTTCCCCCTGTTCTTCTTCTCTTCGAGCGGGCACCCACGTGACATCCACGGACACATCGTCATCATCAACTGCTTCACTTGTATCTGACAACTCAGCAAAGGAAGCAGCAGCGGGTACAACATCATCATCATCACACCGTACGTCCATGTGTGTAATGCTGCCTGACTGAGACATATCCCTGTTATCTACATCCTCTGGCAATAATGGTTGCGCATCACTCATTTCTTCCAACTGATGTGTAAATAACTCCTCTGACAGATCAAGTGAAGCAGCTGTGGTGCTAGTGTTGGTGGTGGCGGCAGGCGGGCGAGTAGTAACTTGAGAGGTGCCCGAAGCTGAGCTGGAGGAGGATGGTGCGTCAAGGTTCCGAGCGGAAGCTGTAGAAGATTGGGTGTCCTGTGTTAGCCAGTCAACTATGTCCTCAGAACTTTTCGAGTTCAGGGTACGTGGCCTCTGAACACTGGGCATTATTCTAGGGCAAAAGGGAATCACAGCACCACGACCACGACGGCCAGGGCCGTCTTTACCAAAGGGCAAAAGGGGCAGCTGCCCCGGGCCCGGTTGCTCCTGGGGGGCCCAAGGCAGCTGCCTCTTGAGCCCTGCTAGCCATTGCCCCGGGTGTCAGGCTGTCAGCTACACAGGGGGTGCTGCCATGCCATGCCTGCCAGCACTCCAGCCAGCGAACTGTGTCTGTGAGAGCTGTGAGTGTGATCTAGGACCTTAGATGACATCATCACATGTGACCAGTAACCTATCAATATTACTGGTCACATGGCTATGAGGTAATCACAGGTCCTATCAGGAGTGTTGCAGGAGAAGTTTGCCTTAGGCCTCATGCACACGACCGTATTTTTTTGCTGTCCGCAAAACAGGGTTCCGTTTTTCCGTGATCCGTGACCGTTTTTTCGTTCATGGGTCTTCCTTGATTTTTGGAGGATCCACGGACATGAAAAAAAAGTTGTTTTGGTGTCCGCCTGGCCGTGCGGAGCCAAACGGATCCGTCCTGAATTACAATGCAAGTCAATGGGGACGGATCCGTTTGACGTTGACACAATATGGTGCAATTTCAAACGGATCCGTCCCCCATTGACTTTCAATGTAAAGTCAGGAGTTAATATACCATTGGATCGGAGTTTTCTCCAATCCGATGGTATATTTTAACTTGAAGCGTCCCCATCACCATGGGAACGCCTCTATGTTAGAATATACCGTCGGATTTGAGTTACATCGTGAAACTCAAATCCGACAGTATATTCTAACACAGAGGCGTTCCCATGGTGATGGGGACGCTTCAGGTTAGAATATACTAAAAGAACTGTGTACATGACTGCCCCCTGCTGCCTGGCAGGTGCTGCCAGGCAGCAGGGGGCAGCCCCTTCCCCCTGTAGTTAACACATTGGTGGCCAGTGCGGCCGCCCCCCCCTCCCCTGTAGTTAACTCATTGGTGGCCAGTGGGCCCCCCCTCCCCTGTAGTTAACTCATTGGTGGCCAGTGGGTCCCCCCCTCCCCTGTAGTTAACTCATTGGTGGCCAGTGGGCCCCCCCCTCCCCTGTAGTTAACTCATTGGTGGCCAATGGGCCCCCCCTCCCCTGTAGTTAACTCGTTGGTGGCCAGTGAGCCTTCTCCCCTCCCTCCAAATTAAAATCTCCCCCCTATCATTGGTGGCAGCGGAGTGTACCGATCGGAGTCCCAGTTTAATCGCTGGGGCTCCGATCGGTAACCATGGCAACCAGGACGCTACTGCAGTCCCGGTTGCCATGGTTACTTAGCAATTTGTAGAACCATTATACTTACCTGCGAGCTCCGATGTCTGCGATGTCTGCGTCCGGCCGGGAGCTCCTCCTACTGGTAAGTGACAGGTCATGTCACTTACCAGTAGGAGGAGCTCCCGGCCGGATGCAGACATCGCAGACATCGCAGCTCGCAGGTAAGTATAATGGTTCTACAAATTGCTAAGTAACCATGGCAATCGGGACTGCAGTAGCGTCCTGGTTGCCATGGTTACCGATCGGAGCCCCAGCGATTAAACTGGGACTCCGATCGGTACACTCCGCTGCCACCAATGATAGGGGGGAGATTTTAATTAGGAGGGGGATGGAGGGGAGAAGGCCCACTGGCCACCAACGAGTTAACTACAGGGGAGGGAGGGGGGGAGGCCCACTGGCCACTAACGAGTTAACTACAGGGGAGGGGGGGCCCACTGGCCACCAATGAGTTAACTACAGGGGAGGGGGGGCCCACTGGCCACCAATGAGTTAACTACAGGGGAGGGGGGGCCCACTGGCGGCCACCAACGAGTTAACTACAGGGGAGGGAGGGGGGGCCCACTGGCCACCAATGAGTTAACTAAAGAGGAGGGAGGGGGGCCCACTGGCCACCAATGAGTTAACTACAGGGGAGGGAGGGGGGGGGGGCGGCCGCACTGGCCACCAATGAGTTAACTACAGGGGAGGGAGGGGGGCCCACTGGCCACCAATGAGTTAACTACAGGGGAGGGGGGGGGGGGGGGGCGGCCGCACTGGCCACCAATGTGTTAACTACAGGGGGGGGCTGTCCCCTGCTGCCTGGCAGCACCTGCCAGGCAGCAGTGGGCAGTCATGTACACAGTTCTTTTAGTATATTCTAACCTGAAGCGTCCCCATCACCATGGGAACGCCTCTGTGTTGGAATATACTGTCGGTTCTGAGTTTTCACGAAGTGAAAACTCAGCTAGGAAAAAGCTTTTATGCAGACGGATCTTCGGATCCGTCTGTATAAAAACTAACCTACGGCCACGGATCACGGACACGGATGCCAATCTTGTGTGCATCCGTGTTCTTTCACGAACCCATTGACTTGAATGGGTCCGTGAACCGTTCTCCGTCAAAAAAATAGGACAGGTCATATTTTTTTGACGGACAGGATACACGGATCACGGTCTCGGCTGCAAAACGGTGCATTTTCCGATTTTTCCACGGACCCATTGAAAGTCGGCACAACGGCCACGGATGCACACAACGGTCGTGTGCAGGAGGCCTTAACTGTGGAGCTTTTTTTGTGAAGATTACATCAGAAAAAAGTGACAGGGGCTGTTATGCTAATATACTGTAAACTACTGTATAGTGGGGTGCTGTATACTGTGGGGGGGCTGTATACTGTGGGGGGCCTGTATACTGACTGTGGGGGGCCTGTATACTGTGGGGGGCCTTATACTGTGGGGGGCCTGTATACTGACTGTGGGGGGCCTGTATACTGTGGGGGGGGCCTGTATACTGTGGGGGGGCCTGTATACTGTGGGGGGGGCCTGTATACTGTGGGGGGGGCCTGTATACTGTGGGGGGCCTGTATACTGTGGGGGGCCTGTATACTGTGGGGGGGGGCTGTATACTGTGTGGGGGGGCTGTATACTGTGTGTGGGGGGGCCTGTATAGTGTGGGGGGCTGTATAGTATGGGGGGCTGTATAGTATGGGGGGCTGTATACTGTATACTGTCGGTGCTGTATATTGTGGAGTGCTATACTGCTGTACTGTATACTGTGGGGGGCTGTATAGTGTGGAGTGCTATACTGCTGTACTGTATAGTGTGGGGGGCTGTATAGTGTGGGGTGCTGTATCGTGTATAGTTTGGGGTGCTGTATACGGTGAGGTGCTATACTGCTCTACTGTATACTGTGAGGTGATGTATACTGTGGGGTGATGTATACTGTGGGCTGCTATACTGCTCTACTATATAGTGTGGGGTACTGTATAGTGTGGGGTACTGTATAGTGTGGGGTGCTATACTGCATACTGTGTGGTGCTGTTTACTATAGGGTGCTATACTGCATACTGTGGGTTGCTGTATACTATAGGGTGCTATACTGCATACTGTGGGGTGCTGGGGTGCACTGTAACACTAGGGTGAGCCGAGCCCTGGTCTCCTTCCTGCAGAGCGGTGCCCACTTCCAGCCTGAGCCCAGCTGCCCAGAGCACTGATCCTGAGCCGCTGGAGTCTTCAGGCACACTGGCAGGCAACTGCAATTAGATTACAGTGAAAAAATTGTTGTTTTTTTTTTAAATGCAAGCTACTGTGACACCAGATATGAGTGGTGGCACTGGGCACTGGCAGTAGTGGGCACAGTACACGCTGTAGGCCTGACACACACGCTTGCAGGCAACTGCAATTAGATTACAGTGAAATTATTATTATTTTTTTTTTAAATGCATGCTACTGTGACACCAGATATGAGTGGTGGCACTGGGCACTGGCAGTAGTGGGCACAGTACACGCTGTAGGCCTGACACACACGCTTGCAGGCAACTGCAATTAGATTACAGTGAAAAATATATATTTTTTTTTTAAATGCAAGCTACTGTGACACCAGATATGAGTGGTGGCACTGGGCACTGGCAGTAGTGGGCACAGTACACGCTGTAGGCCTGACACACATGCTTGCAGGCAACTGCAATTAGATTACAGTGAAAAATGTATTTATTTTTTTAAATGCAAGCTACTGTGACACCAGATATGAGTAGTGGCACTGGGCACTGGCAGTAGTGGGCACAGTACACGCTGTAGGCCTGACACACACGCTTGCAGGCAACTGCAATTAGATTACAGTGAAAATTATATATTTTTTTAAAATGCAAGCTACTGTGACACCAGATATGAGTGGTGGCACTGGCAGTAGTGGGCACACTACACGCTGTAGGCCTGACACACACGCTTGCAGGCAACTGCAATTAGATTACAGTAAAAAAAAATATATATTTTTAATGCAAGCTACTGTGGTACCAGATATGAGTGGTGGCACTGGGCACTGGCAGTAGTGGGCACAGTACACGCTGTAGGCCTGACACACACGCTTGCAGGCAACTGCAATTAGATTACAGTGAATTTTTTTTGTTTTTTTAAAATGCAAGCTACTGTGACACCAGATATGAGTGGTGGCACTGGCAGTAGTGGGCACAGTACTTGGATTGTACTTTACATAAACAAAAATGTGAATAAGTCACCCCCTGGGTCCGTGAACTCACATACGGATTACCTATATTTTCCCTTCCCCTGGCACATATGCAGTGCAGGAGCACTTAAAAAATGAGTATATATTGCCCACTGAAGTAAAAGAACGGGATTAAATTATTGTCCCTGGCACATATGCAGTGCTGGTGCACTGAACTTACACAAAATGGCCGCCAACGCCCACCTAACTAACAGACGGATAAAACTTATTTTTCTGTGTCACTGGGCTCAGGTCAGGGTACAAAAATGTTGCACTGCACCCACAAAACAAAATCGCTGTAACTCGCAGAGTTAACAACAAGTTCTGATATCAGATAGATTCTTTCCTATTCTCTCCCTCACAGCAGCAGCATCCTATCCCTACACTAGTAAGAGCAGACTGACGTTCGCCGCTACGTGACTCCAGCTTATATAGAGGCTGGGTCACATGCTGCACTGGCCAATCACAGCCATGCCATTAGTAGGCATGGCTGTGATGGCTTCTAAGGGCACACAAGTTAAACGCCTGTTGATTGGCTGCCCCGCAGCCTTTCAAAAAGCGCCATTAAATCGCTGAACACCGAACTCGAACCCAAACTTTTACTGAAATGTTCGGGTCCAGGGTCTAAAAATCCTAAAGTTCGGTACGAACCAGAACTTTACAGTTCGGGTTCGCTCAACCCTAATGATGATGAGACACAGTTGCCAATAAGTCAACGGCAATTAGTGTCTCAAGAGGTTGTTGATGAGGATGAGACACAGTTGTAAATAAGTGAGGTTGTTGTTAGGTCAACAATTCAGGAGGATGACCAGAGTGAGGAAGTGGAAGAGGAGATGGTGGACGATGAAATCACTGACCCAACCTGGGAAGGTAGCAAGCCGAGCAAGGACAGCAGTACAGAGGGGGAGGGATCCACAGCGTTGCAACAGGCTGGAAGAGGCAGTGGGGTGGCAAAATGGAGAAGGTTCCCTGGAGCACCCGCTAGCAGCAATCTCCCTTGCCAAAGAGTAGGTGTTCCGCAGTCTGGCGCTTTTTTTATGAAAGTGCGGACGATAAAAGAATTGTCATTTGCAACCTGTGCCGTACCAAAATGAGCAGGGGGTGAACACTAGCAACCTCACCACCACCAGCATGATTCGCCACATGGCATCAAAGCACCCTAATAGCTGGGCCGAACGCCTGGGTCCACAATCAGTGTCTGTGGGTCACACCACTGCCTCCTCTTCCCCTGTGTTACGTGCTGGCCAATACCCTGTCCTAGACGCAGGCCCGGATGCCTCCCGCCCTGCACCTGGACCTTCGCAAGCACCATCAACTAGCACATCCACTTCTGTGTCAAAGCGCAGCGTACAGATGTCCATACCCCAGGCCTTAGAGTGAAAACGCAAATACCCAGCCACCCACCCACAGGCCATAGCACTAAATGCGCACCTTTCCAAATTGCTGGCCCTGGAAATGTTGCCATTTAGGCTTGTGGACACTGAGGCCCTCAGTGGCAGCGGCGGTCCCTCGTTACTCAGTACCCAGCCTCCACAATTTTTCCCGGTGGGCCATTTACGCCTTACACCAGCATGTGTCCCGTAACATCACCCGTGCCCTGACCAACGCAGTTATTGGGAAGGTCCACTTAATGACTGACACATGGACAAGTGCTTGTGGCCAGGGACGCTACATTTCCCTGATGGCACACTGGGTAAACGTTGTGGAGGTCGGGAGCAAGTCGTACCCTGGGATGGCACAGGTGCTACCGACGCCAAGGATTGCGGGCCCTACTTCCATCAGGATTTCTACATTAGTGGCTGCAACCCCCCCTTCTCTTCCTCCACCTCCTCCACCACTTCCACCCTTTGTTCATCTTCTCAGCGTGAATTGGATGATGATGAGGAGGAGGAGTGTCACGGAACCATGAACCAGACGTACAACCAGAGATAAGTGAAAATAAGAAGGCTTTATTGAAAATAAAGCTGTAAAGCAAAAGTCCAAACGGATGGTGAAACCGAAGCAGAGTCTTTGAGAGGCCAGAGGTCAGGAACCAGAGGGGTAGTCAGACGGAGCCAGGATCAGGAACCAGCAGGGTAGTCAGACGAAGCCAGGATCAGGAACCAGCAGGGTAGTCAGACGAAGCCAGGATCAGGAACCAGAAGCAGCAGCAGTCTTAGAAGCATGTGAACACAGGAGGACCAAGCAAGGAACTGAAGCCACAGACCTCCTATATATAGGAGCTAGGCATCCAGCTCCTCCCAGTGGGAAGGAGGAGCCGCCGGGTGGAAGGCTACAAGAAACCCAGAAACCAAGATGGCCGCCAGCACATGTCAAACGAAGGAGAACAGCAAGAAGGTAAGACCATGACAGTACCTCCCCCTCGAGGGCCCCTCCTCCGCGGAGCAAAAAACGGTTTCTGAGGGAAGCGTGCGTGGAAGGCTCGGAGCAAGGCAGGAGCATGAACATCTGCGGAGGGAACCCAGGAACGCTCCTCTGGACCATAACCACGCCAATGGACCAAAAACTGCACCCGACCGCGGACCAGGCGTGAGTCCAGGATATTGCTCACCTCATACTCCTCACGATTGCCCACTCGGACCGGACGAGGCCGAGGAACCGAGGTAGTGAAACGATTACACACCAGTGGCTTCAACAGGTAGACATGAAACACGTTAGAGATCCGCATGCCAGGAGGAAGCGCAAGGGCATAGGCTACCGGGTTTACCCTGCGAAGCACTCGGAAGGGACCAACAAAGCGAGGCGCCAGCTTGGGAGTGGGCACTCGAAGGTTGAGGTTGCGGGTGTACAACCATACACGGTCTCCGACCTGGTAGGAAGGAGCAGGCGCTCGTCTGCGATCAGCCTGGAGTCTCTGGCGCTGCGCAGAGACCTCAAGGGACTTCTGGATCTGTACCCAAGAAGCACGTAGGACGGAAAGGTGATCCTCCACAGCCGGAATATCCTGGGGAGAGAATACCTCCGGTAACACGGCAGGTTGGAACCCATAATTGGCCATGAAGGGAGACGTCCCAGAGGAAGAGTTCACCGCCGAGTTCCTGGCAAACTCAGCCCAAGGCAGGAGGTCAACCCAATTGTCTTGGTGATCGGAGACATAGCAACGAAGGAATTGCTCCAAGGCCTGATTGGATCGTTCTGCGGCCCCATTGGACTGAGGGTGGTAGGCCGAGGAGAAGGAGAGATGAATCCCCAACTGGGAGCAAAAGGCGCGCCAGAACCTGGACACAAACTGACTCCCCCGATCCGACACAATCTCCTTGGGCAAACCGTGCAACCGGAAGACCTCCCTGGCAAAAATCGTGGCCAACTCTTGTGCAGAGGGTAACTTCTTGAGAGGAACACAGTGGCACATTTTGGAAAACCGATCCACAATCATGAGAATGACCGTATGGCCTCGGGATGCAGGAAGGTCCACAATGAAATCCATCCCCAGGTGTGACCATGGGCGCTCCCCGGTGGCTATGGGTTGCAGAAGACCCAACGGAAGGTGCCGAGGGGACTTACTCTGGGCACAAACGGAGCATGCCGCTACATATGCGGCGATGTCGGAACGTAGGGAAGGCCACCAGAACAGACGTGAAACAGCCCAGGACAGCTGATTCTTTCCAGGATGCCCCGCGGTCTTGGAGTTATGGTAGGTTCGCAACAACCGAATGCGCAACTCCTCAGGCACAAAACATCTGCCGTTGGGTCTCCCAGAGGGAGCACCAGATTGAGCCGCCAAAATCTGCTCACCCAGGGGAGAGGTCAGGCTGGTGCGAATGGCGGCCAGGATCTGATTCGGAGGTATGACCGAAGTCGGAATCGACGACTCCCTGGACAGCTCGGAGTACTGCCGTGATAAGGCATCCGCCCTGATGTTCTTGGAACCGGGTAGGTAGGAGACCACGTAATTAAAACGTGACAAGAACAGAGCCCATCTGGCCTGACGTGGTGTCAATCTCTTGGCCTCCGAAAGGTAGGTCAGATTCTTATGGTCCGTCAGGATGAGAACCGGAACCACCGAACCCTCGAGCAAGTGCCTCCATTCTTTAAGGGCCTGCACGATGGCCAATAACTCCCTGTCACCAATCTGATAGTTGCACTCCGCGAAGGACAGTTTCCGGGAGTAAAACCCACAAGGAAGCAGAGGACCCTCTGGTGTTCTACGCTGAGACAGAAGGGCGCCTACTCCCGTCTCAGACGCGTCCACCTCGAGGACAAAGGGCAACCCAGGGTTGGGATGCGACAGAATCGGAGCCGACACAAAAGCGGACTTTAGGGCCTCAAAAGCTCGGATGGCCTCGAGCGGCCAGACCTGGGAATTACTGCCCTTCCTGGTCAGATCCGTGAGAGGCTTGGCCAGCCTGGAAAAGTCCCTGATGAACTTCCGATAATAATTGGCGAAGCCCAAAAAGCGCTGCAGGGAACGAAGACCACTGGGCTGGGGCCACTGTAAGACAGCCGAAACCTTCTCAGGATCCATGGAGAACCCCTCAGCGGAAATGATGTAACCTAAGAAGGTTACCTGGGATCGGTGAAATTCGCATTTCTCAAGCTTACCGAACAGCTTGTTCTCTCGTAACCGTTGCAACACTCGTCTGACATCCAGAATGTGGGCCTCCATGGATTCAGAATATACCAAGATGTCATCCAAATAGACCACCACACACTGCTGCAACAGGTCACGGAAAACATCGTTGATGAATTCCTGAAAGACTGCGGGCGCATTGCACAACCCAAAGGGCATAACCAAGGATTCATAATGACCGGTCCTGGTGTTAAACGCGGTCTTCCACTCATCGCCCGCCTTGATCCTTACCAGGTTATATGCCGCCCTCAGGTCGAGTTTGGTAAAGACCGTGGCCCCTTTAAGGCGATCGAACAGCTCGGAAATCAAGGGTATCGGGTAAGCGTTCTTGATCGTGATGCGATTGAGACCCCTGTAATCGATGCAAGGCCTCAACTCACCGCCCTTCTTTTTCACAAAGAAAAATCCAGCCCCTGCCGGGGACGAGGATTTGCGATTGTGTCCGCGTGAAAGCGCCTCCCTCACGTACTCCTCCATGGCCTCATTCTCCGCTACCGACAGTGGATAGACTTTGCCACGAGGAGGAACGGCACCAGGTTGTAACTCTATGGCACAATCGTATGGGCGGTGCGGAGGTAGGGCAACCGCGCGCACCTTATCGAATACATCCCGGTACTCCTCGTATTCAGGAGGCAACAGAGAGTCCGAGGAAGTACACAGCAACTTGACAGACCCATGGATGCAACTAGCCCCACACTGCGGTGACCACGAGAGGATCTCGACCGATCTCCAATCGAAAGTCGGATTATGCTTCTGGAGCCAGGGGTACCCCAAGACCACCGAGTAGTGTGGAGACGAAATAACCTGGAAGCAGACCGACTCTCTGTGAACGGCACCAATGGCTATCCCCACTGGAAGGGTCTCATGAGTCACGTGTGGCGGCAGAAGGGGTCTGCCGTCTATCGCCTCAAGAGCCAGTGGGGAACCTCGAGCCTGCAGAGGAATGGAATTGGCGGCAGCGAACACACTATCAATGAACAAACCACCAGCACCAGAGTCCACCAACGCCTGGGTCGTCACCGAGCCCCCGACCCAGGAGAGGACAACAGTGATCAGTGGTTTGTCAACACGGGAAACCGGGGACGAGGAGACTCCACCCAAGATCTGCCCCCGACAGGATCTCAGGTACGAGCGTTTTCCCGGACGGTTCGGACATGCCAACCGAAAATGCCCACCGAGACCACAGTACATGCATCGGCCCTTGCGTCTCCGGAGTACCCTCTCCCCCTCGGACAGGCGAGCAAACCCCAGCTGCATGGGTTCACCCCCAGACAAGTCATCCCCAGGAGGCGTGGGAGGAGAGGGAGGCACGGGTGGGACAGCAAACGTAGACGCCAATCTGTTAGAAGACCTCCGCAGGCTCTCCTTAAAGGAAGGTCTCTCCCTGAGTCTGGTGTCAATCAAAATCAGGAAAGAAATAAGAGACTCGAGCTCCACTGGTAGGTCCTTAGCTGCAACCTCATCCTTCAAGGCATCCGAGAGACCATGAGAGAAAGCAGCGACCAGAGCCTCATTATTCCAGCCCACCTCTGCTGCCAGGGTACGAAACTCAATGGCGTATTCAGCTACGGATCGTGAACCCTGTCTGATGGACATAAGGAGCTTCGCAGCAGAGGCAGCACGAGCCGGCACATCGAATACCTTCCGAAGAGAAGCAACAAAACCGGAAAACTCAGCAACCACCGGATTGTTGTTCTCCCATAAAGGGCTGGCCCAGGCCAAGGCCTTGTCCGAGAGCAGCGAGATCAAGAAGCCCACCTTTGATCTCTCAGTAGGAAAGGCATGTGGCAGCAACTCGAAATAAATGCCCGCCTGGTTAAGGAAACCTCGGCACTGAGTTGGCTCTCCCCCAAAGCGCTGTGGAAGAGGGGCAGAACCGGTCATACCCCGAAACACCGCAGGCGCAACAACAGGTGTCGGGGTAGACTCTGGCGCAACAACCGGAGCGGCAGTAGGAGCGACAACCGATCCATCGGCAACGGGAGCGAAATGAGCCGTGCGTTCAAGCAGGGTTTGCAACGCCACAGCGAACCGACCCAACAGGTGATCCTGCTGATCAAGTCTGGCAACCAGCATGGGTAGCGAGAATGGCCCTGTACCGTCAGAATTCATGGCTTGGTCCTAATGTCACGGAACCATGAACCAGACGTACAACCAGAGATAAGTGAAAATAAGAAGGCTTTATTGAAAATAAAGCTGTAAAGCAAAAGTCCAAACGGATGGTGAAACCGAAGCAGAGTCTTTGAGAGGCCAGAGGTCAGGAACCAGAGGGGTAGTCAGACGGAGCCAGGATCAGGAACCAGCAGGGTAGTCAGACGAAGCCAGGATCAGGAACCAGCAGGGTAGTCAGACGAAGCCAGGATCAGGAACCAGAAGCAGCAGCAGTCTTAGAAGCATGTGAACACAGGAGGACCAAGCAAGGAACTGAAGCCACAGACCTCCTATATATAGGAGCTAGGCATCCAGCTCCTCCCAGTGGGAAGGAGGAGCCGCCGGGTGGAAGGCTACAAGAAACCCAGAAACCAAGATGGCCGCCAGCACATGTCAAACGAAGGAGAACAGCAAGAAGGTAAGACCATGACAAGGAGGAGGAGCATGAGACAGTTGCCTCCGCTACAGAGGGTAGTACCTACAGCAGGTTTATTCCATCTGTTCAGCGTGGATGGGCCGAAGAGGAGGAAGAGGAGATTGAGAGTCATCCTCCTGATGAGGACAGCGAAGTCTTGTCTGTTGGCACACATGGTTGACTTTATGTTAAGCTGCCTTTCCCATGACCCTCGCGTTATACGCATTTTGGCCAACACCGATTACTGGTTGTTCACCCTTCTCGACCCCCGCTACAAAGAGAACTTCTCATCTCTCATTCCTGTGGTGGAGAGGACTAGCAAAATGGTGAAATACCAGAAGGTCCTTGTGGAAAAATTGCTCCAAAAATTTCCAGCTGACAACACTGGCAGCAGAGTACGTAGTTCCTTGGGCAACCGAGGAGGGGAGACGAGGGGAACACACAGCAGTTCCAACAGAGGCAAGGCAACACTCTCCAAGGCCTGGGACAGTTTCATGACACCCCGCCAGCACCCTCACCCTTGATATGCGGCCTAGTGTCACAAGAGAGAGAAAAGTTTTGGAAGATGCTGAAGGAGTACGTAGCAGACCGTGTCAGCGTCCTTAATGATTCCTCTGTGCCTTACAACTATTGGGTGTCCAAGTTGGACATGTGGCACGAACTGGCGCTCCACGCCTTGGAGAAGCTGGCCTGCCCTGCCGCCAGCGTTTTGTCTGAGCGGGTATTTAGTACTGCTGGGGGCATAATAACTGATAATCGCATCTGACACATTTAAAGTGCCTTTATAGTCAGCCGCTTTTCTCTGGTGGAGTACAGAAGTCAGGGGCAATCCAGGCCTTGTTCATTTTGCTAAGAGTCAACTAAAAATGCTGACAGGTTGACTCTTAGCAAAATGAACAAGGCCTGGATTGCCCCTGACTTCTGTACTCCACCAGAGGAAAGCGGCTGACTATAAAGGCACTTTAAATGTGTCTTTTATGGTGTATTGAATACACTGTATTCCCATGCACCCCTTTCACCACAAAACAGGGGTATATGGTTCAATCTTTCTTTTCCTATACTCCTCCTCCATCATATCAACATGCTTATTAGGCTGCCCTCGCTCCTAATGTTTTAGAGTGTCAGCTCAGCAGCAGGCCCTCAACCATAATTTTTTTGATGGTCAGCTGAGCAGCAGGCCCTCAACCATAATTCTTTCCATGGTCAGATCAGCAGCAGGTGCTCACCCCTAATGTTTCAGATGGTCAGCTCAGCAGCAGAGCCTCACCCCTAATGTTTTAGATGGTCAGATCAGCAGCAGGCCCTCAACCATAATTTTTTCGATGGTCAGCTCAGCACCAGGCCCTCAACCATAACTTTTACCATGGTCAGCTCAGCAGCAGGCCCTCAACCATAATTTTTTCCATGGTCAGCTCAGCAGCAGGCCCTCAACCATATTTTTTTACATGGTCAGATCAGCAGCAAAGAAAAGAGGGTTAGTCAGCACCTTCCAATGGGTAGGTGCACGCTGCCATGGCTGAAAACATAGAGTAAAAAGACAATGCAACAGCACTCTGCAAACCAGATAAAGTACAATAATGCAATAGTCACAAAAAATTTTTATAGTGCTAATACTACGCTTACATTACAGATCAGCAGCAGGTGCTTACCCCTAATATTGTAGATGGTCAGCTCAGCAATTGTTTGCGGTTTTGCTGCGTTACCTCAGCTACACAGAGTGAAAAATAATTTCTACTGGTGTGATATACCAGTTGCCCCCCCAAAAAAGTGATTGAAGCAGGGGTGTGATATACCTTCTTCCACAAATACTGCTGTTCTATAGGGACTTTTGTCACAGGGTAATTTTGAAAATGACAGGCAGAGGAAGAGGGATGCCATTCCGCAGGGGTGGTAGGGTTCGGGCAGGTGCACCAGGCCGGAGGCTAAGTGGGAAGTTGCAGAAGCTGCCTGCGATTACGTCAAAGGACGCACCAGACTTGGTTGAATGGCTCACTCAGCTTTCCGCTTCTGCACCCTCCTCATCCCCTCTATCTGCAACCTCTTCACTATCTTCTGTGTGCACCCTCAAAGACACCACCACCACCATATCCCCACCGCTCGAGCCAGAGGAATTATTTTCCCATCCATTACAAGACCTTACCGATTGTAACGGTATCAACCGTTGGGACGTGCTTCTCCCCTGGTCAGCATGGCGCTGTAGAGCTGCTCCAGAGATTTTCAAGCCGAGTTGCGATTTCCAGTAGCTGTGCAGCTCTTACAAGAGCTAGTAGTGATATAGCTGTTCCCTACATCACGAGACGAGGCTGCGAGTTGAGGGTAAGAAGAACAACATTTATTGGTGCCACCCTTGGCCTTATATACCAGTCTTCATGGAAGGGGACCTCCCCCGTGGACCTGATGGAGAACTGCGTGACAAACACACAGACCAATGGAAATAATCACACAATCCGGGACATTCCCACCCAATGTCTCCCCTCTGCCTGGGCGATAATCAGGTTAGACACTGTAGGTAACCTAATCATCTCCAGACAGTAAAACCACATTTCTTTTTATACGCATTAAAAAGTACCCCAAAATCCACAATATTCCAACAGTCAACCAGAGAGCTTCTGATATTCCAACTGACAACCAGAGGGCTTCTGTTACAACGATGGGCAGCCATTCTTGGCATCGGATCAGGAAGAGGAGGTATCAATGGTCATCACCCAGCAGTCTGACGACAGTACCCAGATCAGCCCAAAGAAGGTGGTCCCCGCTGTTGCTGCCTACTCTGAGATTTCTAATGTCAGTGCTTGTGAAGGGGACGATGATAATGTGTCTATGGATGTCAAGTGGGTGCCCACAAGAGAGGAAGAGTTGGGGAGTTCAGAGGGAGAGATGGAGCAGCAGAGAGGGAGGAGAAGCAGGCAGAACTTACAGTGCACAGGAGGCAAAAAGCAGACTGCTAATGTATCTGGAACGAGTCATCCACCATGCACTGTCACATCTGGTGCTCCCAGGACGCCGGCACATGACTCCGCAGTGTGAGCTTTTTTTAACATGTCTGCTGCTGACCTGAGCCTGTGCTGTCAACGCATAAGTCGCGGTAAGCCCAACACTCACCTAGGGACCACCGCCTTAACCACCTCCGGACCGCCTAACGCAGGATCGCGTTCCGGAGGTGGCAGCCCTGCGCAGAGTCACGCATATACGCGTCATCTCGCGATGGCCGAGATTTCCTGTGAACGCGCGCACACAGGCGCGCGCGCTCACAGGAACGGAAGGTAAGAGAGTTGATCTCCAGCCTGCCAGCGGCGATCGTTCGCTGGCAGGCTGGAGATGTGTTTTTTTTAACCCCTAACAGGTATATTAGACGCTGTTTTGATAACAGCGTCTAATATACCTGCTACCTGGTCCTCTGGTGGTCCCCTTTGTTTGGATCGACCACCAGAGGACACAGGTAGCTCAGTAAAGTAGCACCAAGCACCACTACACTACACTACACCCCCCCCCATCACTTATTAACCCCTTATTAGCCCCTGATCACCCCATATAGACTCCCTGATCACCCCCCTGTCATTGATTACTCCCCTGTCATTGATCAACCCCCTGTAAAGCTCCATTCAGACGTCCGCATGATTTTTACGGATCCACTGATAGATGGATCGGATCCGCAAAACGCATCCGGACGTCTGAATGAAGCCTTACAGGGGCGTGATCAATGACTGTGGTGATCACCCCATATAGACTCCCTGATCACCCCCCTGTCATTGATTACCCCCCTGTAAAGCTCCATTCAGACGTCCGCATGATTTTTACGGATCCACTGATAGATGGATCGGATCCGCAAAACGCATCCGGACGTCTGAATGAAGCCTTACAGGGGCGTGATCAATGACTGTGGTGATCACCCCCCTGTCATTGATCAACCCCCTGTCATTGATCAACCCCCTGTCATTGATCACCCCCCCTGTCATTGATCACCCCCCTGTCATTGATCACCCCCCTGTCATTGATCACCCCCCCGTAAGGCTCCATTCAGACATTTTTTTGGCCCAAGTTAGCAGAATTATTTTTTTTTTTTCTTACAAAGTCTCATATTCCACTAACTTGTGTCAAAAAAAAAAATCTCACATGAACTCACCATACCCCTCACGGAAACCAAATGCGTAAAATTTTTTAGACATTTATATTCCAGACTTCTTCTCACGCTTTAGGGCCCCTAGAATGCCAGGGCAGTATAAATACCCCACATGTGAACCCATTTCGGAAAGAAGACACCCCCAGGTATTCCGTGAGGGGCATATTGAGTCCATGAAAGATTGAAATTTTTGTCCCAAGTTAGCGGAACGGGAGACTTTGTGAGAAAAAAATTAAAAATATCAATTTCCGCTAACTTGTGCCAAAAAAAAAAAAATTCTATGAACTCGCCATGCCCCTCATTGAATACCTTGGGGTGTCTTCTTTCCAAAATGGGGTCACATGTGGGGTATTTATACTGCCCTGGCATTCTAGGGGCCCCAAAGCGTGAGAAGAAGTCTGGTATCCAAATGTCTAAAAATGCCCTCCTAAAAGGAATTTGGGCCCCTTTGCGCATCTAGGCTGCAAAAAAGTGTCACACATCTGGTATCGCCGTACTCAGGAGAAGTTGGGGAATGTGTTTTGGGGTGTCATTTTACATATACCCATGCTGGGTGAGAGAAATATCTTGGTCAAATGCCAACTTTGTATAAAAAAATGGGAAAAGTTGTCTTTTGCCAAGATATTTCTCTCACCCAGCAAGGGTATATGTAAAATGACACCCCAAAACACATTCCCCATCTTCTCCTGAATACGGCGATACCAGATGTGTGACACTTTTTTGCAGCCTAGGTGGGCAAAGGGGCCCATATTCCAAAGAGCACCTTTCGGATTTCACAGGTCATTTACCTACTTACCACACATTAGGGCCCCTGGAAAATGCCAGGGCAGTATAACTACCCCACAAGTGACCCCATTTTGGAAAGAAGACACCCCAAGGTATTCCGTGAGGGGCATGGCGAGTTCCTAGAATTTTTTATTTTTTGTCACAAGTTAGTGGAAAATGCTGATTTTTTTTTTTTTTTTTTTTCATACAAAGTCTCATATTCCACTAACTTGTGACAAAAAATAAAAACTTCCATGAACTCACTATGCCCATCAGCGAATACCTTGGGGTCTCTTCTTTCCAAAATGGGGTCACTTGTGGGGTAGTTATACTGCCCTGGCATTCTAGGGGCCCAAATGTGTGGTAAGGAGTTTGAAATCAAATTCTGTAAAAAATGACCTGTGAAATCCGAAAGGTGCTCTTTGGAATATGGGCCCCTTTGCCCACCTAGGCTGCAAAAAAGTGTCACACATCTGGTATCTCCGTACTCAGGAGAAGGTGGGGAATGTGTTTTGGGGTGTCATTTTACATATACCCATGCTGGGTGAGAGAAATATCTTGGCAAAAGACAACTTTTCCCATTTTTTTATACAAAGTTGGCATTTGACCAAGATATTTATCTCACCCAGCATGGGTATATGTAAAATGACACCCCAAAACACATTCCCCACCTTCTCCTGAGTACGGAGATACCAGATGTGTGACACTTTTTTGCAGCCTAGGTGGGCAAAGGGGCCCACATTCCAAAGAGCACCTTTCGGATTTCACAGGTCATTTTTTACAGAATTTGATTTCAAACTCCTTACCACACATTTGGGCCCCTAGAATGCCAGGGCAGTATAACTACCCCACAAGTGACCCCATTTTGGAAAGAAGAGACCCCAAGGTATTCGCTGATGGGCATAGTGAGTTCATGGAAGTTTTTATTTTTTGTCACAAGTTAGTGGAATATGAGACTTTGTATGAAAAAAAAAAAAAAAAAAAAAATCATCATTTTCCACTAACTTGTGACAAAAAATAAAAAATTCTAGGAACTTGCCATGCCCCTCACGGAATACCTTGGGGTGTCTTCTTTCCAAAATGGGGTCACTTGTGGGGTAGTTATACTGCCCTGGCATTCTAGGGGCCCAAATGTGTGGTAAGGAGTTTGAAATCAAATTCTGTAAAAAATGACCTGTGAAATCCGAAAGGTGCTCTTTGGAATATGGGCCCCTTTGCCCACCTAGGCTGCAAAAAAGTGTCACACATCTGGTATTGCCGTACTCAGGAGAAGGTGGGGAATGTGTTTTGGGGTGTCATTTTACATATACCCATGCTGGGTGAGAGAAATATCTTGGCAAAAGACAACTTTTCCCATTTTTTTATACAAAGTTGGCATTTGACCAAGATATTTATCTCACCCAGCATGGGTATATGTAAAAAGACACCCCAAAACACATTCCTCAACTTCTCCTGAATACAGAGATACCAGATGTGTGACACTTTTTTGCAGCCTAGGTGGGCAAAGGGGCCCATATTCCAAAGAGCACCTTTCGGATTTCACAGGTCATTTTTTACAGAATTTGATTTCAAACTCCTTACCACACATTTGGGCCCCTAGAATGCCAGGGCAGTATAACTACCCCACAAGTGACCCCATTTTGGAAAGAAGAGACCCCAAGGTATTTCGTGATGGGCATAGTGAGTTCATAGAAGTTTTTATTTTTTGTCACAAGTTAGTGGAATATGAGACTTTGTAAGAAAAAAAATCAAAAAAAAAAAATCATCATTTTCCGCTAACTTGTGACAAAAAATAAAAAGTTCTATGAACTTACTATGCCCATCAGCGAATACCTTAGGGTGTGTACTTTCCGAAATGGGGTCATTTGTGGGGTGTTTGTACTGTCTGGGCATTGTAGAACCTCAGGAAACATGACAGGTGCTCAGAAAGTCAGAGCTGCTTCAAAAAGCGGAAATTCACATTTTTGTACCATAGTTTGTAAACGCTATAACTTTTACCCAAACCATTTTTTTTTTACCCAAACATTTTTTTTTTATCAAAGACATGTAGAACTATAAATTTAGAGCAAAATTTATATATGGATCTAGTTTTTTTTGCTAAATTTTACAACTGAAAGTGAAAAATGTCATTTTTTTGCAAAAAAATCGTTAAATTTCGATTAATAACAAAAAAAAGTAAAAATGTCAGCAGCAATGAAATACCACCAAATGAAAGCTCTATTAGTGAGAAGAAAAGGAGGTAAAATTCATTTGGGTGGTAAGTTGCATGACCGAGCAATAAACGGTGAAAGTAGTGTAGGTCAGAAGTGTAAAAAGTGGCCTGGTCTTTCAGGGTGTTTAAGCACTGGGGGCTGAAGTGGTTAAGAAGGCACCTAGCCTCCCATCACCGAGCCCAGTGGGAGCAACACCGTAAGAACCCACAAAAACACACTCCTTGTGTTCCACGTCCTGCCTCTTCTCCTTCCCCTTCTCCTCTCTCCTCCCATTTGTCCTCCACTCCACCAAGCACACCATTGTTTTTCTTGTGAAATTCCCAATAAGTTTGATGTGTCACATGACCCTCTTCCTATTGAAAAAACAAAAGTTGTATTCAAAATGGCCGACTTCAAAATGGCCGCCATGGTCACCACCCATCTTGAAAAGTTTCCCCCCTCACATATACTAATGTGCCACAAACAGGAAGTTAATATCACCAACCATTCCCATTTTATTAAAGGGAACCTGTCACCGGGATTTTGTGTATAGAGCTGAGGACATGGGCTGCTAGATGGCCGCTAGCACATCCGCAATACCCAGTCCCCATAGCTCTGTGTGCTTTTATTATGTAAAAAAAAAACGATTTGATACATATGCAAATGAACCTGAGATGAGTCCTGTCCCTGACTCATCTCAGGGACAGGACTCATCTCAAGTTAATTTGCATATGTATCAAATCGGTTTTTTTACATAATAAAAGCACACAGAGCTATGGGGACTGGGTATTGCGGATGTGCTAGCGGCCATCTAGCAACCCCTGTCCTCAGCTCTATACACAAAATCCAAGTGACAGGTTCCCTTTAAGGTGTATCCATATAAATGGCCCGCCCTGTATATCTGGCACACAGTGTTGGTGCCAAGATACATCTGACCACAGACACGTGGTCTAGCAAACACAGGCAGGGAAGGTACATAACTATTACTGCCCACTGGGTGAACCCTCTGACGGCCGTCAAGCATGCAACCCATGGCACCCGTGTGGATTCGGTGTTACCGCCACGGACTGCAAGCAGGCCTGCCTCTTCTTCTCCTCCTCCTACTCCATCCTCCCTCTCCTCCTTGGCTGACTCCTCCTTTTCTACTGCTACCGCCTCTTCCGCTGCACCCCCCCAAGCTCCCCAGAACCTATTCGATGTGCCAGGTGAGACGTTGCCATGCTGTGCTGTGGCTGTTGTGCCTAGAAGCCAAAAGTCACACTGGTCCTGCACTCCTTTCAGCTTTGCGGTCACAGACTAATCATTGGCTAACCCGCTCAATTTGACAGTTGGTAAAGTGGTGTGCGAGCGCACTGAAACAGGGCAAAATGACACAAAAATGCATGGCAGATGTTCTGAAATTAGTCGTTGCCAAATACCCCGGGGTCCAGGACATCTTGCGGCAGGCCAGGAAAATCTCTGGCCATTTTAGAAGATCTTACACGGCCATGGATCGCATTGCTGACATTCAGCGGCGACACCACCTGCCCGTCAGATGTCTGATTTGTGACTGCCCGACGTGATGGAACTCCACCTTGTATATGCTTGATAGGCTGCTCCAGCAGAAACATGCAGTTAACGACTACCTGTACGAACTCTGCGGCAGAACTGGTTCGAGGGAGTTTTTTTTTTCTTTCACCATGCCAGTGGCATGCAGTCTTCATTTGATGAGATCACCAAACTGAACAGTTGCAGCCAGGACGCCATCAGTGACATCGTACCTTATGCCTCCTTTCTGGAGCATGCATTGCGTTGTGTCATTGATCAAGCCGTCGAGGAGCAGAAGCAGAAAGATGAGGAAGTCGCAATGCTGGATGAATTCCCAGGGGGCTACTCCATCTGAGACAAGGCAACAGGCGTCTGAAGAGGAGTCAGAGGAGGATGGTGTTGGGGCGGAGGAGGAGCAAGAAGAGCATGCTTGTTGTCCGTAGCAGGGGGAGGAGACAGAGGACGACATTATCCTGGACAATGAGCAGGAACAAGGCCACTCCACCACTTCCAGTTTAGTGCAAATGAGGGCCTTCATGCTCCGGTATTTGAAGAGGGACCACCGTATAAAAAGCATAAAGGCCAAGTGTGATGATTCGCGATCTCAGCAACACGACGAAAATCGCCAATGCGTCCGGTTTTAAAATCACCAGAACCTTCGCCTGCACACAGAGAGTTAAAAAAAAAATTAAACCCAAAGTAATTCACCCTTGCTAGCACAGCTCACAGATCAGAGATACAATTAGCACCTCCTTGCCAAAGACTCTTCCTGCCCCCATGCCAGGTTAAGTACCCATCAATCTGGTATTTTACTGACAGAACCTCATAAAAACTCATTTTCTGTAGTCGGAGCGGCTCCAACCCCAGCAGAAAGCCTCACACCTTAAGCCTCGTCAGAAAGCTTCAAAAGAAAAGGACAGATCTGTATCAGACAGCTGGATGATACGGGGAGAAAGGTGACCTTGCAGTCACCCTCCATTCCATAGATCTCATATTTTCCCATATTTCCCTCATATTTCATAGGATAGGAAAATACAAAATGAATAAACTCTTCAGGAATTGTTCAGATTATTATAACACACCTTTCAGGAAACCCGCGGGCAAATCAGAGATTCCCGCTCTGAGATATAAAGGTTCTCAGGCACACTGTGATGTCGTCCAGTTATATTTGGTATCAGATGATGCAGAAAATTGTACTGATTATCAATATAAATTTCTTGATTGGACTTACGGGTACCCAGAAACGGGCAAAGCAAAGATTCGGCCAGATTTTCTCCCTATGGGGCAAAGGACTGCTCCTGTTCCAATTACACAAGGCTGGACCTGTATGTGTCATAACCACTCCCCGCTTCAGAGTTGGTAAAAACAGTGGCACACTCAGTTCCTGGGTCCTTCATCTACCATCTGACGTCAACCAACATTACGACACGCTGGACACGCCATCTTGGATTATTCCTTCCAAAGACTTTGCCTTTTACTGGACACTACCACAGTAATTCTGAACTTACAGACATTCTATTCCCTTCCACCTCTTACCTATTTCTATCCAACCAATCTGTTCGACTGGCAGGTATATTTATCTGTCAGTTTTAATGTATATATTTTTTTTGTGTATAGTTTTTACAATAAAACTAACGATTGCATCGTTCCAGTTTTGCCCTTGTTCCTTGATTATCTGGTTTATGCTAAGAATTCTGTGCTTTAGAAGAGACATACTACCGCATTGTCTTATTTTTATAAATTGGAAATTGGTTAGCTAGGTTGCAAATAACCGTTTCTTCCTTTTAGGATTAGCTAGCCGGGGTCTCTTCTTCAATACGAAGAGTGGTGGCAGCAAATTAATCTGATTTCCAGCGTGAAATCGATAATTTTATTTTTCCGATTGTATCATGTATGAGCACACCAACCAATCTTAAACATCTACGGTGCTCACAGTGGATTCGCCTCCAGAAGTCTCTAGTGGACGAGACCTGTATGGCAACTGTGGCATAGTACGATGGGATTGGCGGGTGGTTTGTTACATTGGTTGGCAGCTAGTGAGATAGCAGAACCCAAAACCAGGCAGAAGTCAGCTTTTGGGAGATCAGAGCACAAAGAATTGACAAGTGCAGTTTTTGGTAAAATCAGAACAATAGGACAGCAGTTACTTAGCATCCTGTCCTGCGGAACTTGAGTTCCGGGCGCAAAATGGTACACATTGATAGCGAATAGATTGGTATACATTTTCCCACCTTTTCTTTGCTATATCCTATTCTTTTACTCTTCTCTTCTAAATGTCTGATTCAGTTCCAAATTACCTAAGTTGGTCTGTCGCCTACCTACAAGCCTTATGTGAGTCGCAAGGCATTGCCATTCTAAACAAAAATCGATCACAGCTGATCAAAGCTTTGACGGAGAGAGATGGCCAGGTGATGAAAGATTCCAATCCCATGCGGGAGGCTTCGCTGCCCCTTCGTTCAACATCACCCAGCACCGCCAGCTATGGGAATACTGATGTTGCCACTTCAGCTCCGGGTGATGTGGATACCCTGGATTACACTATGTCCACAGCTCCTGCTAACCCTCAGCAAGGAACAAGCAGCTCTGGACTGAACTTCACTGCCTTGGGCCCTATAAGCCAGCAGTTGTTACCAAGCCTGACTGGCTAGGATTTGCGTTTATACTGTACCTGGAGATACAGCTCAAACTAGAAGAGCGAGAGCTCGAAAGAGAGGAGCGGCAGCAGCAAAGAGAGGAGCGACAGCAGCAGTTCCAGCTTCAGAGAGAAGCGCTGCAAAGCCAGCGTGCACTAGAACTGGCCCAAACAGGCCGAGCGGTCTTCCTCTCCTAACAATCCTACTGCAGGAGGCATACCTCTACCCGTGGTCCCCAAAGCAAGGTTTCCAGTTATGGAGAAAAACTGTGACATTGATTTATATTTACGCTCGTTTGAGAGAGCATGCAGCCAGTTCTGCATCCCTGAGGATCAGTGGGCTCTACACCTGACACCTCAGCTGACTGGTAAAGCGCTGGATGCTTTTGCGGAGCTACCCACAGACCAAGACTGCGATTACCAGACTATCAAGGATGCCATAATCGCTAAGTTCCAGTTAACCCCTGAGGTTTACCGGAGAAAGTTCCGTGCCATCCAGAAAGGGTCCACAGACTCTTACACGATGTGGCTAGCCGCTTATGCACCACATTCCGCCAATGGACTCGTAACCCTTAAGGAAATGACTTATGCTCACCTTGAGGATTTGATGATCCATAACCAGCTCCTCACTGTATGCCCTACAGACGTGAGACAGTTTGTGCTGGAGTGCAATCCCCAGTCCGCCAAAGAAGCCGCTGAGCTGGCAGACATGTTTGTCGCAACCCGGGTGCCGGATGTTTGCAAATCTGTGGTGGCGGACGTTTGCAGGCCTATGGTATCAGACATCCGCAAACCCCTGGTACCTGACAGCCGCAGAACTCCAGTATCTGACAAGGATAGAGCTATGTCCCAGAACTGGAGAGAAGGCGGGCCTACTGGCCCTGTGAACTGTGAGACAACCAGGCCCTGGTGTGAGCTGTGTCGCAGGCCCGGTCACACCAAGCAAACTTGCTACGCAGGGAAGCCAGCACAACCACCTAGCCAGGCAACTAGCAACGTGACGATGCCAAGCCCTAAGGGGGCCAACGCCTCAACTCCTGCCTCATCTGCTATATTGTTGGTCGGAGGATCAGATGTGCACGGCAGATCCCAGAATCACCAGTCCGTCACTGTGAATGGCCAGACTGTCATCGGATTCCGAGACACCGGTGCAGATGTCACCGTGGTCCGTTCACATCTTGTAACGGAAAAGGATATCCTTCCAGGAAAGTACCTCACTCTGACTAGAGTTGGGGGCACTCGCACTCATGTGGCCCAAGCCCAAGTCACCATCGATTGGGGAATGGGACGTCAAAAGCGGGTTGTTGGGGTCCTGGATGATATTCGTGTCGCCACAGTGGTTGGCACTGATTTGGGCACCCTTGTTTGCCGTTACGAGTACCCTGCAAACACGCAGGAGACCCAAGCTGGACTCCCTGACCAAAACCAGGTACTGTGCAACCCTTTGGGGAAACTGGGAGACGGGGACACTTTACCTGCTATTTCTACCGTACCTAACGCATCTAGGCGGGAGGTATTAGATTTAAGTGTGCAAGCAACTGAATGTAATTTGCCTATTTCTGCACCTGTCATTGTTGATCCAAATGCATGCGTTAGTGTTAACAATGGTAATATAAATGATGCTGTACCTGTTCTGGCCATTATATGTGCTATGGCCAGCCACCTGAACTCAGAACCGACCGAAGAGACCCCCTCGGGCGATTTTGACCTTCAGGCGGATGACAATAATGTGAGAAATACCATGTCATGTGATAATGATGATTGTGTAACTGCGCTGGCAAATGCTTCCAGTGTCACCAGTAACCTGGGCTCAGATGGGGCAGTGGGGACAGAACCAACCGTCCCTCTGCCTACCTTTTGACCCCAGCATTGAAGGTAACTCTCCGCAGATGACTTCACACGTCACTGGTCAGCTGGAGGAGACCCGTGGCGCTGCATTCGTGCAGGCCTTGAAGAGTGACCCCAGTCTGGAGATGCTTAGGGCTCAAGCCGGCCAGCCTCCAGAAGAGGGCACTCCATATAAGGTCTATTTGGAGAAATACAGACTGTACTGAGAAGCTGTATAGCCTGCAAAAGGTGACGCAGGAGACCTGCTAGCAGAGCTACGAGAAGTGGCGGAGGATTGGAACATCAACCCCCACCTCTTGTACCCACAGCAACTTCAGCTCACTGCACTCCTGAGTGCGCTTTGCCCCACATCTCAGGACTCCCGGGCCAAAAAAAACTAGCAGCTCACCGCGTTGACACAGGGACCCACCAGCCCTTACGGCAGGACCCCTATCACACCTCACCCGAAGTGCAGGCTGAGGTCAAGCGAGAGATTGAGGAAATGCTGCAGTTAGGAGTAATCCAGAAATCCGCTAGCCCATAGAAACATAGAAACATAGAATGTGTCGGCAGATAAGAACCATTTGGCCCATCTAGTCTGCCCAATATACTGAGTACTATGGATAGCCCCTGGCCCTATCTTATATGAAGGATGGCCTTATGCCTATCCCATGCATGCTTAAACTCCTTCACTGTATTTGCAGCTACCACTTCTGCAGGAAGGCTATTCCATGCATCCACTACTCTCTCAGTAAAGTAATACTTCCTGATATTACTTTTAAAACTATGTCCTCTTGTAGCAGTTTTTCAAAACTGTACAAGACAACCCGGTTCTGTGTTGACTATCGGAGACTGAATGACATCACCACAACCGATGCGTATCCCATGCCTCGAATTGATGAATTGCTGGATCAGCTGGCACTTGCCAGCTACCTGACAATCATGGACTTGAGCCGTGGGTACTGGCAGATTCCGCTTGCGCCAGAGGCGAGAGCGAAGTCCGCATTCATCACCCCTTTTGGCCTCTATGAGTTTACTTGTATGCCCTTTGGGATGAAGAATGCGCCCGCCACCTTGCAGCGGGCCATGAATGAACTGCTGGATGGAACGCAAGGTTACGCAGTAGCATACCTGGATGACATTGCGGTACTCAGTCCAACCTGGGAAGATCACTTTAACCATTTGTCACAGGTATTGGAAAGACTGTCTGCTGCCAATCTGACCGTTAAGCCCAACAAATGTCAGATTGCCATGACAGAGGTTCAGTACCTTGGACACAGAGTAGGCAGCCAGACTCTGAAACCTCAGATAGGGACGGTCGATGCCATTGTGGCATGGTCGCAGCCTACCACAAAAAAACAAATACAGGCTTTTCTGGGAATGGCAGGATACTATAGGAAGTTTGTTCCGTCCTATAGTACTCCAACAAGGTCACATGGAACCCAGAACTAGAAGAGGCATTTCGGGCCTTGAAGGAAGCACTGGCTAGCGCTCCTGTCCTTCAAGCTCCCGACTTCTCCCGTCTATTCATTATACAAACTGACACCTCAGACCACGGCCTGGGAGCCGTACTTAGTCAGGTGGACGCAACCGGTAATGAGCATCCTCTCCACTACCTGAGCAGGAAGTTACTTCCTCGGGAAGCTGCGTACTCCACGACAGAGAAAGAGTGTCTAGCAATTGTGTGGGCCCTACAGAAGTTACAATTGTACCTATACGGACAATCCTTCACGGTAGTCACAGACCACAACCCCCTCAGCTGGATAAAACATACTGCTGGTACCAACGAAAAACTCCTCCGTTGGAGCCTAGTGCTTCAACAGTACGATTTCACGATCCAGCATAAACCGGGAAGTCGCCATCAGAATGCTGACCAACTTTCCCAATGTAACGAACCCAAATAGCGAGTGGGGATTGCTTCAGTCCCAGTGTCTTGCTGACCACTCCTTCCCCAATCTTCCGAAGGGGGGAGGTGTGACGATTCGCGATCTCAGCAACACGACGAAATCGCGAATGCGTCCGGTTTTAAAATCACCAGAGCCTTCGTTTGCACACAAAGAGTTAAAACCTTTTTTCAACCCAAAGTAATTCACCCTTGCTAGCACAGCTCACAGATCAGAGGTACAATTAGCACCTCCTTGCCAAAGACTCTTCCTGCCCCCATGCCAGGTTAAGTACCCATTAATCTGGTATTTTACTGACAGAACCTCATAAAAACTCCCTTTCTGTAGTCGGAGCGGCTCCAACCACAGCAGCAAGCATCACACCTTAAGCCTAGTCAGAAAGCTTCAAAAGAAAAGGACAGATCTGTATCAGACAGCTGGATGATACAGGGAGAAAGGTGACCTTGCAGTCACCTTCCATTCCATAGATCTCATATTTTCCCATATTTCCCTCATATTTCATAGGATAGGAAAATATAAAATGAATAATCTCTTCAGGAATTGTTCAGAATATTATAACACACCTTCCAGGAAACCCGCGGGCAAATCAGAGATTCCGTTCTAAGATATAAAGGTTCTCACGCACACTGTATTGTCGTCCAGTTATATTTGGTATCAGATGATGCGTAAAATTGTACTGATTATCAATATCAATTTCTTGATTGAACTTACGGGTACCCAGAAACGGGCAAAGCAAAGATTCTGCCACATTTTCTCCCTATGGGGCAAAGGACTGCCACTGTTCTAATTACACAAGGCTGGACCTGTACGTGTCATAACCACTCCCCGCTTCAGAGTGGGTAAAAACAGTGACACACTCAGTTCCTGGGTCCTTCATCTACCATCTGACATCGACTAACATCACGACCGCCTTTTACTGGACACTACTCGACTTTGCCTTTTACTGGACACTACCACAGTAATTCTGAACTTACAGACATTCTATTCCCTTCCACCTCTTACCTATTTCTATCCAACCAATCTGTTCGACTGGCAGGTATATTTATCTGTCAGTTTTAAAGTATATATTATTTTTGTGTATAGTTTTTACAATAAAACTAACGATTGGTTTATGCTAAGAACTCAGAAGAGACATACTACCGCATTGTCTTATTTTTATAAATTGTTAATTGGTAAGCTAGGTTACAAATAACCGTTTCTTCCCTTTAGGATTAGCTAGCCGGCGTCTCTTCGCCCCGATTCAATACGAAGAGTGGTGGCAGAAAATTAATCTGATTTCCAGCGTGAAATCGATAATTTTCTTTTTCCGATTTATATCATGTATGGGCACACCTGTTGGAGACTGAACATTGTTTCATGCTGTGTTTTAAATTGCTTGGTTTATTTCCCTGTATGCCTATGTATTTGAAGTATTGAGTTTGACCACCAGATGTCACTATACAAAAATACTCTATCATAGTGTTCTATGTGGTGACTGTTTTCTATGGTTGTTGTTCTTCCATATCTCCTGTGCTAACGTGAGCACCCATGCTCTCTGCTGTAAGTCTCTTCAATACAAATAAATCCTAGTAAACTACAGCCATCCATATATATCTGATTATTCTCTGCATCATCTGCACCAGCCAACAAAGGTTATGGGCCCAGACAATGTAAATCATTAGACAGTCGGAACAGAGGCCTAGTCTTCATCTGCACACTATCTATGATCAAGCTGCGGAGGAAATCTGCTCTGAGGTATCCAGGTGCTCGGAATACGAGCAAGGTACATTAATCATGGCTAGCAGCGGGGATCTAAAACTGGGAATCACTAAGCTAAATAGTGACAACTACCAGATGTGGAAGTTCAAGATGGAGATGTTGCTGAGCAAAGATGACACATGGGATGTCCTCACCACAGACAGGCCGGATGTAGACAACCAGGAGTGGGATAATAAAAACAGACAGGCAAGAGCCACAATATATAATAAAAAAGGCGGCTCTCCACTGGTTTTCTGAAAGCAGGTGCTCTTGCTCAATGTGACTCACCCTCGTCACTTGTAAATAGATATAAAATTTGTAAGGATAGTGAGCAGGCACTCTATTTATGGGTTCATGGAAGGCAATTTTTATTCATTAAAAATATCATAAGTATGTAAAACAATAGATAGCAACAATATAGCGACAATTAAGAACAATATAACAATATAGCAGCAATTCAACAGTTAATAATATATAGCAGCAATTGAGAAATGGTAGCAATATTAAAGGTATATCACAATTAGTCCGTAGCAAAATTGTTAGCAGCAGTTGGTAATAATATGCAGCAAAAGACTTCATATTCGTGACAATTGTTCCATGTATATACGCCACTATTCCTATGGACGCACTATATAACAACAATGTAATAACAATGTTCTTAGTTGTAGCAGTTATTGGAGAGACTTGCAATTAATCACTGAATGTCCCCTTATATTCCATTTGTGCAATGCACATGCTTAAGATAAAGATGAGGAGTCCTCTATGGTACACATTTAGTGTTTGATCTACTCACGATTCAGCTGTTTTCTGGTGCAGCGTCCCGCTCCTATTCTGAGAACAGACTGCCCTTTGTAATTCAGACCTTCCGATCGCAGCTGGTTTCTTAAGAGTCGGCGTGCCACATGCTATGGCGGCGTCTCTATTTAATATTAGTTCCGCTATTTCAATGTTTCAGTCGCCTCTTAACTCGTATGTTCCAGCTGCCGGAGTTCCACTTTATAGATAGTTGGTCGATTTTCGTGAGTTGAATTAGATTCCTTCTGGAGCGCTCCAGCTGTGTGGTTCCAATTTTCGTATGCTTGTTCACCCAAACATGTTTCGGAGCTCAGACTCGCTCCTTCCTCAGTGGTCAAGCATACTTCAAGTAATGTCCTCTTTTTATCCTGTTCCAATCTATCAGAAGGGCCAGAAGCTGATCCGGATTTAACTCTTTGTATGTTCAATTATGTGAACTTCTAATTCGGATTTAACTCTTTATGTGTTCCATTACGTGATTTTTTCAATTCTCTATTGTAGAGATATTTAGATCTCTTATTTCATGCTGCTTTTCAACATTGCTGTATATAAATATTATCAAGTTGCTTGAAATACATTTATTCCTAAATAATTATTTAAAACTATAAAATATATAAATTTATAAAATATTCCAGAGGTATATGTCAATACATCAATTATTTAAAAGTTATGTGCAATGTCAATACATCAATTATTTAAAAGTGTAGATAGTCGTAAAATATATTTTTTCAAATATAAAATATAAAATCATCTTCTCCAAAGGTCTCTATGATTTCATATTTTAGATTTTATATGTGAAAAAATATATTTTACAACTATCTACACTTTTAAATAATTGATGTATTGACATTGCACATAACTTTTAAATAATTGATGTATTGACATATACCTCTGGAATATTTTATAAATTTATATATTAATAATTATTTAGGAATAAATGTATTTCAAGCAACTTGATAATATTTATAAACAGCAATGTTGAAAGGCAGCATGAAATAAGAGATCTAAATATCTCTACAATAGAGAATTGAAAAAATCACATAATGGAACACATAAAGAGTAGAGTTGAGCGAACACCTGGATGTTCGGGTTCGAGAAGTTCGGCCGAACTTCACGGAAATGTTCGGGTTCGGGATCCGAACCCGACCCGAACTTCGTCCCGAACCCGAACCCCATTGAAGTCAATGGGGACCCGAACTTTTGGGCACTAAAAAGGCTGTAAAACAGCCCAGGAAAGAGCTAGAGGGCTGCAAAAGGCAGCAACATGTAGGTAAATCCCCTGCAAACAAATGTGGATAGGGAAATGAATTAAAATAAAAATAAAAAAAATAAAAATGACCCAATATCAATTGGACAGAGGTCCCATAGCAGAGAATCTGGCTTCACGTCAGCAGAGAATCAGTCTCTTCATGCCATAGCAAAGAATCTGGCTTCATGTCAGCACAGAATCAGTCTCTTCATGCCATAGCAGAGAATCTAGCTTCATGTCAGCACAGAATCAGTCTTCATGTCATAGCAGAGAATCAGGCTTCACGTCACCCACCACTGGAACAGGCCACTGTCACACATTTAGGCCCTGGCACCCAGACAGAGGAGAGCGGTCCTGTAACAGAGAATCTGGCCTTATGTCAGCGCAGAATCTGTCTTCATGTCATAGCAGAGAATCAGGCTTCACGTCACCCACCACTGGAACAGGCCACTGTCACACATTTAGGCCCCGGCACCCAGACAGAGGAGAGAGGTCCTGTAACAGAGAATCTGGCCTTATGTCAGCACAGAATCTGTCTTCATGTCATAGCAGAGAATCAGGCATCACGTCACCCACCACTGGAACAGGCCACTGTCACACATTTAGACCCAGGCAGAGGAGAGAGGTCCCGTAACAGAGAATCTGGCTTTATGTCAGCGCAGAATCAGTCTTCATGTCATAGCAGAGAATCAGGCTTCACGTCACCCACCACTGGAACAGGCCACTGTCACACATTTAGACCCAGGCAGAGGAGAGAGGTCCCGTAACAGAGAATCTGGCCTTATGTCAGCGCAGAATCAGTCTTCATGTCATAGCAGAGAATCAGGCTTCACGTCACCCACCACTGGAACAGGCCACTGTCACACATTTAGGCCCAGGCACCCAGACAGAGGAGAGAGGTCCTGTAACAGAGAATCTGGCCTTATGTCAGCACAGAATCTGTCTTCATGTCATAGCAGAGAATCAGGCATCACGTCACCCACCACTGGAACAGGCCACTGTCACACATTTAGGCCCAGGCACCCAGGCAGAGGAGAGAGGTCCCGTAACAGAGAATCTGGCCTTATGTCAGCGCAGAATCAGTCTTCATGTCATAGCAGAGAATCAGGCTTCACGTCACCCACCACTGGAACAGGCCACTGTCACACATTTAGGCCCAGGCACCCAGACAGAGGAGAGAGGTCCTGTAACAGAGAATCTGGCCTTATGTCAGCACAGAATCTGTCTTCATGTCATAGCAGAGAATCAGGCATCACGTCACCCACCACTGGAACAGGCCACTGTCACACATTTAGGCCCAGGCACCCAGGCAGAGGAGAGAGGTCCCGTAACAGAGAATCTGGCCTTATGTCAGCACAGAATCTGTCTTCATGTCATAGCAGAGAATCAGGCATCACGTCACCCACCACTGGAACAGGCCACTGTCACACATTTAGGCCCAGGCACCCAGGCAGAGGAGAGAGGTCCCGTAACAGAGAATCTGGCCTTATGTCAGCGCAGAATCAGTCTTCATGTCATAGCAGAGAATCAGGCATCACGTCACCCACCACTGGAACAGGCCACTGTCACACATTTAGGCCCAGGCACCCAGACAGAGGAGAGAGGTGCAGTGTACTCAAGTTGTGCGTAGTAGGTGTTTCTGAGTGTAGTAGTGCAATGTACACTAACCTGGTACAGCTGACTCTCTGCAAGGGCAGGTATAGGTAGGAATAGTTCGTGACGCCAGTGCCAAGTAAACGGTGGCACGCCGTTTGCGGATGCAGGAATAATTTGAGGAAACGTGGTGTTAAAACAGAACTTCAACTTTAGTAGTTTGCAGGCAGAGACAATATTGGAAACGCAGTTCCTCAGCATACAGTCGATTTTGCAATTCGGTCGATGCAGGCAATTCAGTACAGCAGGGTAATTACAGAGTGTTGAACACAGGATTTGCAGCAAAGGAGCTTGCACTCTAACTCTGTCTGATCCTGGAATGTAGCAATTCTTCACCAAGGCCCATTAACCTAAGTCTGGCTTTATATCCTTGATTATGGCTTAAATAAGTACCTCCTCTGTTTCTCTCAGTACCTCCGGCTCCTCTGATCTTTGCCTCAGTCTCTCCCAGCTTCTTCTGGCTCTAGAAACTTCCGAGCTCTGGACTAGACTGCTTCTGCACTCCACACTAGATCAGGTTACACTGCCTTTCCCTTCCTTGTCTGGCCTTATATAAACTAGGGCTCCCTAGCTCCCTCTATGGACTAGAAGCTGTAATAACACCCCTAGCAGGCCTGTACATGCAAGTTTCAATGACAGGGAAATACACACATTACATTGCATTTTATAAAACTGACATACAACAACTCCCCAATATTAAGGAGGGACGACAGCACACCAAGTGACCTTTGGTAGTAACGGGTATTACAACTACCGTATACTACATACCCCACTGCTTTAAGCTGAGTACGCCCTCGTACTCCATCATGGATCTCCCAACTGGAATCTCTACCTGAAATAGAAAAAGAGACATGCAGGCATACATATATGTAATTCATCTGCATTTACATTGACATCAGGTCCAATTGGCAAAGGTGCAGGGTAGTGACAAGGGGCGTCGTTCTCTTCTCTCAGGATAATGAATGGAACGGGGGCGCTGACCTGGCACAGCGTAACAATATAACCAGGATAGTCCATGACAGTGAATAAGTCCATGATAAAACAGTAGAAAACGGTAAAAAAGTTCTTGGAGGCTCAAATAACAAACATGAGTCCGTACCCAGGTTATTTCTTATTAAATCACAGAGGCTCTCATGCGGTGGAGTCCATCTCTGGGCACAATACTTTAGTGTGAAGTTGCACAATAAAATGACAGAATAACAACGGAACTACCCAGGGGTCTCCTGTGGGTGTAGCACAGGCAAGGGCTCACGTGGGGGAGTCCATTCTTGCGCACAAATGTCCAACAAGGTATTCCCAGTAACAACGGTTTGGGAGGAGACGCCACCAGAATAGTCAAAGTCTCCTAAACGGACTGGCGGGCGTCCCCTGGTCATCCGGGTAGACCTTCTCAGTACAGGGGTCTCCTCTTCCCTCAGCAACAAAGTAGAAGGGACAGGAGCAACAGGAGGGTCTCCATCAGCGAGACCCTGGTCAGGAACAATTGGAACAACTGGAACAACAGGAACAACGGGAACAACAATATCCACAAGAGGGGAAACTGGATCCGGGGCATCTTGAACCGGCTCTGCTGGAGGTGAAGCTACAGTAGGTGCCGGAGCAGGCACCAGCAAGTTCAACCAAGGTGTCAGAAGCCAATGCATGGGATCAGCGTCATACCTCAGATTACTAACAGCCTGCATAGGATCCTCGGGCTGTATGGCTGACTCTGACACAGGATATTCTGATCCAGAACTCTCGGCACTAGGTTCTGGTGTCAGGCAGAGCTTCAACCGGTTTCGGTGTACAATTTGGGATCCCTTGTCTTCCCGGGTGATCTCATAAGTATGAGTTCCAACATTTGGGATTGCAGTGACAACATAAGGACTTCGCTCCCACTTACTGTCCAATTTGCTGGTACGACGGTTATTCTTTAACCATACCACGGCCCCTATGGTCAAGGGTTCTGCCTGGGCTGCCTGATCATAGTCTCTCTGCTGTCGGTCTCTAGCAAAGTCCATACGTTCCTGAACAATGGCCTTGGCTGCATCCAATCGCCTTTGATGTTCAGCAACCCAGTCGGTGTTAGGTAACGGGTTAATGCAATCAGGCACATGTACGTCCAATGAATGATCAGCAGGCAATGTCCCTTGGCGCCCAAACATCAGGTAAAAAGGGGTATACCCGGTGGAACAATGTATGGTATGATTGTATGTGAACATGAGCTGTGGCAACAGACTGGGCCAATCTCCTCTGTTTTCAGGAGGCACGGCCCTCAGCATCTCTATCAAGGTCTGATTCATTTTTTCACATAATCCGTTACCTTGAGGATGGTAGGCCGTTGTCCGGATCTTCTTACAGTTGTGTAAGCGGCACAGTTCATGGAACAGATGAGACTCAAAAGCGGGTCCTTGGTCGGTGAGGATCTTTTCTGGACATCCATAGGGCAGGAGGAAGTGCTTCCAGAACATTTCGGCTGTAGTCTTGGCTGTCTGGTCTCTCACAGGCACTGCTACAACAAACTTTGTGAAATGGTCAATAATAGTCATGGCATAAACATACCCTGAGCGACTAGGCTCCAGTTTTACATGGTCGATGGCGACAAGTTCAAGAGGACGGGTACTTACAATGGGTCTCAGTGGTGCCCTCTGATCATGGTGCTCACTTCGTTTCAAGGCACAGGCTACACACTCTCGACACCACTTCTCCATGTCTTCTCTCATGCCCACCCAGTAAAACCGCTGGCGGATAGTAGCCTCAGTCTTTTGGACCCCAAAGTGGCCGGATTGATTGTGGTACATCTCCAACACCATACCTGCATCTCGTCGGGGTATGAGAATCTGGTGTACTCTTTCGTTGGACACTGGGTCTAGGCTCCTCCGTAGCAACAGGCCCTTTTGTATGAAGAGTTGGTGGCGCTGTCTCCATAGTTTGATGAGCTCAGGATCTGCACTCTTACGCCGAATCCTCTCAGGGGCTCTGCCACTGGTAATGAAGTCCAACAGCTCACCCAGCACTCTACTTTCAGACTGCAGTCTCACCCACCTTTCTTCTTTAGGTTCAGGCCTATTGGAGGATGAAGGAACTGCAGCTCTGTCATTGGTAGCTCGAGCCTGATCCTGTTGAGCAAATTTGTTATAGAAAGCCGGCATCTCTACATCTTCCCAAGCATCTCGCACATCATCAGGAGCTGTCTCTGTGGGAAGCCTGGATAAAGCATCAGCGTTATCATTAGTACGTCCAGCACGATACTTTACAGAGAAATTATAGTTGGCAAGGCGAGAGGCCCATCTCTGCTCCAAGGCCCCCAATCTAGCTGTATTTAGATGTGCCAGAGGGTTATTGTCAGTGAATGCAATGAACGGGGTGGCGGCTAGATAATCCTTGAATTTTTCTGTCACCGCCCACACTAATGCCAGGAACTCTAGTTTGAAGGAACTATAATTCTGGTCATTTTTCTCAGCTCCTTTCAGGGAGCGGCTTGCATATGCTATCACTCTCTCTTTTCCCTCTTGGATTTGGGCTAACACAGCTCCCAGGCCTTGCTTGCTAGCGTCAGTATAGAGATGGAAGGGCTTGCTATAATCTGGATAACCTAACACTGGAGGCTCGGTCAGTTTATTTTTTAGCAATTGGAACGCTATCTCTCTTTCCTCATTCCACTCAATGGGCACAGGAGTTCTAGGACTCTTTTTGGGTTGCCCCCTCAAGAGCTCCTGGATAGGATCAGCTATTTGAGCAAAATGGGGGATAAAACGTCTATAGTAGCCGGCAAAACCCAGGAAACTCCTCACCTCTTTGACAGTAGTAGGAACCGGCCAATTACGGACAGCTGCCAATTTATCAGGGTCAGGTTGCACTCCCTCTCCGCTTACTATATGCCCCAGGTATCTTACTGCAGGTTTGAGCAGGTGACATTTGGATGGCTTTACCTTCAAGCCATATTTGATAAGGATTTCAAATACTTCTGCCAAATGTTTCAGATGGTCCTCATATGTTTTTGAGTACACAATGACGTCATCTAGATACAGCAGCACTGTTTCGAAGTTTTTGTGACCCAAACACCGCTCCATTAGTCTCTGGAAAGTCCCTGGGGCATTACATAGCCCGAACGGCATACAATTGAATTCGAACAGGCCCATGGGAGTGGTGAAGGCAGTCTTTTCTCTATCTGCAGGGGCCATGGGTACTTGCCAGTAGCCACTGGTCAAGTCCAATGTGGAGAAATAGGCAGAGGAGCCCAGAGCAGTTAGTGACTCCTCAATGCGGGGCAGTGGGTATGCGTCTTTGTGGGTTATTTGATTAATTTTCCTATAATCCACACAGAAACGGATACCCCCGTCCTTCTTCTTTACAAGGACCAGGGGTGCAGCCCACGGACTACGGCTGTCCCGGATTACATTAGAGTCTTTCATCTCTTGGATCATTTCCTTTACAGTCTGATATGAAGTAGGCGGTAAAGGTCTGTACCTCTCCTTGATAGGAGGATGAGAGCCAGTAGGTATAGTGTGTTGTATGGCACTCACCTCACCATAATCAGTGGCATGCTTACTGAAGGCCTGGTGGTGCTCTTTGACAAGCTGTATAATCCCTTCTTGTTGCCGTTGGGGGGTATTCTCGTCCCCGACATGGAGCTCTTCCCACCAGGGCACTTGTGGCTGGGTCACCGGCGAACATCCGCGGCCTGCAGCTGACGGCTTTTCCGTCACTGGAAGACGAATGATGTCTTGGAAGGACACCTGGGACAGCTGGGCAACAGGGCAATGCTTAGTAAGCGCAACAGGATGATTACTCAGATTAATCAGACGGACAGGTACTTTACCTTGGGAGACGTTCACCAGGCACTTGGCAGCTCTCACATAAGGATAATCCTCCATCTGGATCGGTTCCACCAGGGCTGGATAATCTCGGCCTTCGACTCCCAGGACAGCACGACACCACAAAAGAGTTTGAGAATTAGGAGGCAAAGTCACAGGCTTAATATCACGGATCCTGGCAGTACAAATTTCTCCTTTCTCATTAGCAAACCTCTGCTGGGCACTTAACACAGTAATAGTCTTTTGAATCACCCTCCTGGATGCAGAGGAAGCAGTGGGCAAAGTCTGATGTAATACAGCAAGTATTTCTGAATAACAGTTTTTGAAGACATTGGTGCCTAGAATGACAGGATGTCCTCCTCTGTCACCGGCCTGTACTACGATCACTCCCTGTTGAGGCAGGGTTACTTCTCCCACCTGCAGGGTGGGTTCCCAGTATCCATGAACCTTTACTGGTTTGCCATTGCTGGCGATAATCTCCACCCAGGATTCAGGCGGCTGGGTCAATTGGTTGGTGTCCCAGAACCTTTCAAAGGCGGGCAGCTGAATAGTAGTGACCTGAGACCCAGTATCTAATAAGGCTTCGAAGGGGACCCCGTTGATCTCTATATTGATTTTAGGATGGGATCCTACATACCGTGGCATCCAATTTGGATCTTCTGGACCTAGTGTTCTACCTCCCGAGGGGTGGTCCTCAGCCTCAGGGGTTGCCCTGTTTAACTGCCAGCACGTGGATTCTGTGTGTCCCTGCTTTTTGCAATATGTACATACGGGCCGCTTACGGTTTTTATTGCGTCTCCCAGGATCCCTGGCGTGAGTCTCTTGGTAAGGAGGTGGGAACGGCCTAGGAGGTGACAGGATCTCTTCTTCTAGCATTATGGGTTTTTCCCATTCCTCTAATTTTCTGCACACCTTCTCTAGACTTTTAGTGAGGTGATTTACTTGCTCTGTCAGCATGGCAATAGTATCGGTAGCTGACACTTGAACAGCTTGGCCGGCCTCAGCTCGGTTAGTGACAAGCGGTTTTGGTCTGCAGGCTGATGACTCAGGTGGGGTGCTCAACTCAGGAGGTACTGCGGACCCCAGAATTTTTATAGCCAGTTCTTTAAAGTCCAGAAAGGCACTGTTAGGGTGCTGGGCGGACAGCATCTTTAATTGGGTCCTTGTTTGCTCACTAGACACCCCGGTTATAAATTGTTCCCTTAGGGTCTGGTCCCGGTTATCAGCCTCTTTGGGATCTATCTGAATTACAGCCCCTAAAGCCTCCTGAAGTGATAGGGCATAGTCACGGAGGGACTCACCGGACTTCTGTTTCTTGCCAAAGAAGTGCATCTTTACCTCTGAGGCAGTCCTAGTTTCAAAAGTGGCTCTGAGGCGGGTGAATATCTGTTCTAGAGTACTCCGCTCAGTAGCAGGCCAGGATAACACTTCCCTGCGGGCAGCTCCCTCCAGCTGCGCCAGCAGGATTTCCATTTGCTGGTTGGCATTTATAGGGTACAATCGGAATAGTGCCAGCAACTTTTCTTCAAAGTCCCTTAGGGTATGGGTCTCCCCCCTGTAGCGGGGGAACCATGGGGCCCCGAAATAGTAGGGCATGGTAAAGGGCATCATGCTGGGGGCCGCCGGATGACCAGGAGCCGCAAGCTCTCCTGGGGCCGGCTGCTCAGGCACTCCTGGCTCTGACATGGTAGTCTATTGAGAGGTGGCCGCTGGCGACTAAAGAGGCCGGTACACTCCCCTTCCCTCCGGTTACAAGTGCTTACCGGTATCTCCGGGCTTGCGCAGGTCAAGTCTCGCGAGGTTCCGGACGTCCTGAGCACCCGATGACGCAGGAGAAGCAGGGCCGCGGCGGTGCGATGATCAAGAGGGGCGGGACTCTCTGTGTCTTTGCAGGGATCCGCCCACGAATGTCCTCAGCGGCGCGGGAAACTTTACTCCAGGCAGCCGGTGGCCATCTTTAGCAAAACGCTGTCCATTCACTGACAGCAAGCAGGATTGTAAAAAGTCTATAAATCCACACTCCAATGCGGCGATTTTCTTCCTCTGTATAGCGCAATACTGCACAGCGCTTTTTAGAAGTTTTTGGTATACTTTGGGTATAATTTTCAGTCCACAAAGTCCACTTGAAATAAACAGGCAAATTGTCACTTTGGTCACAGGGCAACTGTATAAGGCACAAAGTTCACGCTTCTTGCACTATAAAGCGTGCGTATCCTGTTCGTGACGCCAAAAGAGAAGGTGCAGTGTACTCAAGTTGTGCGTAGTAGGTGTTTCTGAGTGTAGTAGTGCAATGTACACTAACCTGGTACAGCTGACTCTCTGCAAGGGCAGGTATAGGTAGGAATAGTTCGTGACGCCAGTGCCAAGTAAACGGTGGCACGCCGTTTGCGGATGCAGGAATAATTTGAGGAAACGTGGTGTTAAAACAGAACTTCAACTTTAGTAGTTTGCAGGCAGAGACAATATTGGAAACGCAGTTCCTCAGCATACAGTTGATTTTGCAATTCGGTCGATGCAGGCAATTCAGTACAGCAGGGTAATTACAGAGTGTTGAACACAGGATTTGCAGCAAAGGAGCTTGCACTCTAACTCTGTCTGATCCTGGAATGTAGCAATTCTTCACCAAGGCCCATTAACCTAAGTCTGGCTTTATATCCTTGATTATGGCTTAAATAAGTACCTCCTCTGTTTCTCTCAGTACCTCCGGCTCCTCTGATCTTTGCCTCAGTCTCTCCCAGCTTCTTCTGGCTCTAGAAACTTCCGAGCTCTGGACTAGACTGCTTCTGCACTCCACACTAGATCAGGTTACACTGCCTTTCCCTTCCTTGTCTGGCCTTATATAAACTAGGGCTCCCTAGCTCCCTCTATGGACTAGAAGCTGTAATAACACCCCTAGCAGGCCTGTACATGCAAGTTTCAATGACAGGGAAATACACACATTACATTGCATTTTATAAAACTGACATACAACAACTCCCCAATATTAAGGAGGGACGACAGCACACCAAGTGACCTTTGGTAGTAACGGGTATTACAACTCCCGTATACTACATAGGTCCTGTAACAGAGAATCTGGCCTTATGTCAGCGCAGAATCAGTCTTCATGTCATAGCAGAGAATCAGGCTTCACGTCACCCACCACTGGAACAGGCCACTGTCACATATTTAGGCCCAGGCACCCAGGCAGAGGAGAGAGGTCGCGTAACAGAGAATCTGGCTTCATGTCAGCACAGAATAAGTCTTCATGTCATAGCAGAGAATCAGGCTTCACGTCACCCACCACTGGAACAGGCCACTGTCACACATTTAGGCCCCGGCACCCAGACAGAGGAGAGGTTCATTCAACTTTGGGTTGCCCCGCAATATAATGGTAAAATGAAAATAAAAATAGGATTGAATGAGGAAGTGCCCTGGAGTAGAATAATATATTGTTAAGGGGAGGTAGTTAATATCTAATCTGCACAAGGGATGGACAGGTCCTGTGGGATCCATGCCTGGTTCATTTTTATGAAAGTCAGCTTGTCCACATTGGCTGTAGACAGGCGGCTGCGTTTGTCTGTAATGACGCCCCCTGCCGTGCTGAATACACGTTCAGACAAAACGCTGGCCGCCGGGCAGGCCAGCACCTCCAAGGCATAAAAGGCTAGCTCTGGCCACGTGGACAATTTGGAGACCCAGAAGTTGAATGGGGCCGAACCATCAGTCAGTACGTGGAGGGGTGTGCACAGGTACTGTTCCACCATGTTAGTGAAATGTTGCCTCCTGCTAACACGTTCCATATCAGGTGGTGGTGCACTTAGCTGTGGCGTGTTGACAAAACTTTTCCACATCTCTGCCATGCTAACCCTGCCCTCAGAGGAGCTGGGCGTGACACAGCTGCGTTGGCGACCTCTTGCTCCTGCCTTTGCCTTGGGCTTCCACTGGTTCCCCTGTGACATTTGGGAATGCTCTCAGTAGCGCGTCTACCAACGTGCGCTTGTACTCGCGCATCTTCCTATCACGCTCCAGTGTAGGAAGTAAGGTGGGCACATTGTCTTTGTACCGGGGATCCAGCAGGGTGGCAACCCAGTAGTCCGCACACGTTAAAATGTGGGCAACTCTGCTGTCGTTGCGCAGGCACTGCAGCATGTAGTCGCTCATGTGTGCCAGGCTGCCCAGAGGTAAGGACAAGCTGTCCTCTGTGGGAGGCGTATCGTCATCGTCCTGTGTTTCCCCCCAGCCACGCACCAGTGATGGGCCCGAGCTGCTTTGGGTGCCACCCCGCTGTGAACATGCTTCATCCTCATCCTCCTCCACCTCCTCCTCATCCTCATCCTCCTCGTCCTCCAGTAGTGGGCCCTGTCTGGCCACATTTGTACCTGGCCTCTGGTGTTGCAAAAAACCTCCCTCTGAGTCACTTTGAAGAGACTGGCCTGAAAGTGCTAAAAATGACCCCTCTTCCTCCTCTTCCTCCTGGGCCACCTCCTCTTCCATCATCGCCCTAAGTGTTTTCTCAAGGAGACATAGATATTGTAACGCTGATAACGGCGTCATCGCCACTGGCCATGTTGGTGGAGTACTCGAAACAGCGCAACAGGGCACACAGGTCTCGCATGGAGGCCCAGTCATTGGTGGTGAAGTGTGTCTGATCCACAGTGCGACTGACCCGTGCGTGCTGCAGCTGAAACTCCACTATGGCCTGCTGCTGCTCGCACAGTCTGTCCAGCATATGCAAGGTGGAGTTCCACCTGGTGGGTACGTCGCATATGAGGCGGTGAGCGGGAAGGCCGAAGTTACGCTGTAGCGCAGACAGGCGAGCAGCGGCAGGGTGTGAACGCCGGAAGCGCGAACAGACGGCCCGCACTTTATGCAGCAGCTCTGACATGTCGGGGTAGTTGCGAATGAACTTCTGCACCACCAAATTCAGCACATGCGCCAGGCAAGGGATGTGCGTCAAACCGGCAAGTCCCAGAGCTGCAACGAGATTTCGCCCATTATCGCACACCACCAGGCCGGGCTTGAGGCTCACCGGCAGCAACCACTCGTCGGTCTGTTGTTCTATACCCCGCCACAACTCCTGTGCGGTGTGGGGCCTGTCCCCCAAACATATGAGTTTCAGAATGGCCTGCTGACGTTTACCCCGGGCTGTGCTGAAGTTGGTGGTGAAGGTGTGTGGCTGACTGGATGAGCAGGTGGAAGAAGAGGAGGAGGAAGCTGAGTAGGAGGAGGAGGAGACAGGAGGCAAAGAATGTTGCCCTGCGATCCTTGGCGGCGGAAGGACGTGCGCCAAACAGCTCTCCGCCTGGGGCCCAGCCGCCACTACATTTACCCAGTGTGCAGTTAGGGAGATATAGCGTCCCTGGCCGTGCTTACTGGTCCACGTATCTGTGGTTAGGTGGACCTTGCCACAGATGGCGTTGCGCAGTGCACACTTGATTTTATCGGACACTTGTTTGTGCAGGGAAGGCACGGCTCTCTTGGAGAAGTAGTGGCGGCTGGGAACAACATACTGTGGGACAGCAAGCAACATGAGCTGTTTGAAGCTGTGTGTGTCCACCAGCCTAAATGACAGCATTTCATAGGCCAGTAGTTTAGAAATGCTGGCATTCAGGGCCAGGGATCGAGGGTGGCTAGGTGGGAATTTACGCTTTCTCTCAAATGTTTGTGAGATGGAGAGCTGAACGCTGCCGTGTGACATGGTTGAGATGCTTGGTGACGCAGGTGGTGGTGTTGCTGGTACATCCCATGTTTGCTGGGCGGCAGGTGCCAACGTTCCTCCAGAGGCAGAGGAAGAGGCCAAGGTGGCGGCAGCAGCAGCAGAAGAGGCCGAGGCGGCGGCAGCAGCAGAAGAGGCCGAGGCGGCAGCAGCAGAAGAGGCAGCAGGGGGAGCCTGAGTGACTTCCTTGTTTTTAAGGTGTTTACTCCACTGCAGTTCATGCTTTGCATGCAGGTGCCTGGTCATGCAGGTTGTGCTAAGGTTCAGAACGTTAATGCCTCGCTTCAGGCTCTGATGGCACAGCGTGCAAACCACTCGGGTCTTGTCATCAGCACATTGTTTGAAGAAGTGCCATGCTAGGGAACTCCTTGAAGCTGCCTTTGGGGTGCTCAGTCCCAGATGGCGGCGGTCAGTAGCAGGCGGAGTCTCTTGGCGGCGGGTGTTCTGATTTTGCCCACTGCTCCCTCTTTTGCTACGCTGTTGGCTCGGTCTCACCACTGCCTCTTCCTCCGAACTGTGAAAGTCAGTGGCACGACCTTCATTCCATGTGGGGTCTAGGACCTCATCGTCCCCTGCATCGTCTTCCACCCAGTCTTGATCCCTGACCTCCTGTTCAGTCTGCACACTGCAGAAAGACGCAGCAGTTGGCACCTGTGTTTCGTCATCATCAGAGACGTGCTGAGGTGGTATTCCCATGTCCTCATCATCAGGAAACATAAGTGGTTGTGCGTTAGTGCATTCTATCTCTTCCACCCCTGGTGAAGAGCTAGGTGGATGCCCTTGGGAAACCCTGGCAGCAGAGTTTTCAAACAGCATAAGAGACTGCTGCATAACTTGAGGCTCAGACAGTTTCCCTGATATGCATGGGGGTGATGTGACAGACTGATGGGCTTGGTTTTCATGCGCCATCTGTGCGCTTTCTGCAGAAGACTGGGTGGGAGATAATGTGAACGTGCTGGATGCACTGTCGGCCACCCAATTGACTAATGCCTGTACCTGCTCAGGCCTTACCATCCTTAGAACGGCATTGGGCCCCACCAAATATCCCTGTAAATTCTGGCGGCTACTGGGACCTGAGGTAGTTGGTACACTAGGACGTGTGGCTGTGGTAGAACGGCCACGTCCTCTCCCAGCACCAGAGGGTCCACTAACACCACCACGACCATGTCCACGTCCGCGTCCCTTATTAGATGTTTTCCTCATTGTTCCCGTTCACCACAATTTTGAGAATGGCAAATTTGGGAATAGTTTTTCAACCCAGAAAAAAAAAAGTGCTTTTACGGTCACTACAAATAACTTGACCAGCTAAAACAGTACAGATTTGCTTGAATAGAAATGTGAGACCTGCTTTTTTTTGCACTGTGTGACAGGTTAAGGTTTAATCACAGAATCAGACTTCTATCTGCACGGTAGCGTGTGTCTTAGGTTTTTCTGAATGACACTATCAGTACCTTCAATGTAAGATATCCTTTTTGGGATAGATTTCAAGTAGGCCTCAAATACCAGGAACTAGTTATTTTGAGAATGGCAAATTTGGGAATAGTTTTTCAACCCAGAAAAAAAAAGGGCTTTTACGGTCACTACAAATAACTTGACCAGCTAAAACAGTACAGATTTGCTTGAATAGAAATGTGAGACCTGTTTTTTTTTGCACTGTGTGACAGGTTAAGGTTTAATCTCAGAATCAGACTTCTATCTGCACGGTAGCGTGTGTCTTAGGTTTTTCTGAATGACACTATCAGTACCTTCAATGTAAGATATCCTTTTTGGGATAGATTTCAAGTAGGCCTCAAATACCAGAAACTAGTTATTTTGAGAATGGCAAATTTGGGAATAGTTTTTCAACCCAGAAAAAAAAAAAGGCTTTTACGGTCACTACAAATAACTTGACCAGCTAAAACAGTACAGATTTGCTTGAATAGAAATGTGAGACCTGTTTTTTTTTGCACTGTGTGACAGGTTAAGGTTTAATCACAGAATCAGACTTCTATCTGCATGGTAGCGTGTGTCTTAGGTTTTTCTGAATGACACTATCAGTACCTTCAATGTAAGATATCCTTTTTGGGATAGATTTCAAGTAGGCCTCAAATACCAGAAACTAGTTATTTTGAGAATGGCAAATTTGGGAATAGTTTTTCAACCCAGAAAATAAAATGTGCTTTTACGGTCACTACAAATAACTTGACCAGCTAAAACAGTACAGATTTGCTTGAATAGAAATGTGAGACCTGTTTTTTTTTGCACTGTGTGACAGGTTAAGGTTTAATCTCAGAATCAGACTTCTATCTGCACGGTAGCGTGTGTCTTAGGTTTTTCTGAATGACACTATCAGTACCTTCAATGTAAGATATCCTTTTTGGGATAGATTTCAAGTAGGCCTCAAATACCAGAAACTAGTTATTTTGAGAATGGCAAATTTGGGAATAGTTTTTCAACCCAGAAAAAAAAAGAGCTTTTACGGTCGCTACAAATAACTTGACCAGCTAAAACAGTACAGATTTGCTTGAATAGAAATGTGAGACCTGTTTTTTTTTGCACTGTGTGACAGGTTAAGGTTTAATCTCAGAATCAGACTTCTATTTGCACGGTAGCGTGTGTCTTAGGTTTTTCTGAATGACACTATCAGTACCTTCAATGTAAGATATCCTTTTTGGGATAGATTTCAAGTAGGCCTCAAATACCAGAAACTAGTTATTTTGAGAATGGCAAATTTGGGAATAGTTTTTCAACCTAGAAAAAAAAAAAGGGCTTTTACGGTCACTACAAATAACTTGACCAGCTAAAACAGTACAGATTTGCTTGAATAGAAATGTGAGACCTGTTTTTTTTTGCACTGTGTGACAGGTTAAGGTTTAATCTCAGAATCAGACTTCTATCTGCACGGTAGCGTGTGTCTTAGGTTTTTCTGAATGACACTATCAGTACCTTCAATGTAAGATATCCTTTTTGGGATAGATTTCAAGTAGGCCTCAAATACCAGAAACTAGTTATTTTGAGAATGGCAAATTTGGGAATAGTTTTTCAACCCAGAAAAAAAAAAGTGCTTTTACGGTCACTACAAATAACTTGACCAGCTAAAACAGTACAGATTTGCTTGAATAGAAATGTGAGACCTGTTTTTTTTTGCACTGTGTGACAGGTTAAGGTTTAATCTCAGAATCAGACTTCTATCTGCACGGTAGCGTGTGTCTTAGGTTTTTCTGAATGACACTATCAGTACCTTCAATGTAAGATATCCTTTTTGGGATAGATTTCAAGTAGGCCTCAAATACCAGAAACTAGTTATTTTGAGAATGGCAAATTTGGGAATAGTTTTTCAACCCAGAAAAAAAAAGGGGCTTTTACGGTCACTACAAATAACTTGACCAGCTAAAACAGTACAGATTTGCTTGAATAGAAATGTGAGACCTGTTTTTTTTTGCACTGTGTGACAGGTTAAGGTTTAATCTCAGAATCAGACTTCTATCTGCACGGTAGCATGTGTCTTAGGTTTTTCTGAATGACACTATCAGTACCTTCAATGTAAGATATCCTTTTTGGGATAGATTTCAAGTAGGCCTCATATACCAGAAACTAGTTATTTTGAGAATGGCAAATTTGGGAATAGTTTTTCAACCCAGAAAAAAAAAAAGCGCTTTTACGGTCGCTACAAATAACTTGACCAGCTAAAACAGTACAGATTTGCTTGAATAGAAATGTGAGACCTGTTTTTTTTTGCACTGTGTGACAGGTTAAGGTTTAATCTCAGAATCAGACTTCTATCTGCACGGTAGCGTGTGTCTTAGGTTTTTCTGAATGACACTATCAGTACCTTCAATGTAAGATATCCTTTTTGGGATAGATTTTAAGTAGGCCTCATATACCAGAAACTAGTTATTTTGAGAATGGCAAATTTGGGAATAGTTTTTCAACCCAGAACAAAAAGTGTGCTTTTACGGTCACTACAAATTACTTGACCAGCTAAAACAGTACAGATTTGGTTGAATAGAAATGTCAGGTCTATTTTTTAGGCGCTGGGTGACAGGCTCAACTTGCCCCTGATGTAGTATATGGCCAAAAAATAACCACACTGTTGATGGTTAAATGCACTTGGGTGACACAGGCTCAGCCTGCACCAGATGTAGTATATGGCCAAAAAATAACCAGACTGTTGATGGTTAAATGCACTTCGGTGACACAGGCTCAGCCTGCAGCTGATGTAGGATATAGCACAAAATAACCACACTATTGATGGTTAAATACACTTGGTGATAGCTTGTGCTGGCGCACCACAAGTCACAAAATGGCCGCCGATCACCCCAGAAAAAAAGTGATCTAAAAACGCTCTGGGCAGCCTCAAAAAAGTGAGCAAGTCAATATTAGCACTTCAATGATCCACAGCTGCAGATCGATCACAGAATGAAGTCTTTTGGAGGAGTTAATCACTGCCTAATCTCGCCCTAACGTCGCAGCTGCAACCTCTCCCTATGCTTGAATCAGCAGAGTGACGTGCAGCGCAACGTGACCCAAGCTTATATAGAGGCTGGGTCACATGCTGCACTGGCCAATCACAGCCATGCCAATAGTAGGCAAGGCTGTGATGGCCTCTTGGGGCAAGTAGTATGACGCTTGTTGATTGGCTGCTTTGCAGCCTTTCCAAAAGCGCCAAGAAAGCGCCAAACACGGAACCCGAACACGGACTTTTACGAAAATGTTCGGGTTCGGGTCCGTGTCACGGACACCCCAGTTCGGGTTCGCTCATCCCTAATAAAGAGTTAAATCCGAATTAGAAGTTCACATAATTGAACATACAAAGAGTTAAATCCGGATCAGCTTCTGGCCCTTCTGATAGATTGGAACAGGATAAAAAGAGGACATTACTTGAAGTATGCTTGACCACTGAGGAAGGAGCGAGTCTGAGCTCCGAAACATGTTTGGGTGAACAAGGATACGAAAATTGGAACCACACAGCTGAAGCGCTCCAAAAGGAATTTAATTCAACTCACGAAAATCGACCAACTATCTATAAAGTGGAACTCCGGCAGCTGGAATATACGAGTTAAGAGGCGACTGAAACATTGAAATAGCGGAACTAATATTAAATAGAGACGCCGCCATAGCATGTGGCACGCCGACTCTTAAGAAACCAGCTGCGATCGGAAGGTCCGAATTACAAAGGTCAGTCTGTTCTCAGAATAGGAGCGGGACGCCGCACCAGAAAACAGCTGAATCGTGAGTAGATCAAACACTAAATGTGTACCATAGAGGACTCCTCATCTTTATCTTAAGCATGTGCATTGCACAAAAGGAATATAAGGGGACATTCAGTGATTAATTGCAAGTCTCTCCAATAACTGCTACAACTAAGAACATTGTTATTACATTGTTGTTATATAGTGCGTCCATAGGAATAGTGGCGTATATACATGGAACAATTGTCACGAATATGAAGTCTTTTGCTGCATATTATTACCAACTGCTGCTAACAATTTTGCTACGGACTAATTGTGATATACCTTTAATATTGCTACCATTTCTCAATTGCTGCTATATATTATTAACTGTTGAATTGCTGCTATATTGTTATATTGTTCTTAATTGTCACTATATTGTTGCTATCTATTGTTTTACATACTTATGATATTTTTAATGAATAAAAATTGCCTTCCATGAATCCATAAATAGAGTGCCTGCTCACTATCCTTACAAGAGCCACAATAGCCCTACTGGTAGAAGATGAACAGCTCATCCACATAAAAGGGGAAGATACTGCCAAAGGTATGTGGAATGCACTCCGTAGATTACATGAGAGCTCTAGCTTAATTTCAAAAAGCATTTATTGAGTTTTTGTATATTGAAGAAAAAAGCAATTACATGGGTAATTGATAAAACAAATAACATAAAACAAGTATGTCTCTTGGAGTTATACATGGTATGTATCACATTAAGCAATGTATTTTTAGATAAGAAATAAATAATTATATGTGAAGAGAAAAGTGCGTCAGTTTCATACGTCAATCTGATATTACATAAAATCTGAGGGAAATACTGTATCGGATATCTGGAGAGTGAGGGGAAGCTATCCAGGGTTCCCAAACTTTCTCAAAGGTGGCAAATGTGTCAGTGCGAATAGCTGAAAGCTTTTCAAATAATAATATTTTATTGACCCTGTCCAAAACAGCTTGGAAGGATAATGAGTTTGAGCGCCATTTAAAGGCGATATGAATCCTAGCTGCCAGGAGTATGAATTGGGCGAGTTTGAATCTGGCAAAGGAAAGTCTGTGAGGTTTATCTCCCAGTAGACAGAAGGTCACTGTCATGGGATAGGAACAATCTAATACTGATGAAATTAGATTAGTCACCTTGCTCCAGAACCTCCTAGCTACATGGCATGACCACCACGTGTGTAGCATGGACCCCACCTCACCGCAACCTCTAAAACACAGTGGGGAAACCTCTGGGTATATACAGTGTAGGCGGGCAGGAACCATGTAAATCCTATGAAGTACCTTTATAGAGGTTTCGGCTAAAGTGACCTGCCAAGAACCCTTCGTAAGGGTTATGGAACGATCAGACCACTTGGAGGGTGTAAATTCTCGATTCAAATCCTCTTCCCAAGCCCTCATGTATGGCATCTTATGATCTACTGGGACTGAATTGAGTGCTTCGTACATTCTAGATAGTAACCCCTGTCTATATAGTGAAAAATTAATTGAACGTTCAAATGATGTTAGCTCTACAGGGCGGTCAGATGGCAGGATTGATCTAAAAAAATAAAAAATTTGGTTCATGGTAAGGCATTCCCTAATGGGGGGTGAGAACTTCTCTTTAAAATCCGTAATTGAGATCAGTTTGCCTTTAGTCAGAAACTTAAGCAGTGAACATAAGTTATTGTTCACCCACCAATCTAGAATGTAAGGTTGAGTACCCGGCAGGAAAGCAGGGTTTCCCAACAGGTTTTCCAATGGTGAAGGTTTGGCCTGCAATGTGAACTTAAATCTGACCGACCTACAGAGCAGTATAGAATAATATGACCGTAAAGAGTTAACACGCAAAACTTGAGGGATGGGAGAGGTTGACCAAATCAAAGCTTTCCAAGTGTAGGGTTTAAAATTGTTAAGTTCTAGCCCAGTCCAGATAGGGTGCTCTCGTGGGTCAAGAAGGGCTAGAAACATCTGGGCCAATCTCGCTGCTCTATAATATTTCACAAAATCAGGCACAGATAAGCCCCCTTAGGATCTATGTCTACATATCGTTACTCTAGATATACGATGTCGCTTATTCGCCCAGACAAACCTCAGCACATCTCTCTGTATGGACCCAAGATCCCCCATAGGAACTGGTATTGGTAAGGTTCTAAATAGATATAGCAGCCTAGGCAGAATCACCATTTTGATTATGTTTATTCTACCTATCCAAGATGTCTGCAAGGTTTGCCATGTCAATAAATCCTGTCGTATCTTGCGGTAAATGGGCAAGTAATTCATTTTGTAGACTGAGTCCAGACTACTTGGCATCTGGATCCCTAAATAAGAGAGGCGCTGAGGTCTGTATTGAAAGGGGAAACTATGCAGTAACGCCAACCTAGTGGAGGCAGGTGTATTGCATAGAAGTAATTCGGACTTGGTGTGATTAATAGCTAGGCCTGATGCTTTAGTGAAAGATTCTAGTAGTTTTAAGAGGGAGGGGAAAGAAACGATGGGATTAGTGATAGTTAATAACAGATCATCTGCAAACAGACTTAGTTTGTATTCTGATCCCCCAATTGAGTAACCCCTTATGTCAGTATGTGTTCTAAAATGAATAGCCAGGGGTTCTATGGCTAGGGCAAATAAAGCTGGGGAAAGAGGGCATCCCTGTCTCGTACCTCTTTTAATGGATATGGGAGAGGGTCTAGTGGTGGGGAGCTTAAGGTAGGCCTCTGGGCTAGAGTAGAGTGCTTGAATAGCAGCCAAGAAATGACCGTTTATACCCATCCTTGAAAGAACTTTATAGAGATACTGTAGGTCCAGGTGACAGTATCAAAGGCCTTTTCAATGTCAAGGGCTAGGAGTGCTAAAGGGGTTTTATTCTTGTTAGATGAATGTATGACATTTAGGATCTTCCTGATATTATCAGGGGCTTCCCTTCTTGGTATAAACCCAACCTGATCCTTATGCACAAGGGAAGGGAGGGAATTTTTAAGCCTATTAGCTAATATAGAGGTAAAAATTTTATTGTCAATGTTTAAAAGAGAAATTGGCCTGTAATTGGATGGGAGTAGTGGGTCTCTATTAGGCTTAGGGATAACCGTGATTGACGCTTTTAGAAACTCTTCTGGAGGAGTGGACCCTTGCATTAGTTGGTTACAGTAATTTGTTACATGAGGGATAATATGGTGGCTAATTTTTTTATAATATAATGCAGAATACCCGTCTGGACCTGGGGCTTTGCCTAATTTTAGGGACTTAATGGTATAGGTCACTTCATCTTTAGTAATAGGGTTACTTAGTTCAGTTTGAGCTTCTGGGGTTAATGAGGGAAGTCGAATGGATGTTAGGAAATTACCAATTTGAGAGCTGGAGTCACTCTCAGGGGCAGAATAGAGGGATTTATAATAATTTTGGAAGATTGTATAGATGGTGTCTGGATTAAAGGTAATTTGGCCTGGCCTTGTACGTATCTGAAAAACCTGGTTGGTCCTCTGTTTAGTCTTAAGTTGGTTTGCTAGTAGTTTGTCCGGTTTATTCGCATACTTTTAATAAAAGGAGTTAGTTCACCTAAGAGCTTTTTCAGTATTGTTCGAGAGAACCATATTCAGTTGCTGTTTGACTTCTTTTATTGCTTTGAGTAGGTATAACGTAGGGGATCTTTGGTGGGCCCATACCAACCTATTCATTTTGGCCTCCAAACCTAACTGAGCTTGGGTCCTTTCCTTCTTCCTCTTGGAGGCAACTCTTATTAACCTACCCCTCATAAAGGCTTTGTGAGTCAGCCAAAGTGTCATAGGGTTAACTTCAGGGATATTGTTTTCAGTGAAGAAGTTTTCAAGGTCTTCCTGTAGCTGGGAAAATATGGTCGGGTTAGTAAGGATAGACTCATTCAACCTCCAGTGATAAGGGGTATTCATTTGATGGGATGTCATAAATTCAGAAATAACTAGATCATGGTCTGACCATGATGACATAACATGCCTAGAGTAAGACATGTATGGTAATATGGAGGTGGATGCTAATATCATGTCAATACGAGTATAGATCTGATGAGCAGGTGAGTAATATGTATATCCCCTCTGTGGACCATTGTGCTCCCTCCATGTGTCAGCCAAAGATAATGATTGCATAACCTGATCGATCAGCTTCACCTGAGTTGCTGGGCGTGGAGCAGTGGGGGGAACAGAACGATCCAATACTAGATGGAATGTGAAATTAAAATCCCCACACCATATTAATTTCTGGAATGTGGGTGTCTCAATTACCTTGCTTACAGTCTCAAAAAAGTGGATAGGGTTATCTGTGGGTGCATAGGAATTAACAATGCAGAAGGATTCTTCTTGGTGGGTTCCAACCAAAATCACATACCTCCCGTTAGGGTCAATACATGTTTGAGTCACAGTAAAAGAAAAATAATTTCTTAGTAAAGTAATAACTCCTCTACATTTTGATGTAAAGGAGGAGGAATGAAAGCTAGAATATTGTGGGTGGAAGTATTTCGGGTGTGATGTTGGTGTGAAATGCGTCTCTTGGAGACAGATGACGTCAGGTGCATGTTTAAGATAAATTGCAAAGGCAGTTTTCCTTTTCCTAGGGGAATTGAAACCCCTTACATTGTGAGTTATTAGTTTACACATAATAGTATATAGGGAACAAATCTCTATAGTGGTATCACCAGACGTCGCCCACTCCCCGAGACACCTCCACCCTGGCCCTCCCTCTCACTCCAGTACATACATTGACAATCATGACAGTACAATCCAAGAGTAGAACATCAATACAGTAAAACTTCATAACATCCTGAGTGAACAGGAAATGTAAAGTGGGACTAAAAGGCCCCATCTTTAAAATAAAACATGGCGGGAAATAGGAGAAAGGAGTCAGCCTATTAACGGCTGGCAGCACCTTCTCGGAATATCCCATAATCAGGGACAACATGAAAGTCCGCAATATCGAGACCCTGTAGCAATAAAACTGGCCCGATGTAGTAATTAGGGGTATAGAACTAAAGACCCCGTAAGCGATCTTTGCAGATAATCATAACTGTTGCCGCTCTCTAGATGAGCAAAGGTGAAAAGTCAGGTGTTCCGCAATCTGGTTGAGCCACTTGAGGTTGATGGAACATTTGTCCAGACTCTTGCTGGTCTCTGTGGTTTCGGCGAAGAAGACGGTAAGTCTTGATGTTCATACGGGATCCCGGCCCGCCGTAGTGCCTCCAGGCCCTCCACACAGTATGGATTCTGTGAGAGCGTGAGTTCAGCTGAAAAGACAAGTTGAAGGGAAATCCCCACCTGTATCTGACATTACTCTTCTGTAAGGCTTGCGTAACCGGCCTCATTTTCCTGCGCCTACGGAGTGTGGATGGCGCTAGGTCAGCGTAGAGGTGGACTGACTGTGGAAGGTAGGTCAGGATTGTCCCTCGCTGCTGCGAGGACCTTGTCCCTTGTGTTAGGGTGGTGGAACTTCAGGATTACATCCCTAGGAAGGTCCGGGTTCCGAGGTTTTCCCAGAGATCTGTGGACGCGATCCATTTTCAGAAAATGCGGTTCTGATTGAGGGAGTAAGGTAGTGAACAACGCAGACAGAGTGGTTTGCAGATCGTTAAACGATTCAGGTAGACCTCTAACTCTTAGGTTACCCCTCCGAGACCTGTTCTCGAGGTCTTCTATTTTGAGTTCCAGCTCTGCCAGTTGACTGTCATGGGAATTAATGTCCTCCCGGTCACTGCCTAGTGCGTCAGACAAATCGTCTGTTCTCGCTTCCAGGTCTGAGACCCTGTTACCCAGATCTTGTATCTGGCGTGTAAAGTCCGAGACAGCTCTGGACAACTCAGCTTTAAATAGAGACGCAATATTCTTATATAAGTCCTCCTGACCCACCTGTCGGTCTGCTGTTTCTTGGGGTGGATCACCACCATCCGATGAAGCTGGGCTGGCGGGAGTAGCTGGTGCGTCCGCCATGACAGTTTGCCTGGTCAGTCGGAAGATCTCCGGCAAAGTCTGTGACAGGACTGGAGTGCCCGGTATTCTAGTTTTCCCCTTGGTGCGGGTCATCTTCGGGGACCCCTGCATCAAATTTCAGGTTAAATGGAGCCCGATAACAGGCGCTTTGAGTAGGGTTTTCTCGATGTGCGGAGCGGAGCTCACGGAAGCATGACCTCCTCGTGAGCCGCGCGCATGCGCCCCCCGAGAGCTCTAGCTTAAACAACAAGTTATATTTACTAAGGAAGCTGTATCAGTCAGAACTGACTCCAGAAGGGGATATGCAAGAACATATAAGAAGCGTGCTGGAGATTGTTGCGCAACTCAGGGACCTCGGAGAGGAGATCAAAGATAACCATGTGACAGCAATACTTTTATGCAGCCTGCCAGAGTCATACAACCCTCTGATTAATGCATTAGAGACAAGATCTGAAACAGAACTCACATTACAGTTGGTGAAATCTCGACTTTCAGATGAATACAAGCGCAGAAAGGAGAAAATTTCTCACAGGCAAGAGAGCGATACAGGAGCAGCACTTGAAGCGACAGACAATAAGACGCTCAATGAGGGAAAACAAAGGTAAACCCCCCAACAGACTCTCGTACAAAGTAGAAACATCCTGCGTAAGAGAACCCACTTGTTGGAAAGACATATCACAACTCCCGGAGAGGGAAGCTAAGAGATGGATAAAGGCAGCTGAGGAAGAAATCATCTCACTACAGGACACGCAGGCCTGGGTGCTAACGCAACTGCCGGCCAAAAAGAGGGCAATTGGTTGTAAATGGACTTTCAAGGTCAAGTACAACACTGATGGTACAGTTGAGAGATATAAAGACTACGATGAGACATTTGCCCCAGTCGTCAAACATACCACAATCAGAGCTCTACTCACAGTTGCAACTACAAAACAAAGGCTAGTAAAGCACCTTGATGTAAAAACCGCTTTCCTACACAGTGACTTAACAGAAGACATCTACATGGAGCAACCAGAGGGCTTTGTAGACCCACAAAAGCCAGAACAGGTGTCTAGCAAGCAGCCAGAGCATGAAACATGAGGATTAATGAGGCGCTTTTGATAGAATCCTTTCAGAGGAGCAAGGCCGATCCCTGCCTATACACCAAGAAACTAAATGGTAGGTTGATTTTTGTACTCATTTATGTAGATGATCTGTTAGTATGTTATGAGCAAGAAGGGGATTGTTCCAGACTGCTGGAGGTCTTAAACATGGACTTTGAAACAAAAGATCTAGGTGATGTCAAACACTTCCTAGGCATGCAGATAGAAAGAGAAGAAGATGGTAGTTTTCTTATTAACCAGAGTCACAAAATACAGGAAGTAATTGAAACTTTTGGGTTCAATAACGCCAAACCAATCAACTCGCCTATGGAGACAAATTATCTTAAAGAATTAAAGGGAACCTGTCACCTGGATTTTGTGTATAGATCTGAGGACATGGGCTGCTAGATGGCGGCTAGCACATCCGCAATACCCAGTCCCCATAGCTCTGTGTGCTTTTATTGTGGAAATAAACCGATTTGATACATATGCAAATTAACATAAAAGAGTCATATCTTACTTGTGTGACCAGAGAAGAGTCATATTTTCAAGCTATGACTCATCTCAGGTTAGTTTGCATATGTATCAAATCTTTTTTTTTTACACAATAAAAGCACACAGAGCTATGGGGACTGGGTATTGCGGATGTGCTAGCGGCCATCTAGCAGCCCATGTCCTCAGCTCTATACCCAAAATCCAGGTGACAGGTTCCCTTTAAACTACTCAATTAACCCCTTGCAAAATGACTCACAATTCAGAAGGGCAATGGGGAAGTTACTATACATTGCTAAAGTGTCAGATAGCCACAGCAGTGGGATTCTTATGCAGAAAAGTATCCCAGCCAACCCAGATGGACTGGAACTCAGCAAAAAGGATCATACGCTATTTAAAGGGAACAATAGACTTTAAACTGAAACTTTCATCAACAGGGAAAAGTGGTCTGACTGGATATGTGGATGCAGACTGGGCAGGTGACCCCAGTGATCGGAAATCCACCAGTGGACACCTGTTTCTATTCAAAGACGGCTGATCAGCTGGACCACCAGAAAACAGTCCACAGTGACACTGTCCTCCACTGAAGCAGAATTTGTGGCCGCATCACAAGCAGGGCAAGAAGTAATCTGGTTGAGACAATTGCTGGAAGATCTAGATCAGAACCAAACAGAGTCCACGCCAATCTATGAGGACAATCAAGGATGTATAGCACTCGCACAGACAGAGCAGATAAACCCGAGAACCAAACACATAGACGTGAGATATCACTTCTTAAGAGACTTGCAAGAGCAAGGACAGATGGATCTACGATACTGTCCCACTGAGGAAATGTTAGCAGACATCCTTACTAAGCCTTTGCCTGCAAAGAGACATATGGATCTAACAAGAAGAATCGGTTTGTCTAATTAAGCACTTCACAATGAGAAGGGGTGTTGGAGACTGAACATTGTTTCATGCTGTGTTATACATTGCTTGGTTTATTTCCCTGTATGCCTATGTATTTGAAGTATTGAGTTTAACCACCAAATGTCACTATACACAAATACTCTATCATAGTGTTCTATGTGTTGACTATCTGTTATAGAATTTTCCTGTTTTCTATGGTTGTTGTTCTTCCATATCTCCTGTGCTAACGTGAGCACCCATGCTCTCTGCTGTAAGTCTCTTCAATAAAAATGAATCCTAGTAAACTACAGCCATCCATATATGTCTGATTATTCTCTGCATCATCTGCACCAGCCAACAACACCAACCAATCTTAAACGTCTATGGTGCTCACAGTGGATTCGCCTCCAGAAGTCTCTAGTGGACGAGACCTGTATGGCAACTGTGGCATAGTATGGCATAGTATGACGTTGGGTGGCAACGTACTTAGACCCCCGGTACAAACACAAAATGGCGGACATGTTACCACCATCAGAGAGGGCTGTCAGAATGCAGCACTTCCAGTCCTTGCTTCAAGAAATGCTGCATTCTGCTTTTGCGGGCGCTGGCAGAGGAATTTCCACTCACAGAGAAACAGTTGCGGGTACCAATCCAACAGCGCATGCAAGAAGAGGGCAGTTTAATTATGTGTTGGTCACTTCGGATATAAGATCCTTCTTGCAGCCAACTCTTCGACAGCCGCCCTCCGGATCCAGCCTCACGGAACGCCTAGACCCACAGGTGTCCGACTACATCGGGTTAATGGCTGATGTGGACGCTCTGAAAAGCGAGGAACCACTGGACTACTGGGTGTGCAGGCTTGACCTGTGGCCAGAGCTGGCACAATTTGCCATGGAACTAATGGCTTGCCCCTCATCCAGTGTCCTGTCCAAAAGGACGTTCAGTGCAGCAAGGGGGATCGTGACCAATAAGCGCACTCGTCTAGCTCACGACAGTGTGGACTACCTCACATTTCTGAAAATGAATGAGGCATGGATCTCGGAGGAATTCAACACCTGTGACGACCACGTGTTTCAACTATTATCATTAGTTTTTTTTTCAAAAGGGGGCATTTAGTTAGCCATAATTCAATTTTATATTTTTAGTTCTTTTAAACATATGTATTTGACCTGTATTTGTACTTGCCTTCAGTAAAATTGATATCCATTGACCATCTAATAGACCTCCAGCCACATACTTACTTGTTCTTTTTTGTACGCTGAATGCATAATTTTTGGGGCCTGTAGTACACTGACCTGCTGGAATATTTATATCCAATGACCGTGTAATTAGGGTTGAGCGAACCCGAACTGTAAAGTTCGGGTTCATACCGAACTTTAGGGTTTTTGGACCCCGGACCCAAACCCGAACTTTTCAGTAAAAGTTCCAGTTCGGTGTTCGGCGAGTTTATGGCGCTTTTTGAAAGGCTGCAGAGCAGCCAATCAACAAGCTTATAACTTGTGTGCCCTTAGAAGCCATCACAGCCATGCTGCATCTGTCATTGTGAGATACACGTGTTAGATACTGGTGTTCTATTCTGTTATTAAAAAAAAACACCCATTTTGGGCAAAAAACTTAATTTGCTTCATTGTCTGCATCTGTCAGTATGAGATACAAGCTTGAAATACAGCAATAATATTCTGGTTTTAAAAAAACACCCATTTTGGGCAAAGTACTTAATATTGCAGCCTTTTCTGCATCTGTCATTGTGAGATACACGCGTTAGATACTGCTGTTCTATTCTGTTATTAAAAAAACACCCATTTTGGACCAAATACTAAATTTGCGGCCTTGTCTGCATCTGTCAGTGTGAGATACACGCGTTAGATACTGGCGTTCTATTCTTTTATTTAAAAAACACCTCTTTTGAGCAAACAAGTTGGTAAGGCTGATTAGTCAGCCTGCATTTGTGGGAAGGGCGGAGGCTCTTCATATACGAGCCACAGCCTCACTCACAGGCGTGTGTTCTCAGGTGCACAGGCCGCATGTTACCTTGTCCGTCCAGGTTCAGCCACGGCTGATACTATATGTTTTTGTCTTGTTACCTGGATCGCCCAGGCCGAGTTAAATGTTGTATGTCACCTGGATCGTCCAGGCCACGTTAAATGTTGTATGTCACCTGGATCACCCAGGCTGAGTTAAATGTTGTATGTCACCTGGATCACCCAGGCCGAGTTAAATGTTGTATGTCACCTGGATCGCCCAGGCTGAGTTAAATGTTGTATGTCACCTGGATCGTCCAGGCCACGTTAAATGTTGTATGTCACCTGGATCGCCCAGGCCGAGTTAAATGTTGTATGTCACCTGGATCGTCCAGGCCACGTTAAATGTTGTATGTCACCTGGTTCGCCCAGGTTCAGCTACTGCAGATACCATGCTATGTCATTTGTCTTGTTACCTGGATCGCCCAGGACAAGCTAAATGTTGGGTGACAACTGGACCGTCAGGTTCAGCCGCTGCTGATACTACACTACACTGCGTGCAGAATTATTAGGCAAATTAGTATTTTGACCACATCATCCTCTTTATGCATGTTGTCTTACTCCAAGCTGTATAGGCTCGAAAGCCTACTACCAATTAAGCATATTAGGTGATGTGCATCTCTGTAATGAGAAGGAGTGTGGTCTAATGACATCAACACACTATATCAGGTGTGCATAATTATTAGGCAACTTCCTTTCCTTTGGCAAAATGGGTCAAAAGAAGGACTTGACAGGCTCAGAAAAGTCAAAAATAGTGAGATATCTTGCAGAGGGATGCAGCACTCTTAAAATTGCAAAGCTTCTGAAGCGTGATCATCGAACAATCAAGCGTTTCATTCAAAATAGTCAACAGGGTCGCAAGAAGCGTGTGGAAAAACCAAGGCGCAAAATAACTGCCCATAAACTGAGAAAAGTCAAGCGTGCAGCTGCCAAGATGCCACTTGCCACCAGTTTGGCCATATTTCAAAGCTGCAACATCACTGGAGTGCCCAAAAGCACAAGGTGTGCAATACTCAGAGACATGGCCAAGGTAAGAAAGGCTGAAAGACGACCACCACTGAACAAGACACACAAGCTGAAACGTCAAGACTGGGCCAAGAAATATCTCAAGACTGATTTTTCTAAGGTTTTATGGACTGATGAAATGAGAGTGAGTCTTGATGGGCCAGATGGATGGGCCCGTGGCTGGATTGGTAAAGGGCAGAGAGCTCCAGTCCGACTCAGACGCCAGCAAGGTGGAGGTGGAGTACTGGTTTGGGCTGGTATCATCAAAGATGAGCTTGTGGGGCCTTTTCGGGTTGAGGATGGAGTCAAGCTCAACTCCCAGTCCTACTGCCAGTTTCTGGAAGACACCTTCTTCAAGCAGTGGTACAGGAAGAAGTCTGCATCCTTCAAGAAAAACCTGATTTTCATGCAGGACAATGCTCCATCACACGCGTCCAAGTACTCCACAGCGTGGCTGGCAAGAAAGGGTATAAAAGAAGAAAATCTAATGACATGGCCTCCTTGTTCACCTGATCTGAACCCCATTGAGAACCTGTGGTCCATCATCAAATGTGAGATTTACAAGGAGGGAAAACAGTACACCTCTCTGAACAGTGTCTGGGAGGCTGTGGTTGCTGCTGCACGCAATGTTGATGGTGAACAGATCAAAACACTGACAGAATCCATGGATGGCAGGCTTTTGAGTGTCCTTGCAAAGAAAGGTGGCTATATTGGTCACTGATTTGTTTTTGTTTTGTTTTTGAATGTCAGAAATGTATATTTGTGAATGTTGAGATGTTATATTGGTTTCACTGGTAAAAATAAATAATTGAAATGGGTATATATTTGTTTTTTGTTAAGTTGCCTAATAATTATGCACAGTAATAGTCACCTGCACACACAGATATCCCCCTAAAATAGCTAAAACTAAAAACAAACTAAAAACTACTTCCAAAAATATTCAGCTTTGATATTAATGAGTTTTTTGGGTTCATTGAGAACATGGTTGTTGTTCAATAATAAAATTAATCCTCAAAAATACAACTTGCCTAATAATTCTGCACTCCCTGTATATGTCATGTTTTGTTGTTAGAATAAGTCTCTGCCATACCCCACTCTATCGGTATATCGGGTTTACTCTACTCGTACCCAGAGCTGCGTTCACACATCCTATACTACTACAGGTTCTTTCCAGGCCCATTTTAAGAACTGCATTCATGTCGCTGTTACATCTATGTTATGCTCCGTTCATAACCAGAGCTGCTGTTATACCAAATTTCATGCTCTGCTTATACCCAGAGTTGTGTTCACACTTATACTGCTACACCAGGTCGTATACCCCACTCACCAAAGCCGCTTTCCATGTCTGCTGTCACATCAAGTTAATATTCCGTGCACATCCAAAGCTGCGTCCGCATGTCTGCTTTTACATCTTGTCCTATACTCCATTCACTACTAGAGCTGCGTTCATGTGTCTGCTTTCGCATCACGTCAATACTCTGCTCACTTTCAAATTGCATTCATATGTCTGCTTATACCATGCTTTTCATGCGCTACCCATACTCGGAGCTGCGCCCATACCATGTTTTTTAGGTACCACTCACATCCAAAGCTCCATTCACCCATTTGTTGTTACATCACGTGTTGTACTCTGCTTCCACTCAAAGCTGCATTCTCCTGTTCATTGCTACGTCATGGTTTTACTCAATAGTCTCACCGGGGCAGTCTGCACCCACCGCTCTGGTTCTTTAATCCTGGTTCATATTCACTCAGACTGGTCTCCTTTTACTTCTGGTTCGTGTTTACTTAGATTGGTCTCCTGCCCCAGTTCACCAAACAGCTGAGGTCAGTCGGCCAATAGGAGTAAGTTTCCTGCTATGTTTTCACAAGCTGTTCATTTGTTTGTCACGATAAGAGACTTCTCTTAGCGAACTTGCAATAACTCAGGCTCTTGTTTTTCTCCCATCTCTGTTTCAATTTCATGTTTACGTTTATGGTTCACGGTGGTTAGTCTTATGTATGCACGTGCTTCGGATTTCTAATGTCTATATTTTCAACGCCTGTTGGCAGTTATGTTCCTTAGGCCACCTTCTAGCCAATCCAATCATTCAAGCCTCTGCATATCCTATCAGGTCCGGCTTACGTTTTAATTACTTATCGTCACCGCAACGTCATTCCTCTGGCTTCGGGGGCCTCTGGCTTCGGGGGCCCTATGATTGATCCGGCCTCATGGCTCCGGGGGCCCCTTGACCGTTTTTCATGTTTTGTTTGTTAGGGGTACGACATGGTTGTAGGCTGGTTAGTGTCCCAGGTTTGCTGTTGGAGGGGGTCATGGCTATGCGAGTCCCCAAGGTATTCTGGTGCTGCATAAGTGGTTTAATAAAAAAATAAAAAAACATAAGAGGCTCGCCGAGTGGCTGTTCGCTTATAGGACCTCACGATTGGCAGTGACACTTGTAGTTCGCACGGCCATCTGATACTTTTTTCCGCCATAAGAGTCTCGCACGCATGGCTTCTGCCATATGAGACTTGCACGCATGGCTCCCGCCATAAGAGTCTTGCACACATGGCTCCCGCCATAAGGGACTCGCACGCATGTTTCCCGCCAGAAGGGACTCGCACGCATGGCTCCCGAAAGAAGGGACTCGCACGCATGGCTCCCGCCAGAAGGGACTCGCACGCATGGCTCCCGCCATAAGAGACTCGCACGCATGGCTCCCGCCATAAGGGACACGCACGTATGGCTCCCGCCATAAGGGACTCGCTGGAGTGGCTCTTGGCTTAGAGGATTTCACAATTGTCATCGACATTGGTAGGTCATACGGCCATCTGATACTATTTTCCATGGCACACCTTTCAGAAGTTTTCTTTTGTTCATTTATATTTTACAGATTAGTACTTGCGGTTCATTTCAGCCTCATTTCATTAAGAATCTTTACCCCATGTCTTTGTCTTTCTAGGTTATTGAGTCCCGGTTGATTACTAAACCCGTTGGGTTAAGCCCCAATCTTTTCCCCATCCGTCCTCAATTCTAAGGTTCGCAACCCCTGGTTGTTGCTTCGGCCCCATGGCTTCAGGGGTCCGACCAATAGTTGTCTGTCCACCTGTGCAGCTATGCTTTTGGTTTTGAATGACTCACATCTTTATCTGCTTGCCAACTTATGTTATTTAGGTTTCATTTTAGTTAATGTCTGTTATTATCTCCATTTTCTGTCAAGTTTCCCTTCGTCTTTTCAGGTCATGCAGTTGAATTCATGTTGGGGTCACCTTCCACATCGGTCAGGTCTCGTTCCTAACGATATTTCGCCTTGCATGTTATTCAGGCCACGTAGTTTATCGTAGGTATCGCCTGCCACATCGGTCAGGCTTATGGTTTAATTTCACCTGCACCTTATTCAGGTCACTTATTATAGTCATAATTTCTTGATTTAAAAAACAAAACAAAAAAAAAACTCTGCCCCACGGCTTCGGGGGCCCGATGACTGGTTCGGGCCCATGGCTTCGGGGGCCCGATGACTGCTTCGGCCCCATGGCTTCGGGGCCCGACGACTGCTTCTGCCCCATGGCTTCGGGGGCCCGACAACGGCTTCGGCCCCATGGCTTCGGGGGCCCGATGACGGCTTCGGCCCCATGGCTTCGGGGGCCCGACGACTGCTTCGGCCCCATGGCTTCGGGGGGCCCCATGATGGCTTCGGGGGCCCGATGACAGCTTCGGCCCCATGGCTTCGGGGGCCCGATGACGGCTTCGGCCCCATGGCTTCGGGGGCCTGATGACTGCTTCGGCCCCATGGCTTCGGGGGCCCGATGACTGTTTTCAGTCCTGCTGGGCTGATTGCCTGGTTGGTTGTCCATCTGGGCTGATTTGGCCCGTATGTATCACATACATACCTGCTTCCCTAATTTCCTAATAATCCATGTTGATCGCTCCCTTTGTTTTGACCGCAAACTGGTCCGGTTAGCACTACAGCATCATTGTCATGTCTTGCGCAGATATTTTGTCTTGCTTTAATTGTTCATGCTTTCGTTCAGGTCCTGCCAGAGGAGGAACAAGTAGGGTAATTCCCTCTAGCATTTCAGTCTCTGATCGTAGTCGACCATATCTTGTCAACCAGGTCCCCGCGCAAAGTCTTTGCCTTTTTACCACGACTAGGAATTCATTTTCGCCGGTAGCTTCATTGCAATTGCATTCCCTCACTCATGGGAGGTCATAGACAGAATCTTGTATATTATGGCTTCATAGCTACTTGCCGCACTAACCTCAGACTCTCTACAACCACGTCAAATCGTGTTTTGGACAAGGTTCAGGATTTCCTCACAGTAGAAGATTCAGATAGTAGGTCGGTCTTCACGTCTCAAGCGTTTAAAACAATTCTCAGGGGCACACAGTAGAACAACGCGTGGACCACGGCTAGCAGATAGCTGTTGGATGGGGAACTATTCAAGGATTCTCCTCCTATCTACATAGTTCTTTTTGGCCCTTATTCCTGCATTGTCTAGGCAGTTAGGTTTCGGTCCCACGATCTCCTGAGGCTAGGGCATTGCCAGTACTCCCTAGAACCAAAACTTTACAAGGTTCAGTTGGTTTTCATGATCCATTTCACAACGTATTCCCGGTCCTCCATTCCGCTTTGGGGCAGTATCCGCAATATTGAGCATCATGTCTCTGGCTTTGTCATCCACAAGATGGGTTGTAGGTCTCCTTCTGGCCTTGCCTCATACACCCCGAATTTTTCGCTCTAGATCCCTGACGCCTTGCAGTTGGCTTGGGGATTAGTTTGCACATGCCATTAGAGTTCCTTTTCTACCCTACTTGGCTTGGTTTTTGCCCACTTACAGGCCTACCCATGATCATGGCTTAGGGCACACAACAAGCCATTTAGTCAGGTCAGGTAAGACACGCCTAGCTCGGTTAGGTTGTTCCCGTTATTTCTCTCCCTAGGGTTCTTCGGATATCTCTTGGCCGTAGCCATGACCACAAGTTGGTAAGGCTGATTAGTCAGCCTGCATTTGTGGGAGGGGCGGAGGCTCTTCATATACGAGCCACAGCCTCACTCACAGGCGTGTGTTCTCAGGTGCCCCACCCTCCCTCCCTTATCTTCTCGTTTCCACAGGGTATGCCCACTTACAGGCCTACCCACGATCATGGCTTAGGGCACACAACAAGCCATTTAGTCAGGTCAGCTAAGACACGCCTAGCTCGGTTAGGTTGTTCCCGTTGTTTCTCTCCCTAGGGTTCTTCGGATATCTCTTGGCCGTAGCCATGACCACAACTTAATTTGGCAGTCTTTGCTGCATCTGTCAGTGTGAGATACACCATTAGATACTGTTGTTCTATTCTGTTATTAAAAAAACACCCATTTTGGGCATGATCCTAAATTTGAGAAATATGAGGAGAGCGTCAAATAAGGGACGTGGCCCTGGTCGTGGTGCTACTTGTAGAGCTCCTGTTGCAGAGAGAGGATGTGGTTGATCTGTGACAACTACACTCACAAGTGAAACACCTTCCTCAGGTGCGAGTAGGCAACAGAACCTTCAGCGGTATTTGGTCGCGCCTAATGCGGCTCTACGAATGGTGAGGCCTGAACAAGTAAAGGCGATAGTAGATTGGGTTGCTGACAGTGGATCCAGTTCCTTCACATTGTCTCCCACCCAGTCTCCTGCTGAAAGATCACAGTTGGCACTTGCAGCCGATGTCCATCAGTCTTTCACCTCACCCCCTTGCAAATCAGCCAAGCAGTCTGAGCACCATGTCATGCAGCAGTCTCTTCTTCTTTTTGATAACTCTGTTAGCAGGGTTTCCCAGGGCCATCCACCTAGCCCTGCCCCAGAAGTGGAAGAGATTGAGTGCACCAATGCCCAACCACTTATCTTTCAAGATGAGTACATGGGAGGACCATCGCAGCACGTCTCGGATGATGACGAAACACAGGTGCCAACTGCTGGGGCTTTCGAAAGTCTGCAGACCGACAAGGAAGGCAGGGGTGAAGACTGGGTGGAAGATAATGTGGAGTACGATGAGGTCCTCGACCCCACATGAAATCAAAGTCATGCGAGTGACCTATGTAGTTCGGAGGAAGAGGTGGTGGTCGCACAGAGCCACCAGCACAGCAGAAGAGGGAGCAGGGTGCAAAAGCGGAGCGGCCATCCTCTAGCCATCCTCTAGACAGTACGCCTCCTACTGCCCACCGTAGCAAGTGTCACTGCTCATCTCCGTAAAACTGTGTCTCAGTTTCAGGTGACCGGTTCTGCTTGTGTTCATGGAGTTTGTTCCGAGCCTAAGATCTCGCTTCTGGATACGTTCTCCGGGGGTAGTAAGAATTTTGTTTGTTTTAGAGAGGCTTGCAAACTCCATTTTCGCCTACTTCCCCATTCCTCTGGTGATGAGGAGCAGAGGGTGGGGATCATCATCTCGCTGCTCAGGGATAACGCTCAGTCTTGGGCCTTTTTACTGCCGGTGGGGGCACGGCCCCTTCGATTGGTGGATGAATTTTTTGTAGCCCTGGGGCAGATATATGATGACCCAGATCGTATTGCTCTGGCTGAATCTAAACTGCGTCTTTTATGCCAGGGTAAACAGTCCGCAGAGATATATTGTTCAGAATTTCGGAGATGGGCAGCTGATACTGGTTGGAATGATGCTGCACTCCGAAGTAAATTTTGCCATGGTTTTTCGGAGGGATTGAAAGATGCATTTGCCTTTCATGAGAGACCTGCCTCGTTGGAGTCTGCCATGTCTCGAGCTGTTCGTATTGACAGGCGTCTTAGAGAGATAGGAGAGATCACTCCTTCCTGTCATATTCAGTTCAAGGACAGTGGGGCGGTCTCATTCAGTGCGCAGGGGCCTCAGCCTCTCTAAATCCCCTCTGAGGAGGAGGCCATGCAGCTGGGTTTTCTTGCCTCTGATAGTAGAGGATTCAGCTCTCAGAGGAGGGTTTGTTTCTGTTGTGGAGGTATAAATCATTTGGCAAATGTTTGCCCCTCTAGGAGATTAAGGGAGTTTTCTGAGGGTAATAAAGAAACAAAAAGAAAAAAACCCTCTAAAAACTTTCCAACTGTTACTATTGGCAAGGTTGATGCGGAAATTGAAGGTTTGCCGTTTGCTTGTAGTGCCCGTTTTGTCCTACCTGCCAGGGTGGCGCTAGATAGCAAGAACATTGTTTGTGAGATTTTTGTAGATTGTGGAGCAGCTGTCAATCTCATTGATAATCAATTTGCTATAACATATGGTTTCCAGGTATGCACTTTGGGAACGGATATACCTGTTTTTGCTATCGATTCCGCTCCACTTTCTCAAAAATCGTTAAAGGGCATAGTTCACAATATCTGTTTGACTGTGGGTGATGCTCATGTTGAGGATATGTCATGTTTCGTCCTAAGCGGATTACCTACTCCTCTAGTGTTGGGGCTACCCTGGTTCACTAAGCATAACCCCACCATTGATTGGCAAGCAAGGCAAATAAATGGTTGGAGTGACTTTTGCAGAGAGAATTGCCTCACTGCGTCTCTTTCAGAGGTTTCTACCAAGACTGTACCATCTTTTCTCTCTGAATTTTCGGATGTGTTTTCAGAGAGTGGTGTCCAGGAGTTGCGCCCTCACCGGGAGTACGATTGCCCTATTAATCTCATGCCAGGCGCCAAGCTGCCAAAATCATGTTTATATAATCTCTCCCAACCTGAAAGAGTCGCTATGCGTACTTATATCTCTGAGAGCCTGAGAAAGGGACACATCCGTCCCTCGAAGTCACCTGTTGCCGCTGGGGTTTTTTTTGTTAAGAAAAAAGATGGTTCTTTAAGACCATGTCTGGATTTCAGGGAGCTGAACTGTATCATGATTCGTGACCCTTATCCGCTTCCTCTGATCCCAGACCTGTTTAACCAGATTGTTGGGGCTAAAGTTTTTTCTAAGTTGGATTTAAGAGGGGCATACAACCTAGTGAGGGTCAGGGAAGGGGACGAATGGAAGACGGCCTTCAATACCCCTGAGGGCCATTTCGAGAATTTGGTTATGCCCTTTGGTTTGATGAATGCTCCAGCCGTCTTCCAACATTTTGTGAACAGCATTTTTTATCATTTAATGGGGAAATTTGTAGTGGTGTATCTAGATGACATTTAAATTTTTTCTCCTGATTTCAAAACTCATAGGGACCACCTACGTCAGGTCTTGCTCATTTCTGGGTTTTCTTCCTTCCGCTTTTGGTTTTCGCATGGACCCTGAGAAGGTCCGCGCTGTGCTTGATTGGGAGCTTCCTGAGAATCAGAAGGCTCTGATGCGGTTTTTGGGTTTTGCCAATTATTACAGGAAGTTCATTTTGAATTATTCCTCTGTTGTCAAGCCACTCACTGCTATGACTAAAAAGGGGGTAGATTTTTCCTCCTGGTCAGTAGATGCGCTTAAGGCCTTTTCTAGTATCAAAGAAAGTTTTGCTTCCGCACCCATCTTGGTACAACCTGATGTCTCTCTGCCTTTCATTGTTGAGGTGGACGCTTCTGAGGTGGGTGTGGGTGCGATCTTGTCTCAGGGTCCCTCTCCTGCCAAATGGCGACCGTGTGCCTTTTTCTCAAGGAAACTGTCCTCCGCAGAGAGAAATTTTGATGTGGGAGATAGGGAGTTGTTGGCCATCAAATTAGCTTTTGAGGAATGGCGCCATTCGCTAGAGGGAGCCAGACACCCTATTACTGTGTTTACCGACCATAAGAATCTGGCCTACTTGGAATCAGCCAAGCGTCTGAACCCGAGACAGGCCAGATGGTCTTTATTCTTTTCTAGGTTTAATTTTGTTGTCACATTCCGCCCTGGGGTTAAAAATGTGAAGGCTGATGCCCTGTCACGTTGTTTTCTGGGAGGGGGGAACTTTGAAGACCCGGGTCCCATTTTGGCTGAAGGGGTGGTAGTCTCTGCTCTTTATCCTGATTTGGAGGCAGAGGTTCAGGCAGCCCAGGCAGAGGCTCCTGATCTTTGTCCTCCTGGGAGGTTGTTTGTGCCTCTCGCTTTACGACACAAGGTTTTTAAGGAGCACCACGATACTGTCCTTGCTGGGCACCCGGGGAGTAGAGCCACAGTGGATCTCATTGCTCAGAGATTCTGGTGGCCGGTTGAGGGTTTTGTGGCAGCCTGCGAGACCTGCACTCGTGCCAAGGTCCCTCATTCACGGCCATCGGGTTCTCTCCTCCCGTTACCCATTCCTTCCCATCCTTGGACGCATCTGTTCATGGACTTCATTACGGACCTGCCTCGTTCCTCAGGGAAGACTGTGATTCTGGTAGTAGTGGACCGTTTAAGCAAAATGGCGCATTTCATTCCCTTTCCTGGGTTACCCAATGCTAAAACGCTGGCGCAAGCATTTGTTGATCACATTGTCAAATTGCATGGCATTCCTTCAGACATAGTTTCTGATAGGGGGACGCAGTTTGTTTCCAGATTCTGGAAGGCCTTCTGTTCTCGCTTGGGGGTTCGGTTGTCGTTCTCTTCTGCTTTTCACCCGCAGTCGAATGGCCAGACCGAACGCGTCAATCAGAATCTGGAGACATATCTGCGCGGTTTTGTGGCAGAGAATCAGGAGGATTGGTGTTCATTTTTGTCCCTTGCTGAGTTTGCTTTAAATAACCGTCGCCAGGAGTCCTCTGATAAGTCACCATTTTTTGGTGCATATGGGTTTCATCCGCAGTTTGGGAAATTCTCTGGAGAGGGGTCTTCTGGTTTACCGGATGAGGAGAGATTTTCCTCATCTTTGTCATTTATTTTGCAAAAGATTCAGGGTAATCTGAAGAGGATGAGTGAGAGATATAAGCGTGTGGCGGATAAGAGACGTGTGCCTGGTCCGGACCTGAATGTGGGTGATCTGGTGTGGTTGTCTACAAAGAATATCAAACTGAAGGTTCCCTCCTGGAAGTTGGGTCCTAAGTTTATTGGGCCTTACAAGATCTTGTCCGTCATCAATCCCGTTGCCTTCCGTCTTGATCTTCCTCAGACTTGGAAGATCCATAGTGTTTTTCACAGGTCCCTATTAAAACCGTATGTCCAACCCACTGTACCCTCCTCTTTGCCTCCTCCTCTGATTGTTGTTGATGGTAATCTTGAATTTCAGGTCTCTAGGATTGTGGATTCTCGCATTATCCGCGGTTCTCTCCAGTACCTCGTTCATTGGGAGGGTTATGGTCCTGAAGAGAGGATGTGGGTCCCAGTGGCGGACATTAAGGCCACTCGTCTTATCAGGGCTTTCCATAGGTCCCATTCTGAGAAGGTGGGCTCTGAGAGTCCGGAGTCCACTCGTAGAGGGAGGGGTACTGTCACCGCCAGCTCTCTGAGAAGCTGTGGCAGACGTTCTTCTGTACCTCTTGCATGATGTTCTTTGTTTTGGTTTCACTTTGTCATCTCTTTTTCTTCTCCCAGCTGTCATCTATTTACACTGATTGCCTCCCTTTATATTCCCTCCCATGCTGCCTCTGTCACGACTGTGACTGATCCAGACAGGTCTGGGAGGAGAAGGTCGCAGCGACTTGCTACTCGCGATAGCTTGTGAGTTTGCTCCATGGTTCAGGGTATGTCATCCGGGTTTTGCCTTGTGAACCTTTTTGTCCTGACTGGGAGTTTGTAGGCATCCTTCTCAGGTGAGTCCTGTCTGCCACTCCCAGCTACTATATTAGTTTCAGTTTCACTTGCAGTCATTGCCAGATATAGTCCTTACTTCCAGTTCTATTCTGACCTTTGAAGGAGATCGTTTGATGGTAATGCTGTGGAGCTCTTGTCCGGCGTGGACTGTCGTGATTGGGATCGCCTTCTCTGCTCGTGACTGGATAAGTCTATCTCTGCTATAGTTTGTTTGTTGCTGTCTTCCCCTGCTGTTCTCCTAGACATGAGTGATGGTGACTAGTGCTCCCATCGGCCTTTCCCCACTCTAGGCTTGTTAGGGTGACTGAGGGTTTAGGCATCCTGCTCGCCGCACGGATTCACACCCCGTCTAGGGTATCAGGGCAGACAGGTGCCAGCTTAGGGTTAGTCAGGGGTGGCCATAATATTCCCATCCGTAGATAAGGGTCCCCCTTCCCCTCCGTCTGGTGCGACACGACTGCTGCTGGGATAGCGGTCGTGACAGCCTCACTTTGCGGTTTATACTACTTCCTGGATTGTGATCACTGCAAGAGGCTGCAACTGCTGGTTCCTCAGATAAGTCTTTTCCTTTATTTGTGTTTCCGTTCTGGCTTGATTCTAGGTGACCCTGACTCCCTCCGTATTAAGTGCAGGGAGCCGGGGGTCGTGTCCCCTCACTATTATAGGGTTTTCAGGTGTCAACCAGTCAGGGTACGAGGGCATGCAATTTTCTATCATAAAGATCTTTGCATGGGCAAAGCAGTCAGGGAGAGCTCTAGGGGTTTTATAGGGCTCACCCATATGTTCCTTAGTTTGGGATCAAGTCAGTCGGATGATTATTTATAACTTCCAGTTTTCTGCAACACCATCCGTGACAGCAAGGGACCGAGCACACCAAAGCCAGCTCCAAGAAGTTCCCTGGCATGTCAGTTCTTTAGACAATGTGCTGACGACAAGACACGAGTGGTTTGCACGCTGTCCAATCAGAGCCTGAAGCGAGGCATAAACGTTCTGAACCTGAGCACAACCTGCATGACCAGGCATTTAAGTGCAAAGCACGAGCTGCAGTGGAGTAGACACCTCAAAAACCAAGAAGGGTCTCTGGCTCCTCCTGCTTCCTCTTCTGCTGCAGTCTCGGCCTCTTCATCCACCTCTGGAGTGACAGTGCCACCTGCCACCCTGCAAACAGAGGATCTGCCAGCAACACCAACACCTGGGTCACCAAGCATCTCCTCAATGTCCCACGGAAGCGTTCAGCTCTCCTTCTCCCAAACACTTTCCAAAACTTAGAAATAAACTAGATTCCCCGATCCGAAACAACATCGGAAGGGACCTCGTGAATCTTCACGATTTCACTGATATATACCTGAACAAGAGTCTTAGCATTAGGTAGTGCGGGTAACGCAATAAAGTGTACCATTTTGCTAAACCTGTCCACTACTACCAAGATAATTGTTTTACCCGCAGACAAAGGTGAGTCAGTGATGAAATCCATTGACAGATGTGTCCATGGCCTATGGGGAATGACAAGTGGCAATAAAGACCCTGCAGGACGTGTATGAGAGACTTTAGCGCGTGCACAAGTAGAACAAGTAGACACAAAATCCATTACATCCTAACGCAACCTTGGACACCAAAAACGACGAGACAATAGCTCCAAGGTTGCTTTACTACCCGGGTGCCCAGCAAGTGCCGAGTTATGATGTTCCTTTAATAATTCGAGACGCAGGTTTAACGGTACAAACAATTTCTCTGAGGGACAAGAGACCGGGGCGTCCCCCTGGGCCTCTAACACCTTCCCCTCCAGAACAGAATGTACAGCAGAGACAGCCACTCCTCTTTGTAGAATGGGTACCGGATCACCCACATTACCCCCTCCAGGGAAACTACGAGATAAAGCATCTGCCTTGGTATTTTTTGCCCCAGGACGATAGGTGATGAAAAAGTTAAAACTGGTAAAAATTAGAGACCACCTAGCTTGTCTAGGGGTGAGCCACTTAGCTGATTCGAGGTACAGAAGGTTTTTGTGGTTCGTAATCTGTGGACCGTGACGGGGTGGATTGCCCCCTCTAAAAAGTCATGCCATTCTTCAAACGCTAGTTTAATAGCTAATAGTTCCCTATTGCCAATATCATAGTTCTTCTCCGCTGCAGATAGTTTTTTAGAAAAGAAAGCGCAAGGACGCCATTTGCCAGGAGATGGACCCTGAGACAGTACAGCCCCCACTCCCACCTCTGACGCATCTACTTCAACAATAAAAGGCTGGGAGACATCAGGTTGGATTAGTACAGGTGCCAAGGTAAACCTCTCTTTTAGAGAGGAAAATGCTATTTTGGCGGCGTCAGACCATATAGAAAAATCAGTCCCCTTCCTAGTCATGTCAGTAAGGGGTTTGACAATCACAGAATAATTTTTTATGAATTCTCTATAGAAATTTGCGAAACCCAAGAACCGTTGCAGTGCTTTAAGGCTCTAAGGAAGATCCCAATCTAAAATTGCCTGGACTTTCCTAGGATCCATACGGAAACCTGAAGCAGATAATAGATATCCCAGGAACTGTATTTCCTGAACGACGAAAATACACTTTTCAATTTTCACATATAATTTATTCGTCTGTAGCACCTGCAGTACCTGTCTGACATGTACCTCGTGTGTATTTAGACCAGACAAGTAAATTAAAATATCATCTAGGTATATCACTACAAACCTGACGATAAGATGACTAAAAATATAATTAACGAAATGTTGGAAGACAGCAGGAGCATTGGTCAGACCAAAAGGCATGACTAGATTTTCATAATGCCCCTCCAGGGTGTTAAAGGCTGTCTTCCACTCATCCCCTTCCTTGATACGAATCAGATTGTAGGCCCCCCTAAGATCAAGTTTGGAGAACCACCTAGCACCCGCAATCTGATTAAACAGGTCTGGAATGAGGGGAAGAGGGTATGGGTCTCGGATGGGTATCCGGTTTAGTTCGCGGAAATCTAGGCAAGGACGCAGGCCCCCATCTTTCTTTTTAACAAAGAAAAACCCTGCAGCCACAGGTAATGAAGAGGGTCTGATGTGTCCCTTAGCCAAGCTCTTGGAGATATAATCTTTCATGGCTTGTCTCTCAGGACCCGAAAGATTATATAACCTGGTCTTGGGTAATTTTGCACCGGGAATCAGGTTAACCGGGCAATCATAAGGGCAGTGAGGTGGTAACTTCTGATACCCCTTTTAAGAGAAAACGTCCTCAAAGTCCGAAACAAATGTAGGTAGAGTAGCTATGGAGGCGACTAAGCAATTTTCTCTGCAATGCTCACTCCACTCCAATATCTCCCTGGCCTGCCAATCCACCACTGGATTGTGCGCTACCAACCAGGGAAGACCCAATACCACAGGAGAGGGAAGGCCCTCCAGAACATAACATGAAAGACACTCGCTATGGTGGTCCCCTACCCGAAGGTGTAAGTTATGGACAATGTGAATAAGGTTTCTCTGAGACAGAGGAGCAGAGTCAATAGCGAAAATGGGAATAGGTCTCTGTAGCGCACAGAAAGACAAACCCATAGTCTGGGCAAACTGGGCATCTATCAAATTTACTCCTGCTCCACTGTCTAGGAAGAAAGAAATAGTCTCCGTCTTAACACCAAAAAACAACAACCGCTGGCAACACAAATTGAGATATTCGTATGGAGGAAACGTATACCCCCCGGCTGACATCCTCCACACAGCCTGGGGTTAGTAGTTTTCCGACGATCCTTTGTTTTTGAGTATGGAAGGACAGACATTAATGAAATGACCCCTCCCCCACACAGAAAAAACAAACCCCACGCCCACGGCGAGCCACAGGAGGACCGACCTGACGAGTAGTTCCTCCTAGCTGCATAGGCTCGTCTAGGTCCGTACAGACTAGCTGCTGCTTGGGAGGGGTTACTAATTGCTCAGGATCTTTCAATCTGTCCCTAAGACGTCTATCTATTCTGATAGGAAGGGACATAGCAGCATCAAGGGAAAAGGGGGTCTCATACAGCGCAAGCACATCTTTAATCCTTTCGGATAACCCAGAGCAAAACTGACTCCTGAGAGCCGGATCGTTCCACTGGGTATCCGTAGCCCACCTACGGAACTCTGAGCAATACTCCTTTGCTGGCCGATCTCCTTGTAGGAGTCTCCGTAACTTCGACTTAGCTAGGGCGACTCAGTCAGAGTCATCATATATGAGACCCAAGGCCCCCAAAAATTCCTCCACAGACCGGAGAGCCGGAGAATCAGTGGGTAAAGAGAACGCCCAGGATTGCGGGTCCCCCTGAAGCAGGGAAGTAACAATCCCCACCCGCTGTTCTTCATTACCAGAGGAGTAGGGGCGCAGCCTAAAATATAACTTACAGGCCTCACGGAACGTCACAAATTTGTCCCTTCCCCCAAAAAATCTGTCAGGAAGAACAACCTTGGGTTCCGGAGCAACCTGGTTACCCATAGCAACTGCTGGACTTGCGGTCTGCTGCAATTGCTGCTGTTGCTGGAGGACCGACGCCTTCAATCCTGCCACCTCCAAAGACAGGCCTTAAAGTTGCTTTGTCAAAGCGGCAATAGGATCCATGCTGGATTCTAAATAGGCAGAAAGAAAAAAAAATAGTTTTTTTGTTTTTTTTTTCTACACAAAATAAGGGCCAGATATAATATCACGACCGGCGTGCCGATCACATACGTGACGCAAAGGGAGGGAAAAGGGAAGGCCCTGTCCAAGGGAGAGGGAAAGATGGTGACCCCAAACTCACCTTGAGGCCGGCACTTTGCTGCCCTGACATCCCTAGATGGGTTTTTCACCCGTACGCCGATCACGTGCCTAAACCCTGGCTTTCCTTAAGATGAGCCCTAAGTAGTGAATAGGGCGGTGGGAACACTAGTCTGCACCAATAACACTAAAGGAAAACACCAGGGAGAGGACAGGAAATACTGATGAAACATATAATCCCAGGTGGGCGACAACAGCGGACAACAAAAGACCAACAGGGTTCCGGAGGGTAATGCTCTGGTTTGACAACCAGGAATAACAGCTACACAGCTCCAGTGGGTTAGTATAGAAGTCCAGGCAGGAAGCTCTATATCTGGCAACCAGAGAAGTGGGAGAGGGGAATATAAGGGGGTTGGGAGTGCCAGACAAGAAACAGCTGAGGAGAAGAAGCTACGGATCCCTGAGTGAGACCAAAAGGATTGCAAGGCAAACACAGAACGCTACCATTAAGTAACAGCGCGATCTTTAGACATAGAGCGCGCAGCCACCCGCTGCAACTTCCTGACCCCGGGTATAACGGAGTCAGACGTGGCTCTTGACACCCTCGTGACAATAATATATGAGGTATTACTATCTGTTTTAAAAGCAGAGAAATTGAAATGTGGAAAGTTGTGATTTTTTGGGGTAAATTTGGTATTTTTTAAATAAAAATGAAAAATATTGACTCCAAAGTTATTACCACGTAAAGTGACACATGTCAAATTTCCCAAAAACGGCCTGGTCCTTGAGGTGAAAAATGGCAGGGTCCTGAAGGGATTAAACTTGAGAGCTGGAAACCTTCTTCTTTTACAGATGACTTTGTACCTGGGAGAAGAGATGAGCGAATTTCATATTTTGAAATTCGTTCACACTTCGTTTAGTGGTAAAAGGTAACTTGCGTTATGGATTCTGTTACCACGGACCATAATGTAATTCTAGGATGGAATGCATAACGGAATGCTTTTAGAGGCATTCCGTTATTCATTCCATCATAATAGAAGTCTATGGGCTGCAAAACTGATTCGTCCCGTTTCCGTTATGCATGGGAGTCCTCTCCTGCATAATGAAAACGGACGGATCTGTTATGCAGCCCATAGACTTCTATTATGACGGAATGAATAACGGAATGCCTCTAAAGGCATTCCGTTATGCATTCCGTCATAGAATTGCGCTATGGTCCGTGGTAACGGAATCCATAACGCAATTCACCTTTTACCACCAAACGAAGTGTGAATGAATTTCAAAATATGAAATTCGCTCATCTCTTCATGAGAGCTATCCTTGCTTGTCTGTGCACAGGGAGGATTATTTTCTCACATAGGAGGACTAGGAAAGCTGAATCACACAATGTTTGCGTAGCCTATTAACAGTTCAGTCTCACCCCAATGACTGAACAAATAAGTAGTTTACTTTCTTTGTGTTATACATATTAACTTTGTGCTTTATGTTACACTAGCAACTGTGAATTATCCTATAGTCTCATTTAGAGATGAGCGAATTTTTAAAAAATTCGATTCGGCCGGTTTGCCGAATTTTTCAAGACAATTCACTTTGATCCGAATTTATTTGCAGCGAATCACATAAAAAAACGTCTATTTCCAGGCTGCAGAGAGCCTTTATAGGGGTAACACGCATAGGGAGTCTACTGTGGTAGTGAAACAATACTGTGAGTAAGTATGACAAGCACATGACAGGCGTCGCTCTTAGAATCACTGCACACTTCATTTATTTGGGCAGTCACGGGGCCAACACTGACCAAATAACTCAAGTATGAAGTCAGCCTTACAGGTCGATGTTAGCATCAAGAAGAAGCGCCATTCTTTTACACCGTCGCCAGCTGATTCCACATAGATGTATACACAACCTGTTCTATTAAACGCATATACAAGTGCCCCCGGACAGATTGGAGAGGGTGTCAGCAGTAACTTTGTGTTGACATCACTGATTAATTAGCCCTTCCTCTGATCCGTCAGAAAAATAACCCACAAAAAACGGATCCTGTCTGTGGAGCATACACCTTCACTCCTTCACTAAGTTTGGGAGTTAGAATCCTGGCAGAAACATTTCAGAAATAGAGATTATCTTTATATATTTCATATTTTTGTTTAGTAATTGTAAAAAATGTATAGCAGAAAATAAATGTGTAATTACAAAAAAAAAAATATATATATATATATAATATTTGGAAAACTACTACTGATGTTTTTAGCCATAATATATGTAAATATATTATGGCTAAAAACATCAGTAGTAGTTTTCCAAATATTATGCATTCATATATATCAGAAGTATGATTTTATATATATATATATATATATATATATATATATATATACAGTACAGACCAAAAGTTTGGACACACCTTCTCATTCAAAGAGTTTTCTTTATTTTCATGACTATGAAAATTGTAGATTCAAACTGAAGGCATCAAAACTATTAATTAACACATGTGGAATTATATACATAACAAACAAGTGTGAAACAACTGAAAATATGTCATATTCTAGGTTCTTCAAAGTAGCCACCTTTTGCTTTGATTACTGCTTTGCACGCTCTTGGCATTCTCTTGATGAGCTTCAAGAGGTAGTCCCCTGAAATGGTTTTCACTTCACAGGTGTGCCCTGTCAGGTTTAATAAGTGGGATTTCTTGCCTTATAAATGGGGTTGGGACCATCAGTGGTCCCAGAGGAGAAGTCAGGTGGATACACAGCTGATAGTCCTACTGAATAGACTGTTAGAATTTGTATTATGGCAAGAAAAAGCAGCTAAGTAAAGAAAAACGAGTGGCCATCATTACTTTAAAAAATGAAGGTCAGTCAGTCAGCCGAAAAATTGGGAAAACTTTGAAAGTAAGGGCTATTTGACCATGAAGGAGAGTGATGGGGTGCTGCGCCAGATGACCTGGCCTCCACAGTCACCGGACCTGAACCCAATCGAGATGGTTTGGGGTGAGCTGGACCGCAGAGTGAAGGCAAAAGGGCCAACAAGTGCTAAGCATCTCTGGGAACTCCTTCAAGACTGTTGGAAGACCATTTCAGGGGACTACCTCTTGAAGCTCATCAAGAGAATGCCAAGAGTGTGCAAAGCAGTAATCAAAGCAAAAGGTGGCTACTTTGAAGAACCTAGAATATGACATATTTTCAGTTGTTTCACACTTGTTTGTTATGTATATAATTCCACATGTGTTAATTCATAGTTTTGATGCCTTCATAGTCATGAAAATAAAGAAAACTCTTTGAATGAGAAGGTGTGTCCAAACTTTTGGTCTGTACTGTATATATATATACACAGTACAGACCAAAAGTTTGGACACACCTTCTCATTCAAAGAGTTTTCTTTATTTTCATGACTATGAAAATAGTACATTCACACTGAAGGCATCAAAACTATGAATTAACACATGTGGAATTATATACATAACAAACAAGTGTGAAACAACTGAAAATATGTCATATTCTAGGTTCTTAAAAGTAGCCACCTTTTGCTTGGATTACTGCTTTGCACACTCTTGGCATTCTTTTGATGAGCTTCAAGAGGTAGTCCCCTGAAATGGTTTTCACTTCATAGGTGTGCCCTGTCAGGTTTAATAAGTGGGATTTCTTGCCTTATAAATGGGTTTGGGACCATCAGTTGCATTGAGGAGAAGTCAGGTGGATACACAGCTGATAGTCCTACTGAATAGACTGTTAGAATTTGTATTATGGCAAGAAAAAAGCAGCTAAGTAAAGAAAAACAAGTGGCCATCATTACTTTAAGAAATGAAGGTCAGTCAGTCAGCCGAAAAATTGGGAAAACTTTGAAAGTAAGGGCTATTTGACCATGAAGGAGAGTGATGGGGTGCTGCGCCAGATGACCTGGCCTCCACAGTCACCGGACCTGAACCCAATCGAGATGGTTTGGGGTGAGCTGGACCGCAGAGTGAAGGCAAAAGGGCCAACAAGTGCTAAGCATCTCTGGGAACTCCTTCAAGACTGTTGGAAGACTACCTCTTGAAGCTCATCAAGAGAATGCCAAGAGTGTGCAAAGCAGTAATCCAAGCAAAAGGTGGCTACTTTGAAGAACCTAGAATATGACATATTTTCAGTTGTTTCACACTTGTTTGTTATGTATATAATTCCACATGTGTTAATTCATAGTTTTGATGCCTTCATAGTCATGAAAATAAAGAAAACTCTTTGAATGAGAAGGTGTGTCCAAACTTTTGGTCTGTACTGTGTATATATATATATATATATATATTTATTTATTTTTATTTTTTGTAATTACACATTTATTTTCTGCTATACATTTTTTACAATTACAAAAAAAAAAAATGAAATATATAAAGTTAATCTCTATTTCTCAAATGTTTCTGCCAGGATTCTAACTCCCAAACTTAGTGAAGGCGTGAAGGCGTATGCTCCACATATTCTAAATATATAATAATATATGTAAATATATTATGGCTAAAAACTTTTATATATAAATATATATATATATATATATATATATATATATATATATGTTTCTGCCAAGATTCGAACTCCCTACATTAGAGGCAAGGAGTTAACCACTACACAATACAGCTACATTTGATACAAAGGGAACTAGGCACTCTCAAATACTGGAACCAAACTAAATTTATTATTAAAATCAATAAATGGATATACTCCAATCATGGAATAAAACCACAATGTGCAATGGGAAATAAAATCAATAATACATAAAATCAGAGTTCTTGCTAGACACAAGTGAAAGTGTATAAAGTGACACAAGTAGAGCCATTAAGAGTCCCAACAAATACAAGGTGCACCTAGTGGGTAATAGCCTATAGTGGCTTGGTGTGGTTGATCGAAACAATGAGTATTGCTTCAATGAGTAAGTCACTAGCTCTGATTGTTATGCTTAGTCCCTTGTAATATAATTATTCGGATAGGAAAAGCAAAGTCGATTCGTTCCGAACAGAAGCACTTTCAAAAGCTATTACTTGCGGCGTCCCGCTGTGTTGAGGTGTCAGCGGCGTCCCGCTGAAGTAAAGTGAACTGTGTGCTTGGACAATTAAAAACAATAAACAGCAGGTATGCTGTTTGCACGTTTCTTACGTTTCGTACGTTATTTATATTATAGAGTGTCCGTGCAAACGATCCAGACCAGATTTTGTAAGATTCCGTAACCCCTATATAGGAGGGGTGTTTTTTGGGGGGACTGATAACCACTGAGGAAGGGGTCATTCTTGCCCCGAAAAGCTTCTGGTTTAGACCCCCAATGACCACCAATGACCACTGACAAATGTTGATGAAGCCATAAGTTCGTGTTAAAGTGCTTATTCGAATACCGTCTGCCGCGCGAAAGTAGGCCTAAATGAAGCTGCAAACAGAGACCTCTACTTAAAACGAAGGTCCACGAATTACAAGACAAAAATTCCTTTATTGTGTGCCTGTGTTTATTTGTAGTAGATAGAATTTCACTAGTTTTCCATGGGAACGAAGTGATCTTGCAATTTGTGCATATATATATACCATTAACATCTTGGGACCATTTATGGATCATATATTTGATATTTTAACCTAAGTGACTATACAAAACTGGCACGATCACCCCCAAAAACGATCCAGACCAGATTTTGTAGGATTCCGTAACCCCTATATAGGAGGGGTGTTTTTTGGGGGGACCGATAACACCTGAGGAAGGGGTCATACTTGCCCCGAAACGCGTCTGGTTTAGACCACCAATGACCACTGAAAAATGTTGATGAAGCCAAAAGTTTGTGTTAAAGTACTTATTCGAATACCGTCTGCCACGCGAAAGTAGGCCTAAATGAAGCTGCAAACAGAGACCGCTACTTAAAACGAAGGTCCACGTGCACACAAGCCGCCAGTGTGGGAGGTCGGACGGGAATCGCTCGTAACTAAAACATCGGCCCTTCCAATATATGACCAACGTCTAGAGCAATATTCGAGCACAGACACTTTATATGGTAAGAACATTCTTAATTCTATGCCGGCAAGAAACTACTTATTGTCCAAGCACACAGTTCACTTTACTTCAGCGGGACGCCGCTGACACCTCAACACAGCGGGACGCCGCTGCTTATGTTATATGGTGAAGGAGTGATAAGTAATAGCTTTTGAAAGTGCTTCTGTTCGGAACGAATGGACTTTGCTTTTCCTATCCGAATAATTATATTAGAAGGGACTAAGCATAACAATCAGAACTAGTGACTTACTCATTGAAGCAATACTAATTGTTTCGATAAACCACACCAAGCCACTATAGGCTATTACCCACTAGGGGCACCTTACTATTTGTTGGGACTCTTAATTGCGCTACTTGTGTCACTTTATACACTTTCACTTGTGTCTAGCAAGAACTCTGATTTTATGTATTATTGATTTTATTTTCAATTGCACATTGTGGTTTTATTCCATGATTGGAGTATATCCATTTATTGATTTTAATAATAAATTTAGTTTGGTTCCAGTATTTGAGAGTGCCCAGTTCACTTTGTATCAATTGTATCCCTTTTGAGTAGACTGGGTGAGCCTACTCTACTGTGAGCACCTCATATGGTCATCCGTTGCCGCAGTGCGCCACATTAGCATTATTACTATACAGCTACATGTTAACCTGCACAGAAATATAAAATAAGTATATTGGCGTATATGAATTTTCACTACATCAGAAACTACTATGAGGTTTTTCTGACACAGTTTAGCATTCAGCTGAGTGGATAAGGTCCTTGCCTCTAATGTACAATGTTGGGAGTTCAAATCCCAGCAGAAACTTTTCAGAAATAGATGCTAAATTACATTTAAATACTCTGACTCGAGCATCGTGCTTGGGCACACGCGGTGTTTGGCCGAGCATGCTCGATCAACACTAGTCGCTACGCAAGCAAGTGAGCATGCATCGTGCCATTTGTGCAAGTGACTCGGAGGAACTCTCTGCCTCCATCTCCACTGCATACTGCCACGGTGTGTCCAGGTCCTCTGTCCAGGACATGAAGCAGTGGAATGAAGTTGTTCATTCCATAGTCCTGGCGACTGACAAATAACGTGGCCTGAGCAAACGGCAGGTGTCACGCATGAGCTGCCACTGGCTGACATCGAAGTTACACAAGAGAGTACTCCAATCCGCTTGCATCATCAAAAAATTGTTGATGGCCTTTCTCTGTTCGTATAGTCGGTCATATGGAGGATGGAAACATCGCATATCAGCCTATGTTGGGGGATGCCATTCTGCCGCTGCAGCTCAAGGAGGAGTGTTTTGTGGTGTACGAGTAGCTGAAGTGCATGCAAAGTTTCCTGGCCATTTTTAGGATCAGAAAAATAAAGGAATATTCTCCAGCATCCGTCAGTATTGGTCGTCTTTATTGTAGATCGGCATACCAGTACATGCTTCAATATTCGCCACCCTCCACCACAGGTTAACATGTTTCAAACTTGGAAGTTCTTAATCATAAACTTTCTTTTTTGATTACTGTCATTTTTAGGATGTCTTGCAGATGGGTGGAAGACGCCAGGAACCGCTTGACAACCAGATTGAACATGTGTGCCATGCAGGGCGCATGGCTCAGCCTTCCTTGACGCAGCGCCAACACCATGTTCTTCCCGTTGTCGGTCAGCATGGTTCCGATTTTCAGTTGTCGCAGAGAAAGTCAGGATTCAATTTCTTGATGCATCACACAGAGCAGTTCCTGATGCAGAACAGCGTGACACCGCCGAGCCCTGCACATGTGGTATGCTGGAAAGGTACTTTGAAGCTGAGGACATGGTGGAGGATGAGGAGGCAGAGGCGGACATTGTCGCAGGACCAACGGCATGACAACATGGAGGCGAAAGAGGCATGACCTGGCCCAGTTTGCTGGTGTGGCAGGAACCACATTCACCCAGTGGGCCGTAAAGGACATGTACTGTTCCTGACTGTAGTTACAGCTCCACATGTTGGCGCTGCCGTGCACTTTGGCAGACACCGACAGGCTCAAGTACTGGCCCACCTTCTGTTCGACATATTTGTCCAGGGCTAATACTGCCTTTTTCACAAAGAAATGATGGCTTGGGACTCTCCACCAAGGCTCGGCACAAGCTAACAGTTCTATGAAAGGTGCAGAGTCCACTACTTGGAAAGGGAGGGACTGCAGCACCAGCAACTTGGACAGGAGCATGTTCAGCTTCTGTGCCGTTGGATGCGTGCACGCATACTGCTGTCTCTTGGCAATCGCTTCGGTGATCGATTGCTGACGGAATGACTGACGAGGAGGAAGAGCAGGAGCATCTGGACCAGCAGAAGATTGGAATGACAGACAGCTCCCTTCACCTCAGGTGGTGAAGCCTTGACTGGCTGAAACCGGGTGCATGCCAATGGGTGATGCAGCAGTAGCTGCAGCAGGCTGGACCACCACATCGGAGCCACGGTTCTTCCAGGCCACTGCATGGCGATGCTGCATATGTTGACGCAGGGCCGTAGTGCGAACATTGGCACCCTGGCCACGCTTCACCTTCTGCCCACATATTCTACATGTGGCCATGTTAACCTCCTCTGACAGCTTAATAAAAACCTGCCACACCGCCGAGTAGGGGATTTTGCGCCCAACAGGACTGCTACTGCCGCTGCCTCCGTGAACCCCTGGACCCCTTTTACCAGAAAACAATAAAAGAGTGAAGTTCGTATATATTTTTCTTGTTGTACTCAAATATGCCCCTACATGCTTTCAACAGAAATAACTGCATAAGTGAACTGAGAATATATTTGGTAGTGGCAGCATCATGCCAAGGGGCTGTTTTTCCTTAGCCGGAACTGGGGCCTTAGTTAAGCTAGAGGGAATTATGAACAGTTCCAAATAACAGTCAATATTGGTACAAAACATTCAGGCTTCTGCTAGAAAGCTGAACATGAAGAGGAACTTCATCTTTGAGCATGACAATGACCCAAAGCATACATCCAAATCAACAAAGGAATGGCTTCACCAGAAGAAGATTCAAGTTTTGGAATGGCCCAGCCAGAGCCCAGACCTGAATCCGATTGAAAATCTGTGGGGTAATCTGAAGAGGGCCGTGCACAGGAGATGCCCTCGCAATCTGACAGATTTGGAGTGTTTTTGCCAAGAAGAATGGGCAAATCTTGCCAAGTCAAAATGTGCCATCTTTGTCTCATTTTTTTACATCATAGAAACCTGACATTTTAACAGGGGTGTGTAGACTTTTTATATCCACTGTATAAGCCATTAAAGGCTTTTCAACATAACACTTGCAGCCCAATAACAAAAAGCTGGAATGACAGAGTTGTCTAATGACTATTTGGATCCCCAAATAATCGTTCCCTGCACTTGTAAATCACTTTCTTATCAATGTCGCTAGCGCCTCCTGCACTAAGATGTTGTGAAATGATTGCTCCCTATCCTTTCCCTGTACTTATAAATTGTTTTTTCTGTCTTTTTTTTCCCCACTATCGTTTTTCCACTTGCTGTCCCTAGCACCTTCACACGTCTGTCCCTGCACTCTGAATGCTGGAAAATGTCTGACTGTAAGATGGCTGACGTACCGATGTAGTAGAGTTAACACTCATGCTTTCTGAGATTTCTGAGATGTGTTATCTAAACTAAGCAAACACCTTCAATTGCTTTTCAATGGCTTTTGTTTCAAGATAACACGATGATTTAAGAAATTTGAGTTAAGAATTTGAGTGCTAACCGTGCTACATCTGTATTTATAGGCTGTGACATCACAGGGCTGGCTGGCTGCTGATTGGCTGCATGCAGGCATGTCAATCTGGGTGATCCTGCCTTCCCAGAGTTCCTTGCCCCATGTCCTCAGTCCTCACACGTGTAGCAGTCATTTTCAAAAAATTATGATTCGAGGAAATTCGTTTACAATTTGTTAAAATATCATGAAAAATAAATACTCAGTTCAGCAGTAGGAACATTCTGATCATCATTCAATAGACTGCAAGGAAAGGTAAAATTCTAGCTCACATGTTTACGTGTGTTTGCTTTCAGTTCATTGAGAGATAAGTCATAAATTGGATCTGGCTATCCGCTCCGCAACTTTAAAGGTCTATTCCAAGATAAATTGGATCTGGCTATCTGCTCCGCAACTTTAAAGGGCTATTCCAAGATCTTTTTACTGATGACCCATGCTCTGGATAGGTCATCAGTCTCTGACCAATGAGGCTCCAACACCCGGGACCCCCACTAATTAGCTGTTTTAGAAGACACCGGTGCTTGCAGTTGCGCCGCAGCCTTCTCACAGATTTTCCTAGGAAATGTGATCTCACATTTATTGGATACATGCCCTAGGCGCAGCTCAGCCCCATTGAATTGACTTGGGTTGTGCTGCAATACCAGTTACAGCTGCTATCAAATGGATGGCATTGTGCTTGGTGAACAGAGAGAAATATGTGGTGCACAGCTTTAAACCCTGAAAGCAAGGTAATTGAGGAGATAGGAAAATAAAAAATAGCGATCTGGACTCCTTATAATAGTCCAAGATCTTGGTGTCATGCTGTGTATTTTCAAATGCAGGGCATGACAATTATGGTGTGGATAATGCTTGTTACACATTTTCCATAGATTTGCTCAGGATTTGTCACAAATTTCACATAGTTACACATTATGCACACTGTAAATTAGCAGGCACTGTATTCTCCCCTAAGGCTACTTTTCACACTTGCGGCAGGACGGATCCGACAGGCTGTTCACCATGATCCGTCCTGCGGCTATTTCGCTGTGCCGCCGGACCGCCACTCCGTCCCCATTGACTATAATGGGGACGGGGCGGAGCTCCGGCGCAGCACGGCGGTACACGGCGAAAGGCCGCCGGACTAAAATTACTGCATGTCAGGCTTTTTAGTCCGGTGGCTTCCGCCGTGCTGCGCCGGAGCTCCGCCCCGGTCCCCATTATAGTCAATGGGGACGGAGCGGAGGTCCGGTGGCACGGCGAAATAGCCGCAGGACGGATCCGACATGGTGAACAGCCTGTCGGATCCGTCCTGCCGCAAGTGTGAAAGTAGCCTTAAAGCAATGCATTATATTATTTATATATAAAATCACTAAGTCAAATATTCCACAGATAATTGAGTCATGCAAGTAGAATTAACCAGCACACAGAAGGCATTGACTCTAAAACATAACTTTTAATTTTATCTCAAGACACGGAGGCTCCTATTGCTTAACCCTTTCTTTACTGAACCACACAGCAGCAAAGAAAAAACAATAACATAACCACCAATGGGCAGATAGCCCCTCCCCTTAGCCCCAGAATAAAGGGAACTCCTGTCAAGCCATCTTCTTCTTTCTTTGCTGCTGTCACCCAGCTAAGTATTCCACTGACCTGTTTTGCAGATTTTTGGTGGTTTTTATTTCTTGGATTTACCCCCTTTTTCTTCCTATTAGAGTGTTTAATTCCTCATTTTGGGTTTTCATATTTATGTATGTTATATATGTATTGAAGGCTGCTTGCAGCCTGTATTTGTGGGAGGGGCGCACTTACCTTATTTAAACCCCCTCCCACAAGCAGAAGGGCGCCCGGTTCTTGCTTCAGCAGCATCCAGCGCCTGACGTCACTTCCGGTCGCGTCTCCGTCGGTTCGTCATTCCGTGCCTCCAGCAGCATCGCCGTCGTAAGTATCACCGCTCTGCGGCCCGGCCAGACATGCTTGCCACCGGCACCTCGTATCACCCTCACTTACCGGCAGCTCCGTCGCATCCGGGAGGTGAGCGGACAGCGCGGCGGCTGCCGGTTCCCGCTCTGCAGCTGCGGCGGCGCCACCATGCGCACAGCTATTCACATGGGCTCCACGCGGCTCGGTGCGCACCATGTGGCAAACATTACGGCGGTCACCATGTTGTGGGGCGGGGAGGGGGGTTACAGTGTCCATGTCATACCGGGAAAGGGGGGGGGGGGGGTTTCAGTGTCTATATGTCATACCGGAAAGGGGGGGGGGGGGTGCCACAGCGCAACGGCCAGTGTCCGTGGTGTCATACCGGGAAGGGGGCGGTCCGCAATATCCCTGGGTCTGCGCCTCAGAACGGATGGTCATCAGGGGGTGTTACGTTGCCATATGAGTACACCCTCTGTCTAAAGTTGCTGCCAGCAACAAGGGGAGTTACATTTCGTGTCAGACTGCAAATTCTTAATTGCCGCTCAACACTGAGTCATTGCTAAATACCGGCTGGGGGGTGAAAAAAAAAAATTTAATTTTTTTTTTAAAGGGGAACCTTTGATCCTCTGTTAAGACTGGGCACCGGAAGCAACAGCATTTCCCCTACCCGGGCCACTCTGTGGATGGGGTCCCCGGCTACCCTGTTGGTAGTTTCCCCGCATCTGTCCAATGGGGCCCTGATTCGCTCAGGCGCAAGTGTCTTCCCTGAATCGCTCAGGCGCAAGTGTCTTCCCTGAATTGCTCAGGCGCAAGTGTCTTCCCTGAATCGCTCAGGCGCAAGTGTCTTCCCTGAATCGCTCAGGCGCAAGTGTCTTCCCTGAATCGCTCAGGCGCAAGTGTCTTCCCTGAATCGCTCAGGCGCAAGTGTCTTCCCTGATTCGCTGGCGCAATGTCTTCCTGAGTCGCTCTGGCGCAATGTCTTCCCTGATTCGCTCTGGCGCAATGTCTTCCCGGATCGCTCCGGCGCAATGTCTCCCCTGAATCACTCCGGCGCGATGTCTTCCCTGATTCGCTCAGGCGCAAAGTCGTCCCTGAATCGCTCAGTCACAATTCGTCCAGGTATCACCCAGGGAGGTCCCTCAATTCACTCATGTGCAATGTTTTTCTTGATTCTCATGTGCAATGTTTTCCCTGTTTATTCACGGGCAATGTTTCGGGTTTCCCAGGTGCAAGTGTCCGTAAGTCGCTCTGGTGCTATGGTTCTCGATTCCATCAGGCAGATGGTCCCTGAATCGCTCAGGCACAAATAATTTCCTGAATCACTCAGGTGCAATAGTTCCCTGAATCGCTCAGGTGCAATGGTTCCCTGAATCGCTCAGGTGCCCTGAATCGCTCAGGTGCAATGGTTCCCTGAATCACTCAGGTGCAATAGTTCCCTGAATGGCTCAGGTGCAATGGTTCCCTGAATCGCTCAGGTGCCCTGAATCGCTCGGGCGCAATGGCCCCTGAAACGCTCAGGGGCAAGGTCTCCTTGTATCGCTCGTGACAGTGTCGCCTTGAACCACTCAGGGCAATACCTCCCTGAATCGCTCAGGTGTTTTGTTTTTGTTTGGATCACTGTCTAAGGGACCAGCAGGTCACGGCTCTCGCCGTGCATCGGTAAAACACGGCTTATCTTTTTATAAAGCAGATCCGCGTCCACCAGAGCTTCAAGCAAACCACGGTCGGTGCGCCTATTTTCTCGGTTCAGGTAAGATACAGCCAAGGCTGTGCTGCGACCTGTCACTGCGTTAGCTATTTCGTTGTCATAAGCTCCCGTTCATAGGTCTCTGCCTCAGTACAGAAGTCGGTAGCGTGGTCCCTTTCATTTAAGGTAAGTAGCGGTCAACACCGTTCGGTCAAGAGAACTATTTTCCCCTGTAGCTCTCGGTCGGGCCCCCGGGGGAGGGGGAAGGAAGTCTCATCTGTCACCTTCATACCTCCTCCATGCAGCTTGAAGATGTCGCAGGTCCCTGAGTCGGAGGATAATCTGTCCTTGCCCGGGACCTCCGTGTCAGGCTGCACCAGCAACCCCTCCCTGAGGAGCTGGACCATTCCGAAGCTGATAGCAGAGCTTAGACGCAGAGGGATTCACTATCCTGCCACCGCGAGAAAGGCGGAGCTGTACCGGCTCCTGATGACGGCACCAGCGGGTTCAAGTGAGGAGCCTTCTCCCTCATCGATACAGCTGACCCTCCTGCAGTTGCAGGCCACCATCGCCAGTCTGGCAGGTTCGGTCGCGGACATCCAGACTAGGATGGGGGAGTGGGAATCCCGGACTCCTCCGGCCCTGCCTTCTCCAGCCCTTCCGGTCTTGCCATCTACGTCCCGGGATTTGGCGCCAGGTACAGTCCATGTCAGACCCAAGATTGCCCCCTCGCACTACATCCCAGAAAACCTTAAAAGGGACATCCTGGCGGGGAGGGACGTCAACCTCGCGTCCCTTCTCATTGCGTCCCTAGACGTAGCAGAGAATAAGGTCATCAATTGCGGGGAGGTCTCGGTGGTCCCAAGGGCCAAGGATACCCGCCTGAATCGGAAGCTGTCGATCCCCGAGTTCGTCCTGGCATTCAGCCTCTACCGGGATACCATCTGCGGCGTCCAGCCACACAGACGGGAGGAGCTGGACTCCTACCTATACCAAGTTACCGACTTAGGCTACAAATACGGGGGAAAGAACTTCTATGACTACCATAGGTCTTTTTCAGCCAAAGCGGCAGCCGCCCTCGCTCAGTTCCAGCTCACCACGGACTGGGCGGACATAGACATGGAGCTGTTCTGCCGCCATTTTGCCGGGTTGCAGGCCCCTACGTGCGCGGCGTGCCAGTCCATCCAGCACACGGCCGACTGGTTCCCCAACTTTCCCATCCCGGCCCGAGAAGGCTCCCAGCCAGGCCCCTCTGGCACGCAACGGTCCCAGGGTTCCACTGACAAGCTGGGCAGGCCCATTACTTTCTTAGGCCAGAGTCAGGTCTGCAACAACTTTAATGCCGGGGGCTGTAATTTCAACAGTTGTAGAGCTTTGCATGTGTGTTCCCTCTGCTTCAGGGCCCACCCCCGCTCCAGCTGCCCGAAGAGGCAACGTAAGGCTCTATGACTGACCGACGTCAACGTCAAGCTCCTGGGCATCCTGTTGCAGGATCACCCCGATCGCCGGTCGGTGGAGTTCCTCATCACCGGTTTCGAGAAGGGTTTCAATACAGGGCTCATTGCCCTCCCTCAGGTTTCCTGGGAGGGAAGGAACCTACAGTCGGCCATGCAGGATCCGGAGGCCGTGACCACTCTGTTACAGGACGAGGTCCGCAAAGGGTTCCTGCTAGGCCCGTTTGAAACGATTCCCTTTGCCGAGTGGAGGATCAATCGTATCGGCCTAGTCTCCAAACAGGCATCAAATAAAAAGCGTCTAATATACGACTTGTCTGCTCCACACATGTCGCCGATCCCCAGTCTCAACTCCCTGATCCCATCAGGGGAGTTCTCGATGTCCTATTCATCCATTGACGAGGCCATTCAGTTCATCCTGCTGGCTGGGGAAGGGGCTTGGCTGGCCAAGGCCGACATTGCGGACGCCTTCAAGCTACTCCCCATCCTTCCTCAGTTATGGCAGTATTATGGGTTGCATTGGGCAGACAGGTTTTATTTTTCTAACCGCCTCACATTTGGATCCAAAAGCAGCCCGTGGTTGTTCGACAAGTTCGCCTGTGCCCTACACTGGATCCTTGTCCATCATGGGGGGATGGACATGGTCATTCATTACTTGGATGACTTCCTAATCATCGAGAGGCCCCAGGGGCCCCCATCAGGTTTGAGGAACTTGCTCCAACTGTTCGCCAGGCTCGAGGTTCCGGTGGCATCCGCCAAGACAGAGGGTCCAGGCACTGGGGTTACCTTCTTGGGCATTACTCTGGACTCAGTCCGCATGGAGGCCAGCCTCCCCGCGACCAAGCTGGCCAAGGTCAGGGCCGCCGTTTCCTCCGCGGCCTCTTCTGGAGTTTTGTCCAGGCAGGAGCTCCAGTCCTTGTTAGGATTCCTTACTTGTACCTTCAAGATCATGCCAAAGGGGAGGTCCTTCATCTCGCGGCTTCTCAATCTCCTCCCGACTGCTCCGGATCAGGACTCCACCGTCCGGCTGGATGGTCCCGCCATGGCGGATCTGCAGATGTGGCAAACCTTCCTGACCGGGTGGAATGGCATTTCTTTGTTCGTGCCATCCCCAAATGCGGCTTCCCCCACGGTTTACACTGACGCCGCGGGCTCCCGTGGGTTCGCGGCAATCTTCTATCCGCACTGGTTGGTCGGCAGCTGGCCGGTGGAGCTCCTGTCCGAGGCAGGGGCCATGAGGTCCTCGCCGCTATTAGAATTATACCCCATTGTGGCGGCTGCCCACGTCTGGGGTCCGCTCTGGGCAAACAAATCAGTCGTCTTGAGGACAGACAGTCAGGTCCTGGTGGAAGTGATATCCAAGGGGAGGGCTAGAAATCTCAGGATGATGTCTATGTTACGTAGGCTTGTCTGGCTGTCCTTGGAGTTTAACTTCCACGTCTTTGCGGTCCACATCCAGGGAGCGCAGAACGTGGCGGCTGACGCCCTGTCCCACTTTAACCTCGATATTTTCTTCCAGGAACTCCCAGAGGCAGATCCCGTCGGCGTCCCAGCTCCATCTTACAGCGCCCTCCTGCTGGACTAGAGCCCCTGATTGCAACCGCGCAGTCATTGGTCCGGCGGTCGCTAGCCACCAACACCGCCAGGAATTATGACACCGGGTTCAGCATGTTTAGACGTTTTGCTGACACTCATCTGCAGGGGGACATAGACGAGGTCACCTTCATCATGGCATTCATAGCCCATTGCCACTCCCACCGCCACCTCTCATACAATACCATCAAGCTGTATTTGGCAGGCATCCAGCACCACCGGATGCTCAGCGACCCCTCTGCCGGATCCATCTTTTCGAATCAAGCCATCAAAGCCACCCTCAGGGGTGTTCAGAGAGTCAGCACGGCAGTCCAGGTGCGCAGGCAAATGGTCTCAGGTGAGCTTTTCCGCAGGTTATCCGTAGCCCTGGATGGTCTTCCTTTTGGCCAATTCGCAAGCATCGTCACGAAGGCAGCCATATATCTCGGGTTCTATGGGTTCCTGCAGCACCATCTCCCGAACGACCCTGCTAAGGCGACATCTCGCATGGCACTCCGACCACTTTATTTTGTCTATTCCATTTTCCAAGACCAGTCAAACCGGTCCCCCCACGGAGGTGGAATTCTACCCTACATTTAACTGTTGGTGTCCTATCAAGGTGCTCCAGGAGCTCCTGGCCTCCCTTCAATCTCCCGCCTTAGATGGCCCGTTGCTCCCGGTCAACGGGAAACCCCTGTCTTCTACCATGTTCATCTCCAACATCCGCACCCTGGCCGCAGGTTTGGGTTACAACCCTAGCACGATATCCGGGCACTCATTTCGGATAGGGGCCGCGTCCGCAGCTTCCGGTCACCAGGTACCAGCGCACATCATCCGCAAGATGGGTCGGTGGAGGTCATCCTGCTTCTCAAGGTACATCCCGAATCCACGGGCAGAAGTATCCCGAGCCTTCCGTTCCTTGGCATTATAGGTCGCACCATACTGCAATAAATATGTTATACCCTGCACTTGCCGGTTCTCTTTTGCCCACTTATTCAGGCCTTACCTCGTCGCTGGCATCGGGCACACTCCAGCCAGTCGGGTGGAGACAGTCTATAGGCATGCCTATTCCATTTCTCGCCCAGCTCCTCCCACAAGTATTGAAGGCTGCTTGCAGCCTGTATTTGTGGGAGGGGCGCACTTACCTTATTTAAACCCCCTCCCACAAGCAGAAGGGCGCCCGGTTCTTGCCCTCCCTCCCATCCCTTTCTTCTTTCCTTCCTCTTGGGTGGCCCACTTATTCAGGCCTTACCTCGTCGCTGGCATCGGGCACACTCCAGCCAGTCGGGTGGGGACAGTCTATAGGCATGCCTATTCCATTTCTCGCCCAGCTCCTCCCACAAATATATATATATATATATATATATATATATGTTATTCCTGGTTTTATTTTAGGTCCTCTTAGTGCCCTTTGGTCTGGGGGGGAGCTCTTCTCCCTGTCCCACCTCTGTCCGACCGCCCTTGGCTGTCGGCGACGTTTTCTCTTATCTCTATCGGCTGGGCAGTGTCCCCCATTGGTGCCATTTACCTGTGTTTTTTCTTGCCCTTCGTCCGCTCGGTCGCGCCCGAGATCTCACGAGTTTTTGCTGGATCTCGGGCACCATCTTAGTGTTACTGCTCCCGCATTACAACCATCGGCGTCCGAAGTCTCGCGAGATTTCGGACGCCATCTTCCACCGCATCGCCGCGCCGCTGCTTGTATTCGGCGGGCGGCCTCTGCACTGCTCACTCGCTCCTGCAGGTTCTCTGTTTTTTAGGTGTGGGGTGACTAACCCCACTTCTGGTTCGGGGGGGATTGTTATTATTATTATTATTATTATTAGTATCACCCGCTTCTTCAAGGTTTTGCCCCATATTATCATGTGCTCTCATAGGACCCCTACACCGGTTCGTGATGGCCCTAATCAGGATGAAAAACCCCCCTCCTCCCGCTAGGCAGGGGGTTATGCCGGCATCAGGAGGGGTATTACCTGTGGCCTCTGAGGCGCAGGCTCTGGCCCTTCAGCAGTCAATATCAAATGCCATTATGACTGCCATGGGCTCCATGTCATCTGTGCTAACACACTCCATTTCCCAGGTCCTTATTTCCAACCCACCCTCTAGTCTGGCCTCTAATCCATCTCCCTTACCAGCTCCAGCTGCCTCCAGAAATGATGACAATGATGGCCTAGTACCATCCCATGACGGCGCGCTGAGGTCGCACAAACGAGCCTGTCCGCGCCAGGCAGAACGTGCACGGCAATGGAAGTCAGCCCGGTCTCAACCCGAGTCCGATTCTGACTCTTTTAGAGAGTCCGAGGAGAAGGCTTTGATGGAATCTCCACGTGATTCCGAGGAGGAGAGCATAGACATGTCAGCTGTCCAAGTGGCATCAGTGTCTTTTGCACCTCGACCACTACGGCCTACTACTGCCAAGTCGGCAACGACGTCCGATCTGCCCGTTCCCCTTACGGACCCTGCGGACAACCCTTTATTTGATCCGGACTCCCTCCACCACCCTAGGTCCGCAGAATGGCTCCCGGCTCCTCATGTAACCAGCTATTTCGAAACCATGGTCCGTAGACCTCTTAGTAAGGAGACACGGAATAAGCTACGGGCCGAGTGCCAACGTCCGTCTATCCCAAACAAGGTGTGCGAAACGCCTGTTGTGGACCCTAAGATGGTCCAATTTCTGTCTAAATCAAGGTTTAGTCCCCGGAGAGGCCTAGATTCAGCTCTACGAGCCTGCCAAGACAAGCTACTAGACATCTTGGGGCCCCAAGCAAAATATTTGATATGGCAGAGTCTGCCAAAGCAGAGGGACAACAGGTCGACCCGGAGGAGCTCCGAGGTTGGGTCCAGAGAGCCATTTGCATGGCAGGAAATGCAAACACGTCGCTGGCTATCGAGCGACGCAAGGCCATTTTGATGAAAATAGAGCCTAAACTGACCAATATGGCCCTAACGGAGTCAGGGAAGGAGGCCCAAGGGTTTCTCTTCGGAGACCCGTTTATAAAAGACCTCGGGAAGTTCGTAGGAACCTTCACCGTCCTGGATAAAGCGCACACATCAATGCGCAGGGTCTTCAGCGGTAGGGTTTCCTCCAGGGTAGGCAGTGCAAGAGGCCGTCTGGCCGGCCGCTCCTCTTTTCAGACCCGGGGCACGGGTCGAGGCTCCTTCCCATCCTACCGGTCTTCAGGCCAAGACCCAAGATATCAACCATCCTTTTTCCCATCCCGTGGCGCTGCAGGAAGAGGGAGAGCATATAGAGGAAATCCGAACCTCAGACGCCCCTTCGGTAAGTCTCCCACCTCATCTCCTTTCTTCAGACAATTATGTCTGGGGCAGACTCCAACATTTTTCTCATGTTTGGGCGTCCATTGCCAGCAACCCGTGGGTTTTATCCACAATTCTGGGGTTTCACATAGAGCTAGTTGATTCCCCGCTTCATCCCATAATCTAGTCTTAAACTTCGCAATCCCTCATAGACACGGAATTACAAGCTTTATACCTAAAGGGAGCCGTGGAACTGGCTCCTCACGCTCACGGCGGGGTAATCAGCAATATCAGCAAGGGGGTCAACATCGCCCCGTTATTAACCTCAAAGCACTGAATGCCTTTGTCAGGTATCAACATTTCAAAATGGAGGGCATCCACCTTCTAAGGGACATGCTTCTTCCAGACGATTGGATGGCAAATTTGGACCTCAAAGATGCGTACTTAAACGGTCCCGGTTGCTGAATGGTTTCGCTGGCAAGAGAAAATTTGGCATTTCACGTGCCTTCCATTTGGCCTTGCGTCCGCCCCTTGGTGTTTCACCAAACTCATGCGTCCGGTTGTAGCATGGCTCCGCAGCCGGGGGGTGAGGCTTATAATTTACCTGGACGACATTCTGATCATGGCCAGGGATCGTGCTACCCTCCAGGCCCCTCTCCAGATGTCTATAGACCTCATCTCCAACTTAGGTTTCGTAATCAACCGCGACAAGTCCTGTCTTACCCCGTCCCAAACCATGGAGTTTCTCGGTTTCATGGTGGACTCTGCCTCTTTGACACTCAGCCTCCCTTCAGCGAAGGTTCGGACGATTCGGAAGGAGTTGCGCCGCACCCTGACTTTATCGCAGGTTTCTCTCCGACATCTGGCCCTGTTGATAAGTCTCCTGTCGTCTTCTATTCAAGCTATCTTCCCGGCACCTCTGCATTATCAAGCTCTCCAACGACTCAAGATCGCCCACCTGCAGGCGGGTGCGTCGTATGCGGATCTGATCTCCTTGGATCCAGAGACACGGGACGAACTGGAATGGTGGATTGGCAACCTTTCCGCATGGAACGGCAGAGCAATCTTCGGTCCGCAACCGGATATAGTAGTGGAGTCGGATGCCAGCCTCCACGGCTGGGGAGCCCACTGCGAGGGAGTATCCACCGGAGGCCCATGGTCAGCGATCGAGTCCCACCTACACATCAACGCTCTGGAACTCTTGGCAGGTTCTTTTGCGATTCACAGCTTCACCAGTGGGAGAGCCAGGGCATGTATCCTCGGTTCGCTACATCAACTCCATGGGGGGTACCCGCTCCACCATGTTAACCCACTTGGCGAAGGAATTCTGGGATTATTGCCTGACCAACAACATCTCGGTAGTGGCGGAATATCTTCCCGGACTCCAAAACACGTTGGCTGATTGGAGCTCGCGTTACATTTCAGATGCCAGCGACTGGAGATTAGATGTGGAGGTATTCTCCACCATCTCGTCACATTGGGGTCTGTTCTCTATCGACCTCTTTGCGTCTCGCTGGAACACCCAACTTCCCAGATATTTCAGTTGGAGACCAGAACCCGGCCGCAGAGGCGGTGGACGCGTTTCTTCAACAATGGTCGGACGACTTGATGTATGCCTTCCCACCGTTTTCCCTAATTCCTCGGGTCCTAGCCAATGTGCGTCACCAAGCATCGGAGCTTGTTCTAATACTACCCTTTTGGGGGACCCAGTCTTGGTTCCCACAGCTGCTGGAACTACTGGTGGACGAACCCCTATTACTTCCCAACCAGTCGACTCTGCTGCTAGGTCCAGTGAATCAGACGCACCCTTTGCTTTTGGAGGGCTCCTTCCGTCTGCTGGCGTGCAGAGTATCGGGGTGTCTTGGCAAATCCCGGAAGTTTCGGAGACAGCTAGATTCCTTTTGGAGAGCGCGTGGGCCCCTGGAACCAGAAGGGCTTATCGGGCAGCCTGGCAATCTTGGGCTAGTTGGTGCTTCCTTCGGAACCTGGATCCCACTACTGCATCTGTGAATGATGTTATCCAGTTCCTCACCTCTCTCTATGAGGAAGGCAAGGCCTATCACACTATTAATGTGTTCAGGTCGGCTATTTCCTCCGGCCATAGAGGTTTTGAGGGTTGTCCTGCGGGGCGCCATCCTCTGGTATGTCGGTTGCTTAGAGGTTCCTGCCTCACTCGGCCTCCTCGACCTCGCTTTACTAGCTCATGGGACGTCTCCACGGTGTTGTCATTCCTTTCGACTTGGCTGGCTAATGATGTCTTGTCGCTTCGCCAATTGTCGGCCAAGTTGGTCACTCTCATTTGTCTTATCTCATGCAAGAGAGTTTCGGATGTCCGAGCTTTGGATCATGACACCCAGTCATTCACTCCGGAGGGGGTGACATTTAACATTTCTCGCTGTACGAAGACCAAAATCAGTTCAGTCTTTTATCCTAGTTTCCCTTCATCTTTGGCGCTCTGTCCGGTCGCATGTTTGAAGGAGTACGAATCCAGAACTCGGTCGCTACGATCCCCGTCCATTTCACAATTATTCATTTCATTCCGTAGACCGTATGCTCCGGTTGCATCGGTCACGCTGTCACGGTGGGTGAAGTGGATTCTATCCCTGTCGGGTATAGACACTTCTATGTTTACGCCACATTCCGTTCGTGGGGCTTCCGCCACGTCTTTGGCTATGTCAGGTGCACGCCTAGAGGATGTCATGAAGCTGGCGGACTGGTCGCGAGTCTCCACTTTTAGGGAGTTTTATTTCAGACCAGATCCTCACATGTTCGCCTCTATTGTTAACCGGCTTTAAACTAGCAATAGGAGCCTCCGTGTCTTGAGATAAAATTGCATGATTTTCCTAGTTAATGACGTAAAGTCATGATTTTATGAAAGACATGGAGGCGAGTATTGACCCACCCTTTTTTTCCCTCCCCTATTTGACCTTTGCATTGTATATTTCTGATATGTATACTTATTTGACCTTTTGCATTGTATATTCTGATATGTATACTTATTTATAATTGCACTCTGTTTACCTGTTCTAGTGTTGATAATGTAGACGCCTTGGTTGCATTCTCTCTACTATTTACCTGTTTTATTTCTTCTCAAAGGTTGAATCTGGAAAACATCGGATGGGAGGTTGATTTTCTACATACGCGGACGGTGCTTTGCTGTCAGGCTCACCGTTCCGTTGTTTCAAGTTGGTTTCGTCTACAGTTCGAGTTGATTAGTTCCTTCAGGTGGCGTTTGTTCCTGTTCCGTTGAGGAGGGTGTCAAGTCGACAAAGAAAGAGGAAGATGGCTTGACAGGAGTTCCCTTTATACTGGGGCTAAGGGGAGGGGCTATCTGCCCATTGGTGGTTATGTTATTGTTTTGTCTTTGCTGCTGTGTGGTTCAGTAAAGAAAGGGTTAACTAATAGGAGCCTCCGTGTCTTTCATAAAATCATGACTTTACGTCATAAAGTAGGAAAATCATTAAATTCTTCTGATTAAAAAAAGGGGGTCCCCAGAAATAAAGGGAAATAAGGCAAACCAACTTATTAGAATAATCCAAATGTACAAAATATGATAAATAACAATCGAACAGCGATGTCAGCAGTATGGGAAGGAACTCTGCCTAACAATAACTCTGATTACTCCTCAACACAGGGAAACACCATGATGGTGTATGCTTCCTGCACAGGAACCTATCCCTGTGTATCCCTAGTAAAACCCTAAATACCCCAACTAGGAATGAGCGAACCCGGACAGTACTGTTCGGGTTCGTACTGAACATTAATGTTTCTGGGCACCAGAACCAAAACACAGACATTGGCGCCAAAGTCCGTGTTCATTGTTTGGATTTTAAATAAAGCTTGTTGAAAGGCTGCAGCCCAGCCAATCAAAAAGCGTTTAAGCTGTGTGCATTTGGAAGCCATCACAGTCATGCCTAGTAATGGCTGTGACTGGCCGTCGCAGTATGTGACCCTGCATGCAAAAATGTTGGATCATGTGTTGCACAGGCATTCTACTCTGACTAGTGTAGGGACAGGATGCTACTGCAGTGAGGGACAGTGTTAGACTTTTATTGTTTTTAATAACTCTGTGGGTGACCTGTAGGTATTTTTGATTGGTGCAATACATCTCCTTTGCTCTAGTGACACAGAAATACAATACTTAATCGGGCTGTTAATTCTGTGGGTGACCTGAAGCCATTTTTGGGGTTCAAAACTCTGCAATTGCATCCGTCTTACTGTAATAGGAGATTTAATCATTCTGTTAATTATGTCAGTGATATAAAGCCTTTTTTTTGGGGGGGGGGGGGAGATAACACCTCATCCTTATCTGTGACACAGAAATACAAAAGTTAATCAGTCTGTTAATTGTGTCAGTGACATAAAGCCTTTTTTGGTGGGGAGATACACCTCATCTTCATCCGTGACACGAAAATACAATAGTTAATCAGTCTGTTCATTGTGTCGGTGACATAAAGCCATTTTTGGGGTTCAGAACACTGCATTTTTATCTGTCTTAGTGTAATAAGAGAGTTAATCAGTCTTTTAATTGTGTCGATGACATAAAGCCTTTTTTGGGGGGAGGGGGGAGATACACCTCATCAGCATCAATGACATGGAAATACAATAGTTAATCATTCTGTTATTTCAGTCGGTGACCTATAGCCATTTTTTGGGTGCAAAAAACTTAATTTGCACCAGTAATACAATTGTTAGTCTATCAGCCAATTTGGTGGGTGGGTGTAAAAAAAAACAAGCTCAAATAAAACACCTTCCTCTGGTGCACGCAGGCAACAGTACATTCTGTGTAATTTTGTATGCCTGAATTCTGCTCTACGAATGGTGATTCCAGGACTAGTAGAGGCGGTTGTAGATTGGATGGCTGACAGTGCCTCAAGTTCCTTTACATTGTCTCCCACCCGGTCCCCTGCTGAAAGCACAGAGTTGGCACCGACGGCCCACGGGCATCTGTCTTCCACCTCAACCCCTTGCACATGAGCAAAGCAGTCTGAGCCCCAAGTTATGCAGCAGTCACTTATGCCATGGGCCATGCACCTAGCCCTGCCTCAGAAGTGGAAGGGATTGAGTGCACTGATGCCCAAACAGTTATCTTTGGGGATGAAGACATGGGGGGACCGCCACCGCTCATCTCTGATGATGATAACGAAACACAGGTGTCAACTGCCGCAGCTTTCTGAACTGTCCAGACCGGCAAAGAGGGAAGGAGTGGAAGATGATGAAGTCCTAGACCTTACATGGCATCCAGGTTATATCAGTGACGTGTGCAGTTCTGAGGAAGAGGTGGGGGTCATGCAGCACCAGCCGCACAGCAAAAGAGGGAGCAGGGTGGAAAAGCAGAGCGACTGACCCCTAGCCAGTAGGCCTGCTACTACTGAACACACCAAATGACAGAGCACACCACAGCTAGCTCAAAGGAGTGCCCTGTCATGGCAGTTCTTCAGGCAATGTGCTGACGACAAGACACGGGTGGCTTGCATTCTGTGCAGTCAGAGCCTGAAGTGAGACATAAATGTTCTAAACCTGAGCACCACCTGCATGACCAGGCATCTAACTGCAAAGCATGAGCTACAGTGGAGTAGACGCCTGAAAAACAATGAAAGATCTGAGGCTCCTCCTGCTCCCTCTTCTGCTACGATCTCGGACTCTTCCTCCCTCTCTGAAATGACAGCGGCACCTGCCACCTCGCAAACAGAGGATGTAGCAGCCACACCACCACCACCATCACCGTCATTGTCCTATGGAAGCGTTCAGCTGTCCATCCTCCAAACACTGGAGAGAAAGTGGAAGTATCCCCCTTCCCACCCGCGAGCACTGACCCTGAATGCCAGCATTTCAAAATTCCTGGCCTTTGAAATGCTGCCATTCCATCTGGTGAAGACAGACAGTTTTAAAAATGTAATGACAGTGGCTGACTCACGATACGTGGTTCCCAGTTGCCACTACTCTTCCAGGCGGACGGTACCTGCCCTGCACGAACAAGTGGTGGAAAAAATCAGGTGTGCACTGTGCAATGCAATCAGTGGCAAGGTCCACATAACCATGTGGACCAGTAAGCACAGGCGGGGACATTATATCTCACTAACTGCCCACTAGAGATGGCCTTGCAGTTCCATCAGGTGGGAGTTTTCTCCAATCCATCAGGTGGGAAAGGACAGCCAATTGAGACATTTCAGCACATGGACACACCCCCACCCTATAACAGAACCCGAACTAGCAGCCATTTTACATTCTGTGTTTTGCCTGTGTAGGGAGAGGTTGCTTTGTTGAGCAGGGACAGGCTGTTATCGATACCAAACGCTAGCTTATAGGGCCACAAAAGTCCTTTTAAAGACTGGTATAGGTGTGCTATCGATAGGTGTAATATACTGAGGGGTGTGTCAGAAAGTATAATATAGTGCATTTGTATTGTGCAGCAGTTGTGTGCGGCTCTGCTGCGATACCACAGGCATATAGAGGGACAAGCGTTATTGGAACAACTATTTGCAAAGGGTGTGAAATACCTGGTGAACAAAAAAAAATTATTCAGTGGTGCGATATACCTGCTTCCACAAAATACTGATTAAGGGGTTTGATATACCTGCTTCCACGAAATATTGATTCAGGGGTTCTATATACCTGTTTCCACAAAATACTAATTGAGGGGTGCGATATACCTGCTTCTACAAAATACTGTTTAAGGGATTTGGTATGCCTGCTTCCACAAAATACAGATTGAGGGATGCAATATACCTGCTTCCACCAAATATTGATTGAGGCCTGCAATACACCGGCTTCCACAGAATACTGATTGAGGGGTGCAATATACCTGCGTCCACAAAATATTGATTCAGGGGTTCTATATACCTATCTCCACAAAATACTGATTGAGGGGTGCAATATACCTGATTCCACAAAATATAGATTGAGGGGTGCGATATACCTGTTTTCACCAAATATTGATTCGGTGTTCTATATACCTGTTTCCACAAAATACTGATTGAGGGGTGCGATATACCTGCTTTTACAAAATACAGATTAAGGGGTTCTATATACCTGCTACCACAAAATACTGATTAAGGGGATTGATATACCTGCTTCTACCAAATATTGATTGAGGTCTGCAAGATACCTGCTTCCACAAAATAGTGATTAAGGGGATTTATATATAGAGATGGCCTTGCGGTTCACCTGGCGGTTGTTTCGCTCCGAACTTTGCTCGTTCGGGATTCGCCGAACATGCGAACATATGGCGATGTTCGCATGCGCCATATTCTTTTGCATTGCGCCGAACTTTGACACATGACTAGGGTTAAGCGAACCCGAACTGTAAAGTTCGGGTTCGTACCGAACTTTAGGATTTTTGGACCCCGGACCCAAACCCGAACATTTCCATAAAAGTTAGGTGTTCGGAGCTTTCTTGGCGCTTTTTGAAAGGCTGCACAGCAGACAATCAACAAGCGTCATACTACTTGCCCCAAGAGGCCATCACAGCCATGCCTACTAATGGCATGGCTGTGATTGGCCAGAGCAGCATGTGACCCAGGCTCTATATAAGCTTGAGTCACGTAGCGCTGCATGTCACTCTGCTGTTACAAGTGTAGGGAGAGGATGCTGCTGGACTTGTGATTTCAGGGAGAGAATAGGAGAGAATCTAACTCAGCGATCTACCTAGAAATAGTTGTGTGGGTGCAGGACACAATCGTTTTACCCTGCCCTGAGGCCATTGACCAAAAAAAAAATTACTTTTATAATTCTGTTAGTTAGGTGGGTGGCGGCGGCGGTGTCGGCCATTTTATGCATGCTCAGTGCACCAGCACTGCATCTGAGCTTTTTGGACATTGCAAATCACCATTTTTTTTTTGTTGCAAACTACAACATCTGGATTAGTCAGTGTGCAATTTAAGGTAGAAATACACAAATCATTTTCTGGGGTTTGAAAAAACTTTCTTTTTTTTTTAAAACTGTATTTTCCAGATCTGCAAGTGTTAAAATCAAGTTTAATATATACAGCTTTCATATTCTGTTAGCAAAAAAGACTTTTTTGGCAATCTACAACATCTGTATTAGTCAGTGTGCAATTTAAGGTAGAAATACACCCATCAGTTTCTGTGGTTTGAAAAACACACTTTTTGTTTTAAAAAAACCTGTATTTTCCAGATCTGCAAGTGTTAAATTCAAGTTTAATATATACAGCTTTCATATTCTGTTACCAAAAAAGACTTTTTTGGCAATCTACAACATCTGTATTAGTCAGTGTGCAAATTAAGGTAGAAATACACCCATCATTTTTTGTGGTTTGAAAAACACACTTTTTTTTAAAAAAAAAGTATTTTCCAGATCTGCAAGTGTTAAATTCAAGTTTAACATACACAGCTTTCATATTCTGTTACCAAAAAAAGATCTACAACATCTGTATTAGGCCTCATGCACACGACCGTTGTGTGCATCCATGGCCGTTGTGCCGTTTTCCTTTTTTTTTCGCGGACCCATTGACTTTCAATGGGTCCGTGGAAAAATCTGAAAATGCACCGTTTTGTAGCCGCATCCGTGATCCGTGTTTCCTGTCTGTCAAAAAAATATGACCTGTCCTATTTTTTTGACGGACAACGGTTCACGGACCCATTCAAGTCAATGGGTCCGTGAAAAAATACAGATGCACACAAGATTGGCATCCGCGTCCATGATCCGTGGCCGTTGGCAACTTTCACACAGACGGATCACAGATCCGTCTGCATAAAAGCTTTTTCAGATATGAGTTTTCACTTCGTGAAAACTCATATGCGACAGTATATTCTAACACAGAGGAGTTCCCATAGTGATGGGGACGCTTCAAGTTAGAATATACTGAGAACTGTGTACATGACTGCCCCCTGCTGTGTACATGACTGCCCCCCAGGGGGGGCCGGGGGGGCCACACACTGGCCACCAATGAAAATAATACAATAGAGGGAGGGAGGGGGCCGCACACTGGCCACCAATGAAATTAATACAATAGAGGGAAGGAGGGGGGGGCGAGGGGGGTCTGCCCCCTGCTGCCTGGCAGCCCCTGATCTCTTACAGGGGACTATGATACGCACAATTAACCCCTCTCAGGTGCGGCACCTGAGAGCTTAATTGTGCGGATCACAGCCCCCTGTAAGAGATCGGGTGCTGCCAGGCAGCAGGGGGCAGTCATGGACACAGTTCTTAGTATATTCTAACTTGAAGCGTCCCCATCACCATGAGAACGCCTCTGTGTTAGAATATACTGTCGGATCTGAGTTTCACGATCTAACTCATATCCGACAGTATATTCTAACATAGAGGCGTTCCCATGGTGATGGGGACGCTTCAAGTTAAAATATATCATCGGATTGGAGAAAACTCCGATCCGATGGTATAATAGGGACTCCTGACTTTACATTGAAAGTCAATGGGGGACGGATTGCAATTGCACCATATTGTGTCAACGTCAAACGGATCCGCCCCCATTGACTTGCATTGTAAATCAGGACGGATCCGTTTGGGTCCGCACGGCCAGGCGGACACCAAAACGACTTTTTTTCATGTCTGTGGATCCTCCAAAAATCAAGGAAGACCCGCGGATCACGGACCTACGGACCCCGTTTTTGCGGACCTTAAAAAAAAAATGGTTGTGTGCATGAGGCCTTAGTCAGTGTGCAATTTAAGGTAGAAATACACCCATCATTTTCTGTGGTTTGAAAAACACACTTTTTTTTCTCAAAAAACTGTATTTTCCAGATCTGCACGTGTTAAATTCAAGTGTAATATATACATCTTTCATATTTCTGTTACCAAAAAAACTCAATTTTGGCAATCTACAACATCTTGATTAGTCAGTGTGCAATTTAAGCTAGAAATACACCCATCATTTTCTGGGGTTTGAAAAACACACTTTTTTGACAAAAAACACTATTTTCAGGCGTTGCAGCATCAGCACGTGTGAAATTACAGGCTTATATACTGCTGTCAAATTCTGTTGTTAAAAAAACACTCGTTTGGGCACAAAAAATGTAGTTGGCAGCCTTTGATGCAGATGTCATTGTGAGATACACCCATTTGGGTTACATTCAGAGATTTTAAATACCGCCATTTGGTGCACCAATATTGAATTCAGGCCTACAGTGGTTCAGACCGTGTGAGATACACCCTCTACATACAGGGGTTTGAATCAGGGATTTGAAATACAGCCATTTGCAATACAACCATTTTGTGCAAAGATATATTTACTTCAGGCCTACACTGGTTCAGGCCCTGTGAGATACTCCCCCTACATACAGGGGTTTGAATCAGGGATTTGAAATACAGCCATTTGAAATACAGCCATTTTGTGCAAAGATATATTTACTTCAGGCCTACACTGGTTCAGACCGTGTGAGACATACATTCTACATAAAGGGGTTTGAATCAGGCATTTGAAATACAGCCATTTGAAATACAGCCATTTTGTGCAAAGATATATTTACTTCAGGCCTACACTGGTTCCGGGCATGTGTGATCCCCCCTATACATACAGGGGTTTGAATTAGGCATTTAAAATACAGCCATTTGAAATACAGCCATTTTGTGAAAAGATATATTTACTTTAGGCCTACACTGGTTCAGACCCTGTGAGATACCCCCTCTACATACAGGGGTTTGAATCAGGCATTTGAATTACAGCCATTTAAAATACAGCCATTTTTGGCAAAGAAATATTTACTTCAGGCCTATAGTGGTTCAGGCCCTGTGAGATACTCCCTCTACATACAGGGGTTTGATTCAGGAATTTGAAATACAGCCATTTGAAATACAGCCATTTTGTGCAAAGATATATTTACTTCAGGCCTATAGTGGTTCAGACCGTGTGAGATACCCCCTCTACATACAGGGGTTTGAATCAGACATTTGAAATACAGCTATTTAAAATACAGCCATTTTGGGCAAAGAAATATTGAATTCAGGTCTACAGTGTTTCAGACCGTGTGAGATACCCCCTCTACATACAGGGGTTTGATTTAGGGATTTGAAATACAGCCATTTGAAATACAGCCATTTTGGGCAAAGATATATTTCCTTCAGGCCTACACTGGTTCAGACCGTGTAAGATACCCCCCTACATACAGGGGTTTGAATCAGGCATTAGGAATACAGCCATTTGAAATACAGCCATTTTGTGCAAAGATATATTTACTTTAGGCCTACACTGGTTCAGGCCCTGTGAGATACCCCCTCTACATACAGGGGTTTGAATCAGGCATTTGAAATACAGCCATTTAAAAGGCAGCCAATTTGGGCAAAAAAATATTTACTTCAGGCCTACAGTGGTTCAGATCGTGTGAGATACCCCCTCTACATACAGGGGTTTGAATCAGGCATTTGAAATACAGCCATTTAAAATACAGCCATTCTAGGCAAATAAATATTTACTTCAGGCCTACAGTGGTTCAGGCCGTGTGAGATACCCCCTCTACATACATGGGTATGAATCAGGCATTTGAAATACAGCTATTTAAAATACAGCCATTTTGGGCAAAGAAATATTGAATTCAGGCCTACAGTGGTTTAGACCGTGTGAGATACCCCCTCTACATACAGGGGTTTGAATCAGGGATTTGAAATACAGCCATTTGAAATACAGCCATTTTGGGCAAAGATACAGTATATTTACTTCAGGCCTACACTGGTTCAGACCGTGTGAGATATTCCCTCTACATACAGGGGTTTGAATCAGGGATTTGAAATACAGCCATTTGAAATACAGCTATTTTGTGCAAAGATTTTTTTTTCAAATGGTACTGAAATATTTTTTCATATTTAAATCAAATTTGCTCCCAAAAATATATAGGAGCAGGAATGGGCTCACTGGGTCAGTGACTGGTGCTGGTGGTCAGTGTCGATGGCAGAAAAAAGCCCACTAAGAATATGTATTGCTTGGTGCAACTCTGGCAATAGGTCTGTGTGTACCCAAGAAAATAAAAGAAAAACTGTAAATAAAAAAGATTTTATATAGGAGTGGGTTAGGGTTAACTGGGTCAGTGACTTATGGCGGTTAGCCAATGTGGATGTCAATGGGAAGGAGGGCGATGGGTGAGGCCCTCTAGAAAATATGTACAAACCGGATTCCAAAAATGTTGGGACACTATACAAATCGTGAATAAAAACTGAATGCAATGATGTGGAGGTGCCAACTTCTAATATTTTATTCAGAAACGAACATAAATCACGGAACAAAAGTTTAAACTGAGAAAATGTACCATTTTAAGGGAAAAATATGTTGAATCAGAATTTTATGGTGTCAACAAATCCCAAAAGAGTTGGGACAAGGCCATTTTCACCACTGTGTGGCATCTCCCCTTCTTCTTACAACACTCAACAGACGTCTGGGGACCGAGGAGACCAGTTTCTCAAGTTTAGAAATAGGAATGCTCTCCCATTCTTGTCTAATACAGGCCTCTAACTGTTCAATCGTCTTGGGCCTTCTTTGTTGCACCTTCCTCTTTATGATGCGCCAAATGTTCTCTATAGGTGAAAGATCTGGACTGCAGACTGGCCATTTCAGTATCCGGATCCTTCTCCTACGCAGCCATGATGTTGTGATTGATGCAGAATGTGGTCTGGGTTGTCCTTGTCCTCTTTGGTCCGGATGACATGGCGTTCCAGATTTCCAAAAAGAATGTCGAATCGTGACCACAGACCAGTCTTCCATTTTGCCACACTCCATTTTAAATGATTCCTGGCCCAGTGAAAACGCCTGAGCTTGTGGATCTAGCTTAGAAATGGCTTCTTCTTTGCACTGTAGAGTTTCAGCTGGCAACGGCGGATGGCACGGTGGATTGTGTTCACTGACAATGGTTTCTGGAAGTATTCCTGAGCCCATTCTGTGATTTCCTTTACAGTAGCATTCCTGTTTGTGGTGCAGTGTCGTTTAAGGGCCCGGGGATCACGGGCATCCAGTATGGTTTTACGGCCTTGACCCTTACGCACAGAGATTCTCTGAATCTTCGGATGATGTTATGCACAGTTGATGATGATAGATGCAAAGTCTTTGCAATTTTTCGCTGGGTAACACCTTTCTGATATTGCTCCACTATCTTTCTGCGCAACATTGTGGGAATTGGTGATCCTCTACCCATCTTGGCTTCTGAGAGACACTGCCACTCTGAGAAGCTCTTTTTATACCCAATCATGTTGCCAATTGACCTAATTAGTGTTAATTGGTCTTCCAGCTCTTCGTTATGCTCAAATTTACTTTTTCCAGCCTCTTATTGCTACTTGTCCCAACTTTTTTCGGATTTGTTGACACCGTGAAATTTTGAATCAACGTATTTTTCCTTTAAAATGATACATTTACTCGGATTAAACGTTTGATCTGTCATCTACATTCTATTACAAATAAAATATTGACATTTGCCATCTCCACATCATTGCATTCCGTTTTTATTCACAATTTGTTTAGTGTCCCAACTTTTTTGGAATCCGGTTTGTAGTTCTGGGTGCGACTCTGATAGGGGTGCTGGGCGTACCTAATAAAATAACACAAACAGTTTTAGTGACTGGCGGCCGTTGGCCTGTGCGGATGTCGATTGGGGGGTGGGGGGGATATGTAGTGCGTTGTGCGACTGGGTGTACGGGTCTCACTGGGTCAGGGCCGCTAACAAAATTATAAAACTAATCGGCACTAAATGGGGGAAAAAAAATATCTGCTCAAAAAATAATAATATGGGAGCAGGATGGGGTTTACTGGAAAGTAATGGGAGGTGGATGAGGTGTATAGTGATTGTGCAACTTTGACAGGAGCTCTGAGTGACAATAACCCTCTCTGATCAACTCTCTGAGAGAACTGAGGTGATCAGAGAGGGTGAAGCCACCTACCCAGACTCCTGTCCCCTGATTGGCCAACCTAGGACCATCTTGATTGGTCCTGGGTTGTCAAACTGTAATTGGTAGCTAATCATAGCTCTGTCACCACATACATGGCAACAGGTTCGCATCTACATGGTATGGCTGTCAGAGCGTGCTGACAGCAGCGATACTCGATGCCTTCCTGCTCTGATCAGTGCATTGGAGGGACCGATCAGAGCACACATGCTCTGGAATATACTTCGGGTGGCTGTCGGAGCGCCGCTGCAGTCTCCGTTACAGCCCACCCCCTCGAGAGGTGCGCTTCTATGAAAAATAGCGCTGATTGGTCCATGAGACTTCACAGACCAATCACAGCGATCGCCGACCTGGGTGTGCTCTTACAGCTACCAGGCCGGCTAGCTGTGATACTTAGCGGTCCGTGACAGCTATCATCAGAGCGCTGCCACCATATAGTAAAATATGGTGACAGTTTCTTGCCATGACGCGTATACACGTCATGTAGCGCAAAATAGCTGCGTTTCATTACGTGTATACTCGTCAACGAGCGTTAAGGGGTTACAATGAACCAGGCATGGATCCCACAGGACTTGTCCGTACCTTGTGCAGAATAGACATTTATACCAGCCTCAACTATCCATTCTTGTACTCAAGTGCACTTATTCTTTGTTTTATTTTGTTATACACTCACCTAAAGAATTATTAGGAACACCATACTAATACGGTGTTGGGCCCCCTTTTGCCTTCAGAACTGCCTTCATTCAACAAGGTGCTGATAGCATTCTTTAGAAATGTTGGCCCATATTGATAGGATAGCATCTTGCAGTTGATGGAGATTTGAGGGATGCACATCCAGGGCACGAAGCTCCCGTTCCACCACATCCCAAAGATGCTCTATTGGGTTGAGATCTTGTGACTGTGGGGGCCATTTTAGTACAGTGAACTCATTGTCATGTTCAAGAAACCAATTTGAAATGATTCGAGCTTTGTGACATGGTGCATTATCCTGCTGGAAGTAGCCATCAGAGGATGGATACATGTTCTCATTCTGTTTACGCCAAATTCGGACTCTACCATTTGAATGTCTCCACAGAAATCGAGACTCATCAGACCAGGCAACATTTTTCCAGTCTTCAACAGTCCAATTTTGGTGAGCTCGTGCAAATTGTAGCCTCTTTTTCCTATTTGTAGTGGAGATGAGTGGTACCCGGTGGGGTCTTCTGCTGTTGTAGCCCATCCGCCTCAAGGTTGTGCGTGTTGTGGCTTCACAAATGCTTTGCTGCATACCTCGGTTGTAACGAGTGGTTATTTCAGTCAACGTTGCTCTTCTATCAGCTTGAATCAGTCGGCCCATTCTCCTCTGACCTCTAGCATCCACAAGGCATTTTTGCCCACAGGACTGCCGCATACTGGATGTTTTTCCCTTTTCACACCATTCTTTGTAAACCCTAGAAATGGTTGTGCGTGAAAATCCCAGTAACTGAGCAGATTGTGAAATACTCAGACCGGCCCGTCTGGTACCAACAACCATGCCACACTCAAAATTGCTTAAATCACCTTTCTTTCCCATTCTGACATTCAGTTTGGAGTTCAGGAGATTGTCTTGACCAGGACCACACCCCTAAATGCATTGAAGCAACTGCCATGTGATTGGTTGACTAGATAATTGCATTAATGAGAAATAGAACAGGTGTTCCTAATAATTCTTTAGGTGAGTGTGTGTATATATATATTAAAATTTAAAAAGAAAAAATAACACAAATCAGTGTTGGCTACCTATTCCTCCTTCACCGCCGCTTCTACCTACACCGCCACGTCAACCTACACCGCCAAATCCACCCATCCACCACCTCCTCAACCTCCTACTTCTAGATCCAGATTGTTATTTGAAATTTTTCTGTATTTTATGTTATTTTAAGTCATTTCCCTATCCACATTTGTTTGCAGAACAGTTGCCATGCTCTTAAGCACATTTTGATGCCTTTTGCAGCCCTCTAGCCCTTTCCAGGACTATTTTAGAGCCATTTTAGTGCCCAAAAGTTTGGGTCCCCATTGACTTCAATGGGGTTCGAGGTCAAGTTCGGGTCAAGTTCGGGTCCCGAACCCGAACTTTTTTTTCAAGTTTGGCCGAACTCGTCAAACCCGAACATCCAGGTGTCCGCTCAACTCTATGTATGAATATTCCCACCTTCAGGGTTTATTCATACTGACAGGAGTCAGGGCTAGGTTTAGGGTTTTCATAGGTGGTTGCCGTTTCCCTTTCCCTAGCCTTGAGGCCTAGCTCCTGGTCATTTCCCTTTTGTTGTCATTCTGGTGTTCCTCCCCTCTCCTTATTACAGTGTTGGCGCCTAGAGACTGAGACCAGGCCTGTAGTTAGTTAGTTAGGGTCTCTGTTTGTGTCAGGCCACAAGTGTTGCTATTGTTCATTGCAAGGACTCCTTAATTTAAAGGGACAATTCACATTGGAGAGCTGATAAACTCCCCACAAATTCAAGCCAGACTGGCGTTTTTTGCTCAGAAGGAATACTCAGGCACGTGCTACAGGATTAGTTATGGGAGGGAGAATACTGTAGAGCACTGTAAAATTGTAAGCTGTTTTGCTGCACCGCAGGCTAACCTGCACCATGCACCCATACAGTTATTCTTGTTTTTTTAGGGAAATAACAGGTAAGGTGTGGCAGTTTAGTTGTGCCTGCCAGTAGGTACATTACCACGCTTTTCTCCTGCTTCCATCGGAGGGCGCCACGCTGTGCTGGGTGTATTTAAATTTATCATTTCATATCATTCATTACCACGTTTAAGTAAAATTCTGTTTTGGCAAAAGCTGGGGTTGAGGTTGCTTTCCTCGTTCCTCGTTCATGACTTCACTGTATCCTGGGGAGCCCACGCCGGTACACAGTCTACAGTATCACATGATAGGATTAGATACAGCGATTCAACAAACCTTGTCACATATAAGATAAGATACAAAGCTCAGCAGACAGTATAACATCTAAGATTAGATACATTGGCTCAGATTAGTTACACAGGAGTGGCAGCACAGATGCACAAATATTAGGCTTAGATACACCAAAACTATCATGAGTGATAATGTGCTAATGTACCTGATCCCATGATGTTTGAGACAGTAATTTTTATACTATGTCTCAGCGAATAATGTGTAATGCTGTGCTATTAAACCTGTCTAGGTTGATGCTGTAGCACATACATTGCCTTTGCAGCATAGCATTATACATTAGATATAGGGATGAGCGAACCCGAACTGTATAGTTCGGGTTCGTACCGAATTTTGGGGTGTCCGTGACACGGACCCGAACCCGAACATTTTCGTAAAAGTCCGGGTTCGGGTTCGGTGTTCGGTGCTTTCTTGGCGCTTTTTGAAAGGCTGCAAAGCAGCCAATCAACAAGCGTCATACTACTTGCCCCAAGAGGCCATCACAGCCTTGCCTACTATTGGCATGGCTGTGATTGGCCAGTGCACCATGTGACCCAGCCTCTATTTAAGCTGGAGTCACGTAGCGCCGCACGTCACTCTGCTATGATCAGTATAGGGAGAGGTTGCAGCTGCGACGTTAGGGAGAGATTAGGCAGATTAACTCCTCCAAAAGACTTCATTTTGTGATCGATCTGCAGCTGTGGATCATTGAAGTGCTATTATTGACTTGCTCACTTTTTTGAGGCTGCCCAGAGCGTTTTTAGATCACTTTTTTTCTGGGGTGATCGGCGGCCATTTTGTGACTTGTGGTGCGCCAGCACGAGCTATCACCAAGTGTATTTAACCATCGATAGTGTGGTTATTTTGTGCTATATCCTACATCAGCTGCAGGCTGAGCCTGTGTCACCGAAGTGCATTTAACCATCAACAGTGCGGTTATTTTTTGGCCATATATTACATCAGGGGCAAGTTGAGCCTGTCACCCAGCGCCTAAAAAATAGACCTGACATTTCTATACAACCAAATCTGCACAGTTTTAGCTGGTCAAGTTATTTGTAGTGACCGTAAAAGCAGACTTTTTGTTCTGGGTTGAAAAAGCATTCCCAAATTTGCCATTCTGAAAATAACTAGTTTGTGGTATTTGAGGCCTACTTGAAATCTATCCCAAAAAGAAAATCTTACATTGAAGGTATTGATAGTGTCATTCAGAAAAACCTAAGACACACGCTAGCGTGCTGATAGAAGTGTCATTCTGTGATTAAACCTATAACTGTCACACAGCGCAAAAAAAAACAGGTCTCACATCTCTATTCAACCAAATCTGCACAGTTTTAGCTGGTCAAGTTATTTGTAGTGACCGTAAAAGCAGACTTTTTGTTCTGGGTTGAAAAAGCATTCCCAAATTTGCCATTCTGAAAATAACTAGTTTGTGGTATTTGAGGCCGACTTGAAATCTATCCAAAAAAGAAAATCTTACATTGAAGTTATTGATAGTGTCATTCAGAAAAACCTAAGACACACGCTAGCGTGCTGATAGAAGTGTCATTCTGTGATTAAAACTATAACTGTCACACAGCGCAAAAAAAAAACAGGTCTCACATCTCTATTCAACCAAATCTACACAGTTTTAGCTGGTCAAGTTATTTGTAGTGACCGTAAAAGCAGACTTTTTGTTCTGGGTTGAAAAAGCATTCCCAAATTTTCCATTCTGAAAATAACTAGTTTGTGGTATTTGAGGCCTACTTGAAAACTATCCCAAAAAGAAAATCTTACATTGAAGTTATTGATAGTGTCATTCAGAAAAACCTAAGACACACGCTAGCGTGCTGATAGAAGTGTCATTCTGTGATTAAACCTATAACTGTCACACAGCGCAAAAAAAAACAGGTCTCACATCTCTATTCAACCAAATCTGCACAGTTTTAGCTGGTCAAGTTATTTGTAGTGACCGTAAAAGCAGACTTTTTGTTCTGGGTTGAAAAAGCATTCCCAAATTTGCCATTCTGAAAATAACTAGTTTGTGGTATTTGAGGCCTACTTGAAATCTATCCCAAAAAGAAAATCTTACATTGAAGTTATTGATAGTGTCATTCAGAAAAACCTAAGACACACGCTAGCGTGCTGATAGAAGTGTCATTCTGTGATTAAACCTATAACTGTCACACAGCGCAAAAAAAAACAGGTCTCACATCTCTATTCAACCAAATCTGCACAGTTTTAGCTGGTCAAGTTATTTGTAGTGACCGTAAAAGCAGACTTTTTGTTCTGGGTTGAAAAAGCATTCCCAAATTTGCCATTCTGAAAATAACTAGTTTGTGGTATTTGAGGCACACTTGAAATCTATCCCAAAAAGAAAATCTTACATTGAAGTTATTGATAGTGTCATTCAGAAAAACCTAAGACACACGCTAGCGTGCTGATAGAAGTGTCATTCTGTGATTAAACCTATAACTGTCACACAGCGCAAAAAAAAACAGGTCTCACATCTCTATTCAACCAAATCTGCACAGTTTTAGCTGGTCAAGTTATTTGTAGTGACCGTAAAAGCAGACTTTTTGTTCTGGGTTGAAAAAGCATTCCCAAATTTTCAATTCTGAAAATAACTAGTTTGTGGTATTTGAGGCCTACTTGAAATCTATCCCAAAAAGAAAATCTTACATTGAAGTTATTGATAGTGTCATTCAGAAAAACCTAAGACACACGCTAGCGTGCTGATAGAAGTGTCATTCTGTGATTAAACCTATAACTGTCACACAGCGCAAAAAAAAACAGGTCTCACATCTCTATTCAACCAAATCTGCACAGTTTTAGCTGGTCAAGTTATTTGTAGTGACCGTAAAAGCAGACTTTTTGTTCTGGGTTGAAAAAGCATTCCCAAATTTGCCATTCTGAAAATAACTAGTTTGTGGTATTTGAGGCCTACTTGAAATCTATCCCAAAAAGAAAATCTTACATTGAAGTTATTGATAGTGTCATTCAGAAAAACCTAAGACACACGCTAGCGTGCTGATAGAAGTGTCATTCTGTGATTAAACCTATAACTGTCACACAGCGCAAAAAAAAAACAGGTCTCACATCTCTATTCAACCAAATCTGCACAGTTTTAGCTGGTCAAGTTATTTGTAGTGACCGTAAAAGCAGACTTTTTGTTATGGGTTGAAAAAGCATTCCCAAATTTGCCATTCTCAAAATTGTGGTGAACGGGAACAATGAAGAAAACATCTAATAAGGGACGCGGACGCGTATGTGGACATGGTCGTGGTGGTGTTAGTGGACCCTCTGGTGCTGGGAGAGGACGTGGCCGTTCTGCCACAGCCACACGTCCTAGTGAACCAACTATCTCAGGTCCCAGTAGCCAGCAGAATTTACAGCGATATTTGGTGGGGCCCAATGCCGTTCTAAGGATGGTAAGGCCTGAGCAGGTACAGGCATTAGTCAATTGGGTGGCCGACAGTGGATCCAGCACGTTCACATTATCTCCCACCCAGTCTTCTGCAGAAAGCGCACAGATGGCGCATGAAAACCAAGCCCATCGGTCTGTCACATCACCCCCATGCATATCAGGGAAACTGTCTGAGCCTCAAGTTATGCAGCAGTCTCTTATGCTGTTTGAAGACTCTGCTGCCAGGGTTTCCCAAGGGCATCCACCTAGCCCTTCCCCAGGGGTGGAAGAGATAGAATGCACTAACGCACAACCACTTATTTTTCCTGATGATGAGGACATGGGAATACCACCTCAGCACGTCTCTGATGATGACGAAACACAGGTGCCAACTGCTGCGTCTTTCTGCAGTGTGCAGACTGAACAGGAGGTCAGGGATCAAGACTGGGTGGAAGACGATGCAGGGGACGATGAGGTCCTAGACCCCACATGGAATGAAGGTCGTGCCACTGACTTTCACAGTTCGGAGGAAGAGGCAGTGGTGAGACCGAGCCAACAGCGTAGCAAAAGAGGGAGCAGTGGGCAAAATCAGAACACCCGCCGCCAAGAGACTCCGCCTGCTACTGACCGCCGCCATCTGGGACCGAGCACCCCAAAGGCAGCTTCAAGGAGTTCCCTGGCATGGCACTTCTTCAAACAATGTGCTGACGACAAGACCCGAGTGGTTTGCACGCTGTGCCATCAAAGCCTGAAGCGAGGCATTAACGTTCTGAACCTTAGCACAACCTGCATGACCAGGCACCTGCATGCAAAGCATGAACTGCAGTGGAGTAAACACCTTAAAAACAAGGAAGTCACTCAGGCTCCCCCTGCTGCCTCTTCTGTTGCTGCCGCCTCGGCCTCTTCTGCTGCTGCCGCCGCCTCGGCCTCTTCTGCTGCTGCTGCCGCCGCCTCGGCCTCTTCCTCCGCCTCTGGAGGAACGTTGGCACCTGCCGCCCAGCAAACATGGGATGTACCACCAACACCACCACCTGCGTCACCAAGCATCTCAACCATGTCACACGGCAGCGTTCAGCTCTCCATCTCACAAACATTTGAGAGAAAGCGTAAATTCTCACCTAGCCACCCTCGATCCCTGGCCCTGAATGCCAGCATTTCTAAACTACTGGCCTATGAAATGCTGTCATTTAGGCTGGTGAACACACAGCTTCAAACAGCTCATGTCACTTGCTGTCCCACAGTATGTGCAGCGTACTCAAGTTGTGTGTAATAGGTGTTTCTGGGTGATGTAGTGCAATATACACTAACCTGGTACAGCTGACTCTCTGCAAGGGCAGGTATAGGTAGAAATAGTTCGTGACGCCAGTGCCAAGTAAACGGTGGCACGCCGTTTGCGGATGCAGGAATAAATTGAGGAAACGTAGGATTAAAACAGAACTCCAACTTTAGTAATTTCAAGTAGAGACAATCTTGGAAACGCAGTTCCTTGGCATACAGTCGATTTTGCAATTCGGTCGATGCAGGCAATTCAGTTACAGCAGGGTAATTACAGAGTGTTGAACACAGGACTTGCAGCACAGGAGCTTGCACTCTAATTCTGTCTGATCCTGGAATATAGCAATTCTTCACCAAGGCCCATTAACCTATTTCTGGCTTTATATCCTTGGCTATAGCTTTAATAAGTACCTCCTCTGTCTTTCTGAGTACCTCTTGCTTTCCTGATCTTTGCCTCTGTCTCTCCCAGCTTCCTCAGGCTCTAGAAACTTCTGAGCTCTGGTCTAGACTGACTTTACTTCCTTGTCTGGGCCTTATATAAACTAGGGCTCCCTAGCTCCCTCTAAGGACTAGAAGCTGGAATGACACCCCTAGCAGGCCTGTACATGCAAGTTTCAGTAACAGGGAAATACATACATTACATGACATTTTATAAAACTGACATATACCAACTTCTCCATAATTAGGAGGGACGACAGCACACCAAATGACACTTTGGTAGTGACGGGTATTACAGTTCCCGTACACTACATACCCCACTGCTTTAAGCTGAGTACGACCTCGTACTCCATCATGGGTCTCCCAACTGGAATCTCTACCTGAAATAGAAAATAGAGACATGCAGGCATACATACATGTAATTCATCTGCATTTACATCAGGTCCAATTGGCAAAGGTGCAGGGTAGTGACAAGGGGCGTCGTTCTCTTCTCTCAGGATAATGAATGGAACGGGGGCGCTGACCTGGCACAGCGTAACATTATAACCAGGATAGTCCATGACAATGAATAAGTCCATGATAGAACAGCAAAATAACGGAACTACCCAGGAGTTTCCCATGGGTGTATCACAGGCAAGGGCTCACGTGGAGGAGTCCATTCTTGCGCGCAAATGTCAAGTAAGGTATTGCCCGTAGCAACTGTTTGGGAGGAGACACCACCAGAATAATCAAAGTCTCCTAAACGGACTGGTGGGCGTCCCCTGGTCATCCGGGTAGACCTTCTCAAAACAGGGGTCTCCTCTCCCCTTAGCAACGAGGTAGACGAGAGAGGAGCAACAGGAGGGTCTCCATCCGTGAGACCTTGGTCAGGAACAACTGGAACAACAGGAACAACTGGAACAACAGGAACAACTGGAACAACAATATCCACGAGAGGGGGAACTGGATCCGGAGCATCTTGAACCGGCCCTGCTGGAGGTGAAGCTACAGTAGGTGCCGGAGCAGGCACCAGCAAGTTCAACCAAGGTGTCAGAAGCCAATGCATGGGATCAGCGTCATACCTCAGATTACTAACAGCCTGCATAGGATCCTCGGGCTGTATGGCTGACTCTGACACAGGATATTCTGATCCAGAACTCTCGGCACTAGGTTCTGGTGTCAGGCAGAGTTTCAACCGGTTTCGGTGTACAATTTGGGATCCCTTGTCTTCCCGAGTGATCTCATAAGTGTGAGTTCCAACATTTGGGATTGCAGTGACAACATAAGGACTTCGCTCCCACTTACTGTCCAATTTGCTGGTACGACGGTTATTCTTTAACCATACCACGGCCCCTATGGTCAAGGGTTCTGCATGGGCTGCCTGATCATAGTCTCTCTGCTGTCGGTCTCTAGCAAAGTCCATACGTTCCTGAACAATGGCTTTGGCTGCATCCAATCGCCTTTGGTGCTCAGCAACCCAGTCGGTGTTAGGTAATGGGTTAATGCAATCAGGTACGTGTATGTCCAATGAATGATCAGCAGGCAATGTCCCTTGGCGCCCAAACATCAAGTAAAAAGGGGTATACCCGGTGGAACAATGTATGGTATGATTGTATGTGAACATGAGCTGTGGCAACAGACTGGGCCAATCTCCTCTGTTCTCAGGAGGCACGGCCCTCAGCATCTCTATCAAGGTCTGATTCATTTTTTCACATAATCCGTTACCTTGAGGATGGTAGGCCGTTGTCCGGATCTTCTTACAGTTGTGTAAGCGGCACAGTTCATGGAACAGATGGGACTCAAAAGCAGGTCCTTGATCGGTGAGGATCTTTTCTGGACATCCATAGGGCAGGAGGAAGTGCTTCCAGAACATTTCGGCTGTAGTCTTGGCTGTCTGGTCTCTCACAGGCACTGCTACAACAAACTTGGTGAAATGGTCAATAATAGTCATGGCATAAGCATACCCTGAGCGACTAGGCTTCAGTTTCACATGGTCGATGGCGACAAGTTCAAGAGGACGGGTACTTACAATGGGTCTCAGTGGTGCCCTCTGATCATGGTGTTCACTTCGTTTCAAGGCACAGGCTACACACTCCCGACACCACTTCTCCATGTCTTCTCTCATGCCCACCCAGTAAAACCGCTGGCGGATAGTAGCCTCAGTCTTCTGGACCCCAAAGTGACCGGATTGATTGTGGTACATCTCCAACACCATACCTGCATCTCGTCGGGGTATGAGAATCTGGTGCACTCTCTCGTTGGACACTGGGTCTAGGCTTCTCCGTAGCAATAGGCCCTTTTGTATGAAGAGTTGATGGCGCTGTCTCCACAATTTGATGAGCTCAGGATCTGCACTCTTACGCCGGATCCTCTCAGGGGCTCTGCCACTAGTAATGAAGTCCAACAACTCACCCAGCACTCTACTTTCAGACTGTAGTTTCACCCACCTTTCTTCTTTAGGTTCAGGCCTACTGGAGGGTGAAGGAACTGCAGCTCTGTTATTGGTAGCTCGAGCCTGATCCTGTTGAGCAAATTTGTTATAGAAAGCCGGCATCTCTACATCTTCCCAAGCATCTCGCACATCATCAGGAGCTGTCTCTGTGGGAAGCCTGGATAAAGCATCAGCGTTATCATTAGTACGTCCAGCACGATACTTTACAGAGAAATTATAGTTGGCAAGGCGAGAGGCCCATCTCTGCTCCAAGGCCCCCAATCTAGCTGTATTTAGATGTGCCAGAGGGTTATTGTCAGTGAATGCAATGAACGGGGTGGCGGCTAGATAATCCTTGAATTTTTCTGTCACCGCCCACACTAATGCCAGGAACTCTAGTTTGAAGGAACTATAATTCTGGTCATTTTTCTCAGCTCCTTTCAGGGAGCGGCTTGCATATGCTATCACTCTCTCTTTTCCCTCTTGGATCTGGGCTAACACAGCTCCCAGGCCTCGCTTGCTAGCATCAGTATAGAGATGGAAGGCCTTGCTATAATCTGGATAACCTAACACTGGAGGCTCGGTCAGTTTCTTTTTTAGCAATTGGAACGCTATCTCTCTTTTCTCATTCCACTCAATGGGCACAGGAGTTCTAGGACTCTTTTTGGGTTGCCCCCTCAAGAGCTCCTGGATAGGATCAGCTATTTGAGCAAAATGGGGGATAAAACGTCTATAGTAGCCGGCAAAACCCAGGAAACTCCTCACCTCTTTGACAGTAGTAGGAACCGGCCAATTACGGACAGCTGCCAATTTATCAGGGTCAGGTTGCACTCCCTCTCCGCTTACTATATGCCCCAGGTATCTTACTGCAGGTTTGAGCAGGTGACACTTGGATGGCTTTACCTTCAAGCCATATTTGATAAGGATTTCAAATACTTCTGCCAAATGTTTCAGATGGTCCTCATATGTTTTTGAGTACACAATGACGTCATCTAGATACAGCAGCACTGTTTCGAAGTTTTTGTGACCCAAACACCGCTCCATTAGTCTCTGGAAAGTTCCTGGGGCATTACATAGCCCGAACGGCATACAATTGAATTCGAACAGGCCCATGGGAGTAGTGAAGGCAGTCTTTTCTCTATCTGCAGGGGCCATGGGTACTTGCCAGTAGCCACTGGTCAAGTCCAATGTGGAGAAATAGGCAGAGGAGCCCAGAGCAGTTAGTGACTCCTCAATGCGGGGCAGTGGGTATGCATCTTTGTGGGTTATTTGATTAATTTTCCTATAATCCACACAGAAACGGATACCACCGTCCTTCTTCTTTACAAGGACCAGGGGTGCAGCCCACGGACTACGGCTGTCCCGGATTACATTAGAGTCTTTCATCTCTTGGATCATTTCCTTTACAGTCTGATATGAAGTAGGCGGTAAAGGTCTGTACCTCTCCTTGATAGGAGGATGAGAGCCAGTAGGTATGGTGTGTTGTATGGCACTCACCTCTCCATAATCAGTGGCATGCTTACTGAAGGCCTGGTGGTGCTCTTTGACAAGCTGTATAATCCCTTCTTGTTGCTGTTGGGGGGTATTCTCGTCCCCGACATGGAGCTCTTCCCACCAGGGCACTTGTGGCTGGGTCACCGGCGAACATCCGCTGTCTGCAGCTGGCGGCTTTTCTGTCACTGGAAGACGAATGATGTCTTGGAAGGACACCTGGGACAGCTGGGCAACAGGGCAATGCTTAGTAAGCGCAACAGGATGATTACTCAGGTTAATCAGACGGACAGGTACTTTACCTTGGGAGACGTTCACCAGGCACTTGGCAGCTCTCACATAAGGATAATCCTCCATCTGGATCGGTTCCACCAGGGCTGGATAATCTCGGCCTTCGACTCCCAGGACAGCACGACACCACAAAAGAGTTTGAGAATTAGGAGGCAAAGTCACAGGCTTAATATCACAGATCCTGGCAGTACAAATTTCTCCTTTCCCATTAGCAAACCTCTGCTGGGCACTTAACACAGTAATAGTCTTTTGAATCACCCTTCTGGATGCAGAGGAAGCTGTGGGCAAAGTCTGATGTAATACAGCAAGTATTTCTGAATAACAGTTCTTGAAGACATTGGTGCCTAGAATGACAGGATGTCCTCCTCTGTCACCGGCCTGCACTACTATCACGCCCTGTTGTGGTAAGGTTACTTCTCCCACCTGCAGGGTGGGTTCCCAGTATCCGTGAATCTTTACTGGTTTGCCATTGCTGGCGATAATTTCCACCCAGGATTCAGGCGGTTGGGTCAACTGGTGGGTGTCCCAGAACTTTTCAAATGCAGGCAGCTGAATAGTAGTGACCTGAGACCCAGTGTCTAATAGGGCTTCAAAGGGGACCCCGTTGATCTCTATATTGATTTTAGGATGGGATCCTACATACCGTGGCATCCAATTTGGATCCTCTGGACCTAGTGTTCTACCTCCCGAGGGGTGGTCCTCAGCCTCAGGGGTTGCCCGTTTAACTGCCAGCACGTGGATTCTGTGTGTCCCAGCTTTTTGCAGTATGTACACACGGGCTTCTTGCGACCTCTATTACGCCTCCCAGGATCCCTGGGGTGAGTCTCTTGGTATGGAGGTGAGAACAGCCTAGGAGATGACAGGAATTCTTCTTCTGTCATTATGGGTTTTTCCCATTCCTCTATTTTTCTGCACACTTTCTCTAAACTTTTAGTGAGGTGATTTACTTGCTCTGTCAGCATGGCAATAGTATCGGTAGCTGACACTTGAACAGCTTGGCCGGCCTCAGCTCGGTTAGTGATAAGCGGTTTTGGCCTGCAGGCTGATGACTCAGATAGGGCGCTCAACTCAGGAGATACTGTGGACCCCAGAATTTTTATAGCCAGTTCTTTAAAGTCCAGAAAGGCACTGTTAGGGTGCTGGGCGGACAGCATCTTTAACTGGGTCCTTATTTGTTCACTAGACACCCTGTTGATAAATTGTTCCCTCAGGGTCTGGTCCCGGTTATCAGCCTCTTTGGGATCTATCTGGATTACAGCCCCTAAAGCCTCCTGAAGTGATAGGGCATAGTCACGGAGGGACTCACCGGGCTTCTGTCTCTTGCCAAAGAAGTGCATCTTTATCTCTGAGGCAGTCCTAGTTTCAAAAGTGGCTCTGAGGCGGGTGAAGATCTGTTCTAGAGTACTCCGCTCAGTAGCAGGCCATGATAACACTTCCCTGCGGGCAGCCCCCTCCAGTTGCGCCAGCATGATTTCCATTTGCTGGTCGGCATTTATAGGGTATAATCGGAATAGTGCCAGCAACTTTTCTTCAAAGTCCCGTAGGGTATGGGTCTCTCCCCTGTAGCGGGGGAACCATGGGGCCCCGAAATAGTAAGGCATGGTAAAGGGCATCATGCTGGGGGCCGCCGGATGATCAGGAGCCGCAAGCTCTCCTGGGGCCGGCTGCTCAGGCACTCCTGGCTCTGACATGGTAGTCTATTGAGAGGTGGCCGCTGGCGACTAAAGGGGCCGGTACACTCCCCTTCCCTCTGGTTACAAGTGCTTACCGGTATCGCCGGGCTTCCGCAGTCCAAGTCTCGCGAGGTTCCGGACGTCCTGAGACCGCGGTGACGCAGGAGAAGCAGGGCCGCGGCGGTGCGATGATGAAGAGGGGCGGGACTCTCTGTGTCTTTGCAGGGATCTGCCCACGAATGTCCTCAGCGGCGCGGGAAACTTTACTCCAGGCAGCCGGTGGCCATCTTTAGCAAAACGCTGTCCATTCACTGACAGCAAGCAGGATTGTAAAAAGTCCACAAAACCACACTCCAATGCGGCGATTTTCTTCCTCTGGGTAGTGCAACACTGCACAGCGCTTTTTAGAGGTTTTTGGTACACTTTGGGTATGATTTTCAGTCCACAAAGTCCACTTGAATAAAACAGGAAAATTGTCACTTTGGTCACAGGGCAACTGTATAAGGCACAAAGTTCACGCTTCTTGCACTATAAAGCGTGCGTATCCTGTTCGTGACGCCAAAAGAGAGGTGCAGCGTACTCAAGTTGTGTGTAATAGGTGTTTCTGGGTGATGTAGTGCAATATACACTAACCTGGTACAGCTGACTCTCTGCAAGGGCAGGTATAGGTAGAAATAGTTCGTGACGCCAGTGCCAAGTAAACGGTGGCACGCCGTTTGCGGATGCAGGAATAAATTGAGGAAACGTAGGATTAAAACAGAACTCCAACTTTAGTAATTTCAAGCAGAGACAATCTTGGAAACGCAGTTCCTTGGCATACAGTCGATTTTGCAATTCGGTCGATGCAGGCAATTCAGTTACAGCAGGGTAATTACAGAGTGTTGAACACAGGACTTGCAGCACAGGAGCTTGCACTCTAATTCTGTCTGATCCTGGAATATAGCAATTCTTCACCAAGGCCCATTAACCTATTTCTGGCTTTATATCCTTGGCTATAGCTTTAATAAGTACCTCCTCTGTCTTTCTGAGTACCTCTTGCTTTCCTGATCTTTGCCTCTGTCTCTCCCAGCTTCCTCAGGCTCTAGAAACTTCTGAGCTCTGGTCTAGACTGACTTTACTTCCTTGTCTGGGCCTTATATAAACTAGGGCTCCCTAGCTACCTCTAAGGACTAGAATCTGGAATGACACCCCTAGCAGGCCTGCACATGCAAGTTTCAGTAACAGGGAAATACATACATTACATGACATTTTATAAAACTGACATATACCAACTTCTCCATAATTAGGAGGGACGACAGCACACCAAATGACACTTTGGTAGTGACGGGTATTACAGTTCCCGTACACTACATATGTTGTTCCCAGCCGCCACTACTTCTCCAAGAGAGCCGTGCCTTTCCTGCACAAACAAGTGTCCGATAAAATCAAGTGTGCACTGCGCAACGCCATCTGTGGCAAGGTCCACCTAACCACAGATACGTGGACCAGTAAGCACGGCCAGGGACGCTATATCTCCCTAACTGCACACTGGGTAAATGTAGTGGCGGCTGGGCCCCAGGCCGAGAGCTATTTGGCGCACGTCCTTCCGCTGCCAAGGATCGCAGGGCAACATTCTTTGCCTCCTGTCTCCTCCTCCTCCTACTCAGCTTCCTCCTCCTCTTCTTCCACCTGCTCATCCAGTCAGCCACACACCTTCACCACCAACTTCAGCACAGCACGGGGTAAACGTCAGCAGGCCATTCTGAAACTCATATGTTTGGGGGACAGGCCCCACACCGCACAGGAGTTGTGGCGGGGTATAGAACAACAGACCGACGAGTGGTTGCTGCCGGTGAGCCTCAAGCCCGGCCTGGTGGTGTGCGATAATGGGCGAAATCTCGTTGCAGCTCTTGGCCTACCTGGATTGACGCACATCCCTTGCCTGGCGCATGTGCTGAATTTGGTGGTGCAGAAGTTCATTCGCAACTACCCCGACATGTCAGAGCTGCTGCATAAAGTGCGGGCCGTCTGTTCGCGCTTCCGGCGTTCGCCTGTCTGCGCTACAGCGTAACTTCGGCCTTCCCGCTATCCGCCTCATATGCGACGTGCCCACCAGGTGGAACTCCACCTTGCATATGCTGGACAGACTGTGCGAGCAGCAGCAGGCCATAGTGGAGTTTCAGCTGCAGCACGCACGGGTCAGTCGCACTGCAGATCAGACACACTTCACCACCAATGACTGGGCCTCCATACGAGACCTGTGTGCCCTGTTGCGCTGTTTCGAGTACTCCACCAACATGGCCAGTGGCGATGACGCCGTTATCAGCGTTACAATACCACTTCTATGTCTCCTTGAGAAAACACTTAGGGCGATGATGGAAGAGGAGGTGGCCCAGGAGAAAGAGGAGGAAGAGGGGTCATTTTTAGCACTTTCAGGCCAGTCTCTTCGAAGTGACTCAGAGGGAGGTTTTTTGCAACACCAGAGGCCAGGTACAAATGTGGCCAGACAGGGCCCACTACTGGAGGACGAGGAGGACGAGGATGAGGAGGAGGTGGAGGAGGATGAGGATGAAGCATGTTCACAGCGGGGTGGCACCCAAAGCAGCTCGGGCCCATCACTGGTGCGTGGCTGGGGGGAAACACAGGACGATGACGATACGCCTCCCACAGAGGACAGCTTGTCCTTACCTCTGGGCAGCCTGGCACACATGAGCGACTACATGCTGCAGTGCCTGCGCAACGACAGCAGAGTTGCCCACATTTTAACGTGTGCGGACTACTGGGTTGCCACCCTGCTGGATCCCCGGTACAAAGACAATGTGCCCACCTTACTTCCTACACTGGAGCGTGATAGGAAGATGCGCGAGTACAAGCGCACGTTGGTAGACGCGCTACTGAGAGCATTCCCAAATGTCACAGGGGAACCAGTGGAAGCCCAAGGCGAAGGCAGAGGAGGAGCAAGAGGTCGCCAACACAGCTGTGTCACGCCCAGCTCCTCTGAGGGCAGGGTTAGCATGGCAGAGATGTGGAAAAGTTTTGTCAACACGCCACAGCTAAGTGCACCACCATCTGATACGGAACGTGTTAGCAGGAGGCAACATTTCACTAACATGGTGGAACAGTACCTGTGCACACCCCTCCACCTACTGACTGATGGTTCGGCCCCATTCAACTTCTGGGTCTCCAAATTGTCCACGTGGCCAGAGCTAGCCTTTTATGCCTTGGAGGTGCTGGCCTGCCCGGCGGCCAGCGTTTTGTCTGAACGTGTATTCAGCACGGCAAGGGGCGTCATTACAGACAAACGCAGCCGCCTGTCTACAGCCAATGTGGACAAGCTGACGTTCATAAAAATGAACCAGGCATGGATCCCACAGGACCTGTCCATCCCTTGTGCAGATTAGATATTAACTACCTCCCCTTAACAATATATTATTCTACTCCAGGGCACTTCCTCATTTAATACTATTTTTAATTTCATTTTACCATTATATTGCGGGGCAACCCAAAGTTGAATGAACCTCTCCTCTGTCTGGGTGCCTGGGCCTAAATGTGTGACAGTGGCCTGTTCCAGTGGTGGGTGACGTGAAGCCTGATTCTCTGCTATGACATGAAGACAGATTCTGCGCTGGCATAAGGCCAGATTCTCTGTTACGGGACCGCTCTCCTCTGCCTGGGTGCCTGGGCCTAAATGTGTGACAGTGGCCTGTTCCAGTGGTGGCTGACGTGAAGCCTGATTCTCTGCTATGACATGAATACAGATTCTGCGCTGACATAAGGCCAGATTCTCTGTTACGGGACCGCTCTCCTCTGTCTGGGTGCTGGGGCCTAAATGTGTGACAGTGGCCTGTTCCAGTGGTGGGTGACGTGAAGCCTGATTCTCTGCTATGACATGAAGACAGATTCTGCGCTGACATAAGGCCAGATTCTCTGTTACGGGACCGCTCTCCTCTGCCTGGGTGCCTGGGCCTAAATGTGTGACAGTGGCCTGTTCCAGTGGTGGGTGACGTGAAGCCTGATTCTCTGCTATGACATGTATAAAGATTCTGCGCTGACATAAGGCCAGATTCTCTGTTACGGGACCGCTCTCCTCTGCCTGGGTGCCTGGGCCTAAATGTGTGACAGTGGCCTGTTCCAGTGGTGGGTGACGTGAAGCCTGATTCTCTGCTATGACATGAAGACAGATTCTGCGCTGACATAAGGCCAGATTCTCTGTTACGGGACCGCTCTCCTCTGCCTGGGTGCCTGGGCCTAAATGTGTGACAGTGGCCTGTTCCAGTGGTGGCTGACGTGAAGCCTGATTCTCTGCTATGACATGAATACAGATTCTGTGCTGACATAAGGCCAGATTCTCTGTTACGGGACCGCTCTCCTCTGTCTGGGTGCTGGGGCCTAAATGTGTGACAGTGGCCTGTTCCAGTGGTGGGTGACGTGAAGCCTGATTCTCTGCTATGACATGAAGACAGATTCTGCGCTGACATAAGGCCAGATTCTCTGTTACGGGACCGCTCTCCTCTGCCTGGGTGCCTGGGCCTAAATGTGTGACAGTGGCCTGTTCCAGTGGTGGCTGACGTGAAGCCTGATTCTCTGCTATGACATGTATAAAGATTCTGCGCTGACATAAGGCCAGATTCTCTGTTACGGGACCGCTCTCCTCTGCCTGGGTGCCTGGGCCTAAATGTGTGACAGTGGCCTGTTCCAGTGGTGGCTGACGTGAAGCCTGAATCTCTGCTATGACATGAAGACAGATTCTGCGCTGACATAAGGCCAGATTCTCTGTTACGGGACCGCTCTCCTCTGTCTGGGTGCCGGGGCCTAAATGTGTGACAGTGGCCTGTTCCAGTGGTGGGTGACGTGAAGCCTGATTCTCTGCTATGACATGAATACAGATTCTGCGCTGACATAAGGCCAGATTCTCTGTTACGGGACCGCTCTCCTCTGTCTGGGTGTCGGGGCCTAAATGTGTGACAGTGGCCTGTTCCAGTGGTGGGTGACGTGAAGCCTGATTCTCTGCTATGACATGAATACAGATTCTGCGCTGACATAAGGCCAGATTCTCTGTTACGGGACCGCTCTCCTCTGTCTGGGTGCCGGGGCCTAAATGTGTGACAGTGGCCTGTTCCAGTGGTGGGTGACGTGAAGCCTGATTCTCTGCTATGACATGAAGACAGATTCTGCGCTGACATAAGGCCAGATTCTCTGTTACGGGACCTCTCTCCTCTGCCTGGGTGCCTGGGCCTAAATGTGTGACAGTGGCCTGTTCCAGTGGTGGGTGACGTGAAGCCTGATTCTCTGCTATGACATGAATACAGATTCTGCGCTGACATAAGGCCAGATTCTCTGTTACGGGACCTCTCTCCTCTGCCTGGGTGCCTGGGCCTAAATGTGTGACAGTGGCCTGTTCCAGTGGTGGGTGACGTGAAGCCTGATTCTCTGCTATGACATGAAGACAGATTCTGCGCTGACATAAGGCCAGATTCTCTGTTACGGGACCGCTCTCCTCTGTCTGGGTGCCGGGGCCTAAATGTGTGACAGTGGCCTGTTCCAGTGGTGGGTGACGTGAAGCCTGATTCTCTGCTATGACATGAAGACAGATTCTGCGCTGACATAAGGCCAGATTCTCTGTTACGGGACCTCTCTCCTCTGCCTGGGTGCCTGGGCCTAAATGTGTGACAGTGGCCTGCTCCAGTGGTGGCTGATGTGAAGCCTGATTCTCTGCTATGACATGAAGACAGATTCTGCGCTGACATAAGGCCAGATTCTCTGTTACGGGACCGCTCTCCTCTGTCTGGGTGCCGGGGCCTAAATGTGTGACAGTGGCCTGTTCCAGTGGTGGGTGACGTGAAGCCTGATTCTCTGCTATGACATGAAGACAGATTCTGCGCTGACATAAGGCCAGATTCTCTGTTACGGGACCGCTCTCCTCTGCCTGGGTGCCTGGGCCTAAATGTGTGACAGTGGCCTGTTCCAGTGGTGGCTGACGTGAAGCCTGATTCTCTGCTATGACATGAAGACAGATTCTGCGCTGACATAAGGCCAGATTCTCTGTTACGGGACCGCTCTCCTCTGTCTGGGTGCCGGGGCCTAAATGTGTGACAGTGGCCTGTTCCAGTGGTGGGTGACGTGAAGCCTGATTCTCTGCTATGACATGAAGACAGATTCTGCGCTGACATAAGGCCAGATTCTCTGTTACGGGACCGCTCTCCTCTGCCTGGGTGCCTGGGCCTAAATGTGTGACAGTGGCCTGTTCCAGTGGTGGCTGACGTGAAGCCTGATTCTCTGCTATGACATGAAGACAGATTCTGCGCTGACATAAGGCCAGATTCTCTGTTACGGGACCGCTCTCCTCTGTCTGGGTGCCGGGGCCTAAATGTGTGACAGTGGCCTGTTCCAGTGGTGGGTGACGTGAAGCCTGATTCTCTGCTATGACATGAATACAGATTCTGCGCTGACATAAGGCCAGATTCTCTGTTACGGGACCTCTCTCCTCTGCCTGGGTGCCTGGGCCTAAATGTGTGACAGTGGCCTGCTCCAGTGGTGGCTGATGTGAAGCCTGATTCTCTGCTATGACATGAAGACAGATTCTGCGCTGACAGAAGGCCAGATTCTCTGTTACGGGACCGCTCTCCTCTGTCTGGGTGCCGGGGCCTAAATGTGTGACAGTGGCCTGTTCCAGTGGTGGGTGACGTGAAGCCTGATTCTCTGCTATGACATGAAGACAGATTCTGCGCTGACATAAGGCCAGATTCTCTGTTACGGGACCGCTCTCCTCTGCCTGGGTGCCTGGGCCTAAATGTGTGACAGTGGCCTGTTCCAGTGGTGGCTGACGTGAAGCCTGATTCTCTGCTATGACATGAAGACAGATTCTGCGCTGACATAAGGCCAGATTCTCTGTTACGGGACCGCTCTCCTCTGTCTGGGTGCCGGGGCCTAAATGTGTGACAGTGGCCTGTTCCAGTGGTGGGTGACGTGAAGCCTGATTCTCTGCTATGACATGAAGACAGATTCTGCGCTGACATAAGGCCAGATTCTCTGTTACGGGACCGCTCTCCTCTGCCTGGGTGCCTGGGCCTAAATGTGTGACAGTGGCCTGTTCCAGTGGTGGGTGACGTGAAGCCTGATTCTCTGCTATGACATGAAGACAGATTCTGCGCTGACATAAGGCCAGATTCTCTGTTACGGGACCTCTCTCCTCTGCCTGGGTGCCTGGGCCTAAATGTGTGACAGTGGCCTGCTCCAGTGGTGGCTGATGTGAAGCCTGATTCTCTGCTATGACATGAAGACAGATTCTGCGCTGACATAAGGCCAGATTCTCTGTTACGGGACCGCTCTCCTCTGTCTGGGTGCCGGGGCCTAAATGTGTGACAGTGGCCTGTTCCAGTGGTGGGTGACGTGAAGCCTGATTCTCTGCTATGACATGAAGACAGATTCTGCGCTGACATAAGGCCAGATTCTCTGTTACGGGACCGCTCTCCTCTGCCTGGGTGCCTGGGCCTAAATGTGTGACAGTGGCCTGTTCCAGTGGTGGCTGACGTGAAGCCTGATTCTCTGCTATGACATGAAGACAGATTCTGCGCTGACATAAGGCCAGATTCTCTGTTACGGGACCGCTCTCCTCTGTCTGGGTGCCGGGGCCTAAATGTGTGACAGTGGCCTGTTCCAGTGGTGGGTGACGTGAAGCCTGATTCTCTGCTATGACATGAAGACAGATTCTGCGCTGACATAAGGCCAGATTCTCTGTTACGGGACCGCTCTCCTCTGCCTGGGTGCCTGGGCCTAAATGTGTGACAGTGGCCTGTTCCAGTGGTGGCTGACGTGAAGCCTGATTCTCTGCTATGACATGAAGACAGATTCTGCGCTGACATAAGGCCAGATTCTCTGTTACGGGACCGCTCTCCTCTGTCTGGGTGCCGGGGCCTAAATGTGTGACAGTGGCCTGTTCCAGTGGTGGGTGACGTGAAGCCTGATTCTCTGCTATGACATGAATACAGATTCTGCGCTGACATAAGGCCAGATTCTCTGTTACGGGACCTCTCTCCTCTGCCTGGGTGCCTGGGCCTAAATGTGTGACAGTGGCCTGCTCCAGTGGTGGCTGATGTGAAGCCTGATTCTCTGCTATGACATGAAGACAGATTCTGCGCTGACAGAAGGCCAGATTCTCTGTTACGGGACCGCTCTCCTCTGTCTGGGTGCCGGGGCCTAAATGTGTGACAGTGGCCTGTTCCAGTGGTGGGTGACGTGAAGCCTGATTCTCTGCTATGACATGAAGACAGATTCTGCGCTGACATAAGGCCAGATTCTCTGTTACGGGACCGCTCTCCTCTGCCTGGGTGCCTGGGCCTAAATGTGTGACAGTGGCCTGTTCCAGTGGTGGCTGACGTGAAGCCTGATTCTCTGCTATGACATGAAGACAGATTCTGCGCTGACATAAGGCCAGATTCTCTGTTACGGGACCGCTCTCCTCTGTCTGGGTGCCGGGGCCTAAATGTGTGACAGTGGCCTGTTCCAGTGGTGGGTGACGTGAAGCCTGATTCTCTGCTATGACATGAAGACAGATTCTGCGCTGACATAAGGCCAGATTCTCTGTTACGGGACCGCTCTCCTCTGCCTGGGTGCCTGGGCCTAAATGTGTGACAGTGGCCTGTTCCAGTGGTGGGTGACGTGAAGCCTGATTCTCTGCTATGACATGAAGACAGATTCTGCGCTGACATAAGGCCAGATTCTCTGTTACGGGACCTCTCTCCTCTGCCTGGGTGCCTGGGCCTGAATGTGTGACAGTGGCCTGTTCCAGTGGTGGGTGACGTGAAGCCTGATTCTCTGCTATGACATGAAGACAGATTCTGCGCTGACATAAGGCCAGATTCTCTGTTACGGTACCGCTCTCCTCTGTCTGGGTGCCGGGGCCTAAATGTGTGACAGTGGCCTGTTCCAGTGGTGGGTGACGTGAAGCCTGATTCTCTGCTATGACATGAAGACTGATTCTGCGCTGACATGAAGCCAGATTCTCTGCTATGGCATGAAGAGACTGATTCTCTGCTGACATGAAGCCAGATTCTTTGCTATGGCATGAAGAGACTGATTCTCTGCTGATGTGAAGCCAGATTCTCTGCTATGGGACCTCTGTCCAATTGATATTGGTTCATTTTTATTTTTTTTATTTTAATTTTAATTCATTTCCCTATCCACATTTGTTTGCAGGGGATTTACCTACATGTTGCTGCCTTTTGCAGCCCTCTAGCCCTTTCCTGGGCTGTTTTACAGCCTTTTTAGTGCCCAAAAGTTCGGGTCCCCATTGACTTCAATGGGGTTTGGGTTCGGGACGAAGTTCGGTTCGGGTTCGGATCCCGAACCCGAACATTTACGGGAAGTTCGGCCGAACTTCTCGAACCCGAACATCCAGGTGTTCGTTTAACTCTAATTAGATACACTGAATAAATCGCCTGCCTCAAATACAGTACATCAGTCTAATAGCACAATGTCACACTTATCCAGTATATCTAAGCCTATCTGAGTTATCATGCAGTTACATACAGGGGCGGCTGTGAGTGGTGACATTGAGAGGAGGCTCTGACTGCTGTGATACAGAGCACACAGGCGTGGAATGTGGGGGCGGGGCTTGTATGCACACTGCACGCTGAGCTGCCAGTCACAAGATGGCGGCTCCCAGGAGCTGTTTTCTTTCATAACATAATGACTGAATTTACTGTCGTTATGCTTCCAAAGGTATTTTCTTGTGTGTTTCATTATTCGTACCTCCTCCCTATTGTAATATTACTAGTATATTAGTATACTCCGTGGTGACAGGGTCTCTTTAGTATACCATAGAAACACCTGACAAAAAGATCTAAAAACACTGAAGCAGCTAACCTTGTGAAAACCAAAATTTGTCTCAAAACTTTTGACCATGACTGTACACACATTACAGATTATTATTATGTAAAATAAAATTCAGCCAACACATTTTAATTGAATTTGTATTTATAACACTCACCAACCACCATGCAAATGAAAAATGAAAGCACCGAGTTTGTTCATATTCAGATATTTGTATCTTTTTCCTATTATTAGATAATGTCACAGAAATAGTAGAAAGTTGTTTCAAATTAAATGTAAAAATGTGTCACGAGGGTGTCACGATCATTAACTGACCCTGTTGTGCCTGGGGTCAGAAGGTCACAGCAGGTGGCTACGTGCTCAGTTTCTCAAGGGATCGCTCCATGACCTAATGGTGAGAATGGATTCCGGTCCAGGTTTTCCTGCTTAGGTTTGCAATCCTTTTTGTCCCATTTAGGAATCTGTAGCTTTTCCTTTCATCTGTTCTCTGTCAGCCACTCCCAGCTGCTATATATTCTCCCTTTCTGCTTATCTTGTTGCTAGATATAGACCTTCTTTCCAGATCTTCTATTGTGACCTCAGATGGAGTTGGAGTTACTGTGGAGGTGTTGGAACTAGGGCTGTTGGATCTCCAGTTTACTCCTGTTGTCTCCTGTTTGTCATCTCCCTTCAGGGATTGTTGATTGTGTTTGTGTTGTTTGTCATTTCCCTGTTGTTACCCTAGGTAATTATAATAGGATGAGTGAAACGATAAAAAATAAAATAAAAAGAAGAAAACCCCACTAATGGCGCCAAACCTCTAATGGTATTTACTAAAATTATTAATACTAAAATAGATAGAAAATAATATTAATAATCAATGTGTACTGAATGATAAACAACTTTCATGCTTTCACACCTACTTAAAAATTAGTAGATGCCATTGTTAAGATAAATACAGTCGTGGCCAAAAGTTTTGAGAATGACACAAATATTAGTTTTCACAAAGTTTGCTGCTAAACTGCTTTTAGATCTTTGTTTCAGTTGTTTCTGTGATGTAGTAAAATATAATTACACGCACTTCATACGTTTCAAAGGCTTTTATCGACAATTACATGACATTTATGCAAAGAGTCAGTATTTGCAGTGTTGGCCCTTCTTTTTTCAGGACCTCTGCAATTCAACTGGGCATGCTCTCAATCAACTTCTGGGCCAATTCCTGACTGATAGCAACCCATTCTTTCATAATCACTTCTTGGAGTTTGTCAGAATTAGTGGGTTTTTGTTTGTCCACCCGCCTCTTGAGGATTGACCACAAGTTCTCAATGGGATTAAGATCTGGGGAGTTTCCAGGCCATGGACCCAAAATGTCAACGTTTTGGTCCCCGAGCCACTTAGTTATCACTTTTGCCTTATGGCACGGTGCTCCATCGTGCTGGAAAATGCATTGTTCTTCACCAAACTGTTGTTGGATTGTTGGAAGAAGTTGCTGTTGGAGGGTGTTTTGGTACCATTCTTTATTCATGGCTGTGTTTTTGGGCAAAATTGTGAGTGAGCCCACTCCCTTGGATGAGAGGCAACCCCACACATGAATGGTCTCAGGATGCTTTACTGCCTTTTTCCAGATGCCCCAAACAATCGGAAAGAGGCTTCATCGGAGAATATGACTTTGCCCCAGTCCTCAGCAGTCCATTCACCATACTTTCTGCAGAAGATCAATCTGTCCCTGATGTTTTTTTTGGAGAGAAGTGGCTTCTTTGCTGCCCTTCTTGACACCAGGCCATCTTCCAAAAGTCTTCGCCTGACTGTGCATGCAGATGCACTCACACCTGCCTGCTGCCATTCCTGAGCAAGCTCTGCACTGGTGGCACTCCGATCCCGCAGCCGAATCCTCTTTAGGAGACGATCCTGGCGCTTGCTGGACTTTCTTGGACGCTCTGAAGCCTTCTTAACAAGAATTGAACCTCTTTCCTTGAAGTTCTTGATGATCCTATAAATTGTTGATTGAGGTGCAATCTTAGTAGCCACAATATCCTTGCCTGTGAAGCCATTTTTATGCAATGCAATGATGGCTGCACGCGTTTCTTTGCAGGTCACCATAATTAACAATGGAAGAACAATGATTTCAAGCATCACCCTCCTTTTAACATGTCAAGTCTGCCATTTTAACCCAATCAGCCTGACATAATGATCTCCAGCCTTGTGCTCATCAACATTCTCACCTGAGTTAACAAGACGATTACTGAAATGATCTCAGCAGGTCCTTTAATGACAGCAATGAAATGCAGTGGAAAGTTTTTTTTGGGATTAAGTTAATTTTCATGGCAAAGAAGGACTATGCAATTCATCTGATCACTCTTCATAACATTCTGGAGTATATGCAAATTGCTATTATAAAAACGTAAGCAGCAACTTTTCCAATTTCCAATATTTATGTAATTCTCAAAACTTTTGGCCACAATTGTACATCAAAACATGATAAAAGAAAATAATTGTCGCTAAACACTCACTTCACCAGGAAGGTGTTTTGTGGGATAAAGCTCAAGGAAGAACGGCAGTCCACAATGGGTACTTCTCGTAAATTCCTTTAATAATAGCACAGGTAAGGCTCCACTTTAGGTGTCAGTGGTGAGGGCTAGTGCTCCCACCACCCTATCCACTACCTAGGGCTTATTTCAGGGTAAGCCAGGGACGAGACACGTGATCAGCGTACGGGTTAGCAGCCGGTCTAGGGACGTCAGGGCAGCCAGGTGCCAGTGCTAGGTGAGTTAGGGGGTCACCACTCCTCCCTCTTCCTAGTAAAAGGATACTCTCCTTCTCCCCCCTCTGTGCCACATGTTGTTACCTGCCATATCAGATGTGATATTATATCTGGCCCTTATTTTGAAAAAAATTATATATTTTTTTATAGATCTGCTAGGGATCCTATTGCTGCTTTGGCAAGGTCTGTCTCTTGAAGTGACAGAATTGAGGGCGTCGGTCCTTCAGCAGCAGCTGCTGCAGCAGACCTAGAGCTCAGTGGTTGCTATGGGTAACCAGGTTAATCCGGAACCTAAAGTTGCTCTCCAATTTTTGGTGTTCCTAGAAGCCTGTAAATTATATTTTAGGCTGCGCCCAAATTCCTCTGGTAATGAGGAACAGCGGGTGGGGATTGTTATCTCCCTTCTTCAAGGGGATCCTCAATCCTGGGCTTTTTCGTTGCCTGCTGGTACCCAGGCCCTCCGGTCGGCAAATGAGTTTTTTTGAGGCCCTGGGTCTCTATTATGATGACCCTGACTGAGTCTCCCTAGCTGAGTCTAGATTACAACGGCTTCAGCAGGGAGATCGGTCAGCGGAGGTTTATTGTTCCGAGTTTTGAAGGTGGGCCATAGATACTCTGTGGAATGACCTGGCTCTCAGGACCCAGTTTTGCCATGGGTGTCAGAGAAAGTAAAAGACTCGCTTGCGCTGTATGAGACTCCTATATTCCTTGAGGCCACTATGTTGCTATCTATAAGAATTGATAGATGCCTTAGGGATAGGCTGAGGAGTCCTTGTCCTCCAGAGACTTTTCTCAGGCAGGAGTCTGTTTGTTCTGAATCAGACAAACCTATGCAACTAGGGGGAGCCACTCATCAGGTTGGTCCTCCAGGGGTTCGCCATAAGGCAAGGTTTTTTTTCTGTGGTTGGAGGGGTCATTTCATTGGAGTCATTTCATTGAAGCTTGTCCATCTGTACCGCCGGAATTACTGACCCCAGGTTGTACGGAGGATGACAACTTGGGTGTATACATCTCCTCCATATGAACGTCAGTTTTTTTTGTAGTTTCGAGTAATAAAACTGAGATGATTTCTGTTTTCTTAGACAGTGGGGCGGGGGTCAATTTGCCTGATTTGCTTGGACTCTGGGTTTTTCTTTTAGTCCTTTACCGAGATCTATCTCCATATATGCTATTGACTGTGCTCCTCTTACTCAGGGGAACCTGACACACATTGTACATAACATACATCATCGGGTCAGGGCCCTCCATAATGAATTTATTTCTTGCTATGTCCTTGAAGGTCTTCCTACTCCTATAGTATTGGGTCTTCCATGGTTGGTAGCGCACAATCCTGTTGTTGATTGGCAGGCCAGGGAGATATTGGAGTGTAGTGATTATTGTAGGGACAATTGTTTAAGTAGCAGTTGCTCAGCCACCTCCATTACAACCTTACCAGAATTTGTGTCCGATTTTGAAGATGTTTTCTCTGAGAAGGGGTGTCAGAAGTTACCACCCCATCGTCCGTATGATTGCCCGGTTAATCTGCTCCCTGGAGCAAAGTTACCTAAAACCAGGTTATATAATCTTTCTGGCCCCCGAAAGACAAGCCATGAAGGACTATATTTCCGAGAGTCTGGCTAAAGGACATATCAGACCCTCTTCTTCACCCATGGGTGCAGGATTCTTCTTTGTGTAGAAGAAAGATAGGGGCCTGCGTCCTTGCCTAGATTTTTGTGAACTAAATCGGATAACTATCTGAGACCCCTATCCTCTTCCTCTTATTCCCAATGGATTTAAGGGGAGCCTACAATCTGATTCGCATCAAAGAGGGGGATGAGTGAAAGGCAGTGTTTAACACTCCTGTGGGACACTATGAAAACCTGGTCATGCCATTTGGCCTAAGTATCTTTCAACACTGTCAACGATATCTTTTGTCATCTTGTCGGCAGATTTGTGTGATGTATCTTGACGATATTTTGATCTATTCATCCGATCTGGAGACACACAAGGTACAGGTGTTGCAGATTTTATGGACGAATAAGTTATATGCTAAATTGGAGAAATGTGTATTTGCCGTACAGAAGGTACAATTCCTGAGGTATCTGCTATCAGCTTAGAGGTTCCGTATAGATCCAGAAAAGGTCCGCACGATCCTAGAATGGGATCTTCCTGAGAACCAAAAAGCTCTCCAGCGTTTTTTGAGTTTTGCCAATTTCTACAGAAAATTTATTCAGAACTATTCTGCGATTGTTAAACCCCTTACGGACATGACAAAGAACGGGACAGATTTTTAGAAATGGTCTGACACTGCTAAACTGTCTTTTTCCTCTTTGAAGGAGAGTTTCACCTCAGCACCCATACTGGTCCAGACTGATATTTCTCAACCTTTTATTGTGGAGGTTGATGCATCGGAGGTAGGGGTGGGGGCTATACTGTCCCAGGGTTCATCTCCCAAGTAAATGGCATCCTTGTGCTCTCTTTTATAAGAAATTGTGTAGTGTACGGGGACTGTAATGCTCGTCACTACAAAGGGTCACTTGGTGTGCTGTCGTCCCCCCTTACTTATGGGGAAGTTGGTATATGTCATCTTTATAAAATGTCATGTAATGTAATGCTATGTATTTCCCTGTTACTATGACACTTGCATGTACAGGCCTGCTAGGGGTGTCATTCCAGCTTCTAGTCACTAGACTGAGCTAGAGAGCCCTAGGTTATATAAGGCCCAGTCAGGGAAGCAAAAGTCAGTCTAGTCTAGAGTTCAGTGCAGAAGCTTCTAGAACCTGAGGAAGCTGAGAGGGAGACAGAGGCAAAGCGCAGAAAAGCGGAGGTACTCAAGATAACAGAGGAGGTACTTTATAAAGAGAAAACCAAGGATATACGCCAGAGTTAAGGTATTGGGCCTTGGAGAAGATTTTCTATGTCCCAGGATCAGTCAGAAATAGAGTGCAAGCTCCTGTACTGCAAGTCCTGTGTTTCACTCTCTGAAGTCACCTTGCTTAATCTGTATTGCCTGCATCGACCGTATTGAAAAATCAACTGTATGCAAAGGAACTGTGCTTCCGTTAATGTCTCTATATGGAAACTACTAAAGTTGGAGTTTTGTTTTAACATCACGTGGTTCCTCAGTTATTCCTGCTATCAGCAAACGGCGTGCCACCGTTTAATTGGCACTGGCGTCACGAACATTTTCTACCATCACCTGCCTTTGCAGAGAGTCAGCCATCTCAGGTTAGTGTCTATTGCACTACAACACCCAGGAACACTATTACACACAACTTGAGTACGCTGCACCTCTCTTTTGGCGTCATGAACAGGATACGCACGCTTTATAGTGCAAGAAGCGTGAACTTTGTGCCTTATACAGTTGCCCTGTGACCAAAGTGACAAATTGCCTGTTTATTTAAAGTGGACTTTGTGGACTGAAAATCATACCAAAAGTGTGCCTAAAACCTCTAAAAAGCGCTGTGCAGTGTTCCGCTATCAAGAGGAAGAAAATCGCCACATCGGAGTGTGGTTTTGTGGACTTTTTACAATCCTGCTTGCTGTCAGTGAATGGACAGCGTTTTTCTAAAGATGGCCACCGGCCGCCTGGAGTAAAGTTTCCCGCGCTGCTGAGGACCTTCGTGGGCGGATCCCTGCAAAGTCACAGAGAATCCCGCCCCTCGTCATCATCGCACCGCCGCGGCCCTGCTTCTTCTACGTCACCGCGTACTCAGGACGTCCGGAATCTCTCGAGACTTGGACTGCGCAAACCCGACGATACCGGTAAGGACTTGTAACCGGAGGGAAGGGGATTGTTCCGGCCCCTTTAGTCGCCAGCGGCCATATCTCAATAGACTACCATGTCAGAACCGGGAGTTCCCGAGCAGCCGGCCCCGGGAGAGCTTGCAGCTCCTAATCATCCCATTGCCCCCAGCATGATGCCCTTTACCATGCCTTACTATTTCGGGGCCCCATGGTTCCCCCGCTACAGAGGAGATACCCATACCCTAAGAGACTTTAAAGAAAAGTTGCTGGCATTATTCAAACTGTACCCTATAAATGCCGACCAGCAAATGGAAATCCTGCTAGCGCAACTGGAGGGAGCTGCCCGCAGGGAGGTATTATCCTGGCCTGCTGCTGAGCGGAGTACTCTAGAACAGATATTCACCCGCCTCAGAGCCACTTTTGAAACTAGGACTGCCTCAGAGATAAAGATGCACTTCTTTGGCAAGAAACAGAAGTCCGGTGAGTCCCTCCGTGACTATGCCCTATCACTTCAGGAGGCTTTAGGGGCTGTAATTCAGATAGATCCCAAAGAGGCTGATAACCAAGACCAGACCCTAAGGGAACAATTTATCAACGGGGTGTCTAGTGAACAAATAAGGACCCAATTAAAGATGCTGTCCGCCCAGCACCCTAACAGTGCCTTTCTGGACTTTAAAGAACTGGCTATAAAAATTCTGGGGTCAGCAGTATCTCCAGAGTTGAACACCCCACCTGAGTCATCAGCCTGCAGGCCGAAACCGCTTATCACTAACCAAGCTCAGGCCGGTCAAGCTGTTCAAGCTTCAGCTACCGAGACTATCGCCATGCTGACAGAGCAAGTAAATCACCTCACTAAAAGTCTAGAGAAAGTGTGCAGAAAAATAGAGGAATGGGAAAAACCCATAATGCTAGAAGAAGAATTCCTGTCACCTCCTAGGCCGTTCCCACCTCCATACCAAGAGACTCACCCCAGGGATCCTGGGAGGCGCAATAAAGGCCGTAAGCGGCCCGTGTGTACATACTGCAAAAAGCTGGGACACACAGAATCCACGTGCTGGCAGTTAAACGGGCAACCCCTGAGGCTGAGGACCACCCCTCGGGAGGTAGAACACTAGGTCCAGAGGATCCAAATTGGATGCCACGGTATGTAGGATCCCATCCTAAAATCAATATAGAGATCAACGGGGTCCCCTTTGAAGCCCTATTAGATGCTGGGTCTCAAGTCACTACTATTCAGCTGCCTGCATTTGAAAAGTTCTGGGACACCAACCAGTTGACACAGCCGCCTGAATCCTGGGTGGAGATTATCGCCAGCAATGGCAAACCAGTAAAGATTCATGGATACTGGGAACCCACCCTAAAGGTGGGAGAAGTAACCCTGCCTCAACAGGGGGTGATAGTAGTACAGGCCGGTGACAGAGGAGGACATCCTGTCATTCTAGGCACCAATGTCTTCAAAAACTGTTATTCAGAAATACTTGCCGTATTACATCAGACTTTGCCCACCGCTTCCTCTGCATCCAGGAGGGTGATTCAAAAGACTATTACTGTGTTAAGTGCCCAGCAGAGGTTTGCTAATGGGAAAGGAGAAATTTGTACTGCCAGGATTAGTGATATTAAGCCTGTGACTTTGCCTCCTAATTCTCAAACTCTTTTATGGTGTCGTGCTGTCCTGGGAGTCCAAGGCCGAGATTATCCAGCCCTGGTGGAACCAATCCAGATGGAGGATTACCCTTATGTGAGAGCTGCCAAGTGTCTGGTGAACTTCTCCCAAGGTAAAGTACCTGTCCGTCTGATTAACCTGAGTGATCATCCTGTTGCGCTTACTAAGCATTGCCGTGTTGCCCAGCTGTCCCAGGTGTCCTTCCAAGACATCATTCGTCTTCCAGTGACAGAAAAGCCGCCAGCTGCAGCCAGCGGATGTTCGCCGGTGACCCAGCCACAAGTGCCCTGGTGGGAAGAACTCCATGTAGGGGACGAGACTACCCCCCAACATCAACAAGAAGGGATCCTACAGCTAGTCAAAGAGTACCACCAGGCCTTCAGTAAGCATGCTACTGATTATGGAGAGGTGAGTGCCATACAACACACCATACCTACTGGCTCTCATCCTCCTATCAAGGAGAGATACAGACCCTTACCACCTACTTCATATCAGACTGTAAAAGAAATGATCCAAGAGATGAAAGACTCTAATGTAATCCGGGACAGCCGTAGTCCGTGGGCTGCACCCCTGGTCCTTGTAAAGAAGAAGGACGGTGGTTTCCGTTTCTGTGTGGATTATAGGAAAATTAATCAAATAACCCACAAAGATGCATACCCCCTGCCCCGCATTGAGGAGTTCCTAACTGCTCTGGGCTCCTCTGCCTATTTCTCCACATTGGACTTGACCAGTGGCTACTGGCAAGTACCCATGGCCCCTGCAGATAGGGAAAAGACTGCTTTCACTACTCCCATGGGCCTGTTTGAATTCAATTGTATGCCGTTCGGGCTATGTAATGCCCCAGGAACTTTCCAGAGACTAATGGAGCAGTGTTTGGGTCACAAAAACTTCGAAACAGTGCTGCTGTATCTAGATGACGTCATTGTGTACTCAAAAACATATGAAGACCATCTGAAACATTTGGCAGAAGTATTTGAAATCCTTATCAAATATGGCTTGAAGGTAAAGCCATCCAAGTGTCACCTGCTCAAACCTGCAGTAAGATACCTGGGGCATGTGGTAAGCGGAGAGGGAGTGCAACCTGACCCTGATAAATTAGCAGCTGTCCGTAATTGGCCGGTTCCTACTACCGTCAAAGAGGTGAGGAGTTTCCTTGGTTTTGCCGGCTACTATAGACGTTTTATCCCCCATTTTGCTCAAATAGCTGATCCTATCCAGGAACTCTTGAGGGGGCAACCCAAAAAGAGTCCTAGAACTCCTGTGCCCATTGAGTGGAATGAGGAAAGAGAGATAGCGTTCATAATTGCTAAAAAAGAAACTGACCGAGCCTCCTGTGTTAGGTTACCCAGATTATAGCAAGCCTTTCCATCTTTATACCGATGCTAGCAAGCGAGGCCTGGGAGCTGTGTTAGCCCAAATCCAAGAGGGAAAAGAGAGAGTGATAGCATATGCAAGCCGCTCCCTGAAAGGAGCTGAGAAAAATGACCAGAATTATAGCTCCTTCAAACTAGAGTTCCTGGCATTAGTGTGGGCAGTGACGGAAAAATTCAAGGATTATCTAGCCGCCACCCCGTTCATTGCATTCACTGACAACAACCCTCTGGCACATCTAAATACAGCTAAATTAGGGGCCTTGGAGCAGAGATGGGCCTCTCGCCTTGCCAACTATGATTTCTCTGTAAAGTATCGTGCTGGACGTACTAATGATAATGCTGATGCTTTATCCAGGCTTCCCACAGAGACAGCTCCTGATGATGTGCGAGATGCTTGGGAAGATGTAGAGATGCCGGCTTTCTATAACAAATTTGCTCAACAGGACCAGGCTCGAGCTACCAATGGCAGAGCTGCAGTTCCTTCACCCTCCAGTAGGCCTGATCCTAAAGAAGAAAGGTGGGTGAAACTACAGTCTGAAAGTAGAGTGCTGGGTGAGTTGTTGGACTTCATTACTAGTGGCAGAGCCCCTGAGAGGATTCGGCGTAAGAGTGCAGATCCTGAGCTCATCAAACTGTGGAGACAGCGCCATCAACTCTTCATACAAAAGGGCCTATTGCTACGGAGAAGCCTAGACCCAGTGTCCAACGAGAGAGTGCACCAGATTCTCATACCCCGACGAGATGCAGGTATGGTGTTGGAGATGTACCACAATCAATCCGGTCACTTTGGGGTCCAAAAGACTGAGGCTACTATCCGCCAGCGGTTTTACTGGGTGGGCATGAGAGAAGACATGGAAAAGTGGTGTCGGGAGTGTGTAGCCTGTGCCTTGAAACGAAGTGAGCACCATGATCAGAGGGCACCACTGAGACCCATTGTAAGTACCCGTCCTCTTGAACTTGTCGCCATCGACCATGTGAAACTGGAACCTAGTCGCTCAGGGTATGCTTATGCCATGACTATTATTGACCATTTCACTAAGTTTGTTGTAGCGGTGCCTGTGAGAGACCAGACAGCCAAGACTACAGCCGAACTGTTCTGGAAGCACTTCCTCCTGCCCTATGGATGTCCAGAAAAGATCCTCACCGATCAAGGACCTGCTTTTGAATCCCATCTGTTCCATGAACTGTGCCGCTTACACAACTGTAAGAAGATCCGGACAACGGCCTACCATCCTCAAGGTAATGGATTATGTGAAAAAATGAATCAGACCTTGATAGAGATGCTGAGGGCCGTACCTCCTGAAACCAGAGGAGATTGGCCTAATCTGTTGCCACAGCTCATGTTCACATACAATCATACCATACATTGTTCCACCGGGTATACCCCTTTTTACTTGATGTTTGGGCGCCAAGGGACATTGCCTGCTGATCATCCATTGGACATACACGTACCTGATTGCATTAACCCATTACCTAACACCGACTGGGTTGCTGAGCACCAAAGGCGATTGAATGCAGCCAAAGCCATTGTTCAGGAACGTATGGACTTTGCTAGAGACCGACAGCAGAGAGACTATGATCAGGCAGCCCATGCAGAACCCTTGACCATAGGGGCCGTGGTATGGTTAAAGAATAACCGTCGTACAAGTAAACTGGACAGTAAATGGGAGCAAAGTCCCTATGTTGTCACTGCAATCCCAAATGTTGGGGCTCATACTTATGAGATCACCCGGGAAGGCAAGGGATCCCAAATTGTACACAGAAACCGGTTAAAGCTCTGCCTGACACCCGAACCCAGTGCCGAGAGTTCTGGATCTGAATTCCCTGTGTCAGAGTCAGCAATACAGCCCGAGGATCCTATGCAGGCTGTCAATCATCTAAGGTATGACGCTGATCCCATGCATTGGCTTCTGACACCATGGTTGAACTTGCTGGTGCCTGCTCCGGCACCTACTGTCTCTTCACCTCCAGAAGAGCCGGTGTAAAGATGCCCCGGATCCAGTTCCCCCTCTCGTGGATATTGTTGTTCCAGTTGTTCCTGACCAAGGTCTCACTGATGGAGACCCTCCTGTTGCTCCTCTCTCTTCTACCTCGTTGCTAAGAGAAGAGGAGACCCCTATATTGAGAAGGTCTACCCGGATGACCAGGGGACGCCCGCCAGTCCGTTTAGGAGACTTTGATTATTCTGGTGGTGTCTCCTCCCAAACAGTTGCCACTGGCAATACCTTACTTGACATTTGTGCGCAAGAATGGACTCCTCCACGTGAGCCCTTGCCTGTGATACACCCACAGGAAACTCCTGGGTAGTTCCGTTATTATACTGTTTTATCTATTCTACTGTTTTATTATGGACTTATTCATTGTCATGGACTATCCTGGTTATAATGTTACGCTGTGCCAGGTCAGCGCCCCAGTTCCATTCACTATCCTGAGAAGAAGAGAACGACGCCCCTTGTCACTACCCTTCACCTTTGCCAATTGGACCTGATGTGAATGTAAATGCAGATGAATTACATAACTGTATGCCTGCATGTCTCTATTTTCTGTTTCAGGTAGAGATTCCAGTTGGGCGAGCCCTGATGGAGTACGAGGTCGTACTCAGCTTAAAGCAGTGGGGTATGTAGTGTACGGGGACTGTAATGCTCGTCACTACAAAGGGTCACTTGGTGTGCTGTCGTCCCCCCTTACTTATGGGGAAGTTAGTATATGTCATCTTTATAAAATGTCATGTAATGTAATGCTATGTATTTCCCTGTTACTATGACACTTGCATGTACAGGCCTGCTAGGGGTGTCATTCCAGCTTCTAGTCACTAGACTGAGCTAGAGAGCCCTAGGTTATATAAGGCCCAGTCAGGGAAGCAAAAGTCAGTCTAGTCTAGAGTTCAGTGCAGAAGCTTCTAGAACCTGAGCAAGCTGAGAGGGAGACTGAGGCAAAGCGCAGAAAAGCAAGAGGTACTCAAGATAACAGAGGAGGTACTTTATAAAGAGAAAACCAAGGATATACGCCAGAGTTAAGGTATTGGGCCTTGGAGAAGATTTTCTATGTCCCAGGATCAGTCAGAAATAGAGTGCAAGCTCCTGTACTGCAAGTCCTGTGTTTCACACTCTGAAGTCACCTTGCTTAATCTGTATTGCCTGCATCGACTGTATTGAAAAATCAACTGTATGCAAAGGAACTGTGCTTCCGTTAATGTCTCTATATGGAAACTACTAAAGTTGGAGTTTTGTTTTAACATCACGTGGTTCCTCAGTTATTCCTGCTATCAGCAAACGGCGTGCCACCGTTTAATTGGCACTGGCGTCACGAACATTTTCTACCATCACCTGCCTTTGCAGAGAGTCAGCCATCTCAGGTTAGTGTCTATTGCACTACAACACCCAGGAACACTATTACACACAACTTGAGTACGCTGCAATTGTCGGCAGCCGGGAAGAATAATGATATAGACAACAGAGAATCTTTAGCTATTAAATTTGCATTTGAGGAATGGCGTCACTTATTGGAGTGATAAATCAGGATACACTTAAGGCGCAAAATACACCGGCCAGGGCACTCGCATAAAGAGTAAAAATCTTCTTCTTTATTGAGTTTTTTCTTTTTTATGTCAATAAAATAACAAAACAATGCGTTTCGGGGGTACTAAAGCCCCCTTCATTAGGTTAAAAAGTCTTGTAACAATGGCAGTGATGTTGTAACAATGGCAGTTGGCAGCCGCCAGCATGCAGCACATCCTGCTATGTACCTCAGTCGAACTGCACACAAGGCTCCTCCTCTCCGCTGCAGGCTCCGGACCCGCTTTCCTGCACTGTCGCAGGCGGCGACAGCTTCAGTTGCACCTTGTAGGAGCCGCACGCGTCCTGTTTCTTTAAGGGTTCGTGCACGCCCCTGATTCCGCCTTCTCTCTAATCCCGGCCAGGCACCACCTTTATAAGGGTGCTTTCCCCTTCCTGTGATGCCTGAGCAATATTGTAGTTTTCAATAGCGAAGGTTCCAACTTGTTGTTCCTGTGCTGTTATTCTGCTTCCGACCTTAGCCTGTAACCTGACCTCATCTCTGCCTGATCCTCCTGTACCACGCTGCTCTAAAGTGTATGATTTGAATTGTCGACCACGCCTCTGTCTGCTGTTCAGCTTGTTACACCTGCTGCACCTGAGCTATTCAGCTCTCCTGTTCTAACAGCTCCAGCTCTGCTTAACCCTTTCATGACCAAAGGTCATTGATGCCCCAGTGTCCAGGTCAAAATTTACAAATCTGACATGCGTCACTTTAAGTGGTAATAGCTTTGGAACACTTTTACTTATCCACGCCATTCTGAGATTGTTTTCTCGTGACACATTGTACTTCATGACAGTCATAAATTTGAGTCAATATATATCTCCTTTTTTTAAAAAAAATCCCAAATTTACCAAAAAAAATGAAAAATTTGCAATTTTCTAAATTTCAATTTCTCTGCTTCTAAAACAGAAAGTGATACCTCATAAAATATTTATTACATAACATTCCCCATATGTCTACTTTATGTTGGCATCATTTTGGAAATGTTATTTTATTTTTTTAGGACGTTAGAAGGCTTAGAAGTTTAGAAGCAATTCTTAAAATTTTTAAGAAAATTTCCAAAACCCACTTTTTAAGAACTAGTTCAGGTCTGAAGTCACTTTGTGGGGCCTACATAGTGGATAACCCCATAAATGACCCCATTGTAGAAACTGCACCCCTCAAGGTATTCAAAACCAATTTTACAAACATTATTAACCCTTTAGGTGTTCCACAAGAATTAAAGGAAAATGGAGATGAAATTTCTAAATTTCACTTTTTTAGCAGATTTTCTATTTTATTACATTTTTTTCTTTAACACATTAAGGGTTAACAGCCAAACAAAACTCAATATTTATTACTCTGATTCTGCGGTTTACAGAAACACCCCACATGTGGTCGTAAACTGATGTAAGGGCGCACGGCAGGGCGCAGAATGGAAGGAACGCCGCATGGTTTTTGGAAGGCAGATTTTGCTGGATTGGTTTTCTGAACGCCATATGTTTTTTATTTTTCTACCGATCGTCTTGTTCAGGGGCTCATTTTTTGCAGAAAGAGTTGAGGTTTTTATTGGTACCATTTTTGGGTACATAGGATTTTTTGATCATTCATTATTACACTTTATGGGACAAGGTGGGCAAAAAATTGGCTGTTTTTTTTTTTTTTTTTTACAGCGTTCATCTGAGGGGTTAGGTCATGTGACAGTTTTATAGAGCAGATCGTTACGGATGTGGCAATACCTAATATGTATACTTTTTCTTATTTATTTAAGTTTTACACAATAATAGCATTTCTGAAACCAAAAAAATGATGTTTTAGTGTCTCCATAGTCTGAGAGCCATAGCTTATTTATTTTTTGGGCGATTGTCTTAAATATGGGCTCATTTTTTGCGGGATGAGGTAACGGTTTTATTGGTACTATTTTGGGGTATATTCGCCTTTTTTGATCGCTTGGTGTTGCACTTTTTGTGATGTAAGGTGACAAAAATGGCTTTTTTTTTTACACCGTTTTTATTTTTTATTTTTTATGGTGTTTATTGGACGGGGTTGATGATGTGATATATTTATAGAGATGGTCGTTACGGACGCGGTGACACCTAATATGTGTGGTTTTCTGTTTGTTTGTTTTTTTTTATAGGAAAAGGAAATTTATTTTTTACATTTTTATTTATTTATTTTTACTTTTATTATTTTCACATTTTTTTTTATCAGTTCCCTCTTGGATCTTGAAGATCCAGTGGGGCTGATGGTTGTACTATACTTTGCAATGCTCTTGCATTGCAAAGTATAATACAATCAGATGCCTGTAGGTGGCAGCACTGGACGCCTATACCATGGCAACCGGACGCCTTTGCAAAGCGTCCGGTTGCCATGGCAACCATCGGGCGCTGCGATCGCAGCAGCCCTGATGGTTGAGAGAGAGGGGGCCCCCTCCCTCTATTACCCCCATGGATGCCGCTACTGCGGCATCTATGGGGCTACAGCAGTGTCAGCATAGAGCTGACACACGCTGCTGAAGGCGGCGGCTCAGGAATGGAGCCGCCGCCATCACACACACACAAGGGGGACCGCATCGGGGGCAGGGGGTAGCGCTGGAAACGGGGGAGGGGGGGGCAGCATTTTACTTACAGATCGGGGCAGGAGGGGGCGGACCGCTTCGGGGGGGCAGGATAAGATGATCGACACGAAGGAGGCACAGATCGGTGCAGGAGGGGGCGGACCGCATCGGGGGCAGGACAAGAACAAGGAGGGGGCACAGATCGGGGCAGGACCGCATCGGGGGCAGGACATGAACAAGGAGGGGGCACAGAGGGGGCTTCAGGACACATTACCGATTTCAGGCTGTGATCTGCAGAGCGCAGATCAGAGCCTGAAACCGGCATTTTAACACTGCCGCGATCCGATTGGTTAGTCTGCACAGACTAACCAATCGGATCGATTGCCGGCAAGGGGCCACTCTGATTGGCCCCTTGCCGGCATTACCGCACTGTATGCTGTCCGTGACAGCAGCAGGACAGGGGCAGAAGCTTAAATCCAAGCGCTTTGCAGCGCTTGGATTAAAGAGCTGCCAGAACGTGTATATACGTGGTAGCTGCACGGGGCATGTGCAGCTATCACGTATATATACAGATTGCAGTCGTGAAAGGGTTAATCACCAACTCAGCTCTGCTTCATCTGACTCTGCTGCTGCGCTTCTTCCATCCAGTGACAGCTCGCTCCACCTGCCTGTATCCCCAGTGCTTGCACCAGGGTGTTCTGCTGCCACTTAGCCGGGACCATTCTTGCGGTAGCGACCTGGTGTCTTCCCTGCAGCTAAGACCAGCTTCCACATTCTGGAGCGGTATAAAGGGTGAAGACCAGGGGAACACTTAGATTCCGCTCCCAAGTTTGGCCCAAAGCCAAACCAGTAAGTGGCACAGTGGGTCCACACCCGTTTGAAGCATTACAGTTTGCTCAGGCTATGGACCCCGCTGGCAAGTCCAAGCCTGTGGGCCTGTGGTGCAAGATTTATACCAAGAGCCACAACGCCAGAGCGAACGTCAAGATGTCCTGCTGCAGTGTCTGAACACAATATCCGCCCATCTGGACACGCTATCTACACCTGCTCCTGCCGTACCACAAGTCCCAGCAACTCCTGCAAATCCTGTTGCATTGTATTCACACCATTGCATAACTGCTGTCCAGCTGTCTTTGCCTCCACGCTACAGTGGCAATCCAAAAGCCTGCAGAGGTTTCCTGAATCAGTGCCTGATCCACTTTGAGCTACATGGAGACAATTTCCAGTCTGACCGAGCGAAAGTAGCTTTCATAGTCTCTCTGCTCTCTGGAGAAGCTCTAGCTTGGGCTAATCCGACATGGGAGCGAAGCGGACCTGAGACTGCAAACCTCCAGACCTTCCTGACTGTCTTCCATATGGTGGAAGGTCGTGCCTCGTCTGCAGCCTCTGCGCTCCTTCATCTGCGTCAAGGTGCAATGACAGTGGGACAATACGCAATCCAGTTCCATACTCTGTCTGCAGAACTGTCCTGGAATGATGAAGCCCAACAAGCTGTATTCTGGGAGGGTCTTAGTGACCGTATTAAAGATGAACTTGCGGGAAGGGACCTTCCTGTCTCTATGTACGCTTTGGTCACATTGGCCACACGTATTGACGTGCAATTTCGAGAACGTTTCTCTCAAGCCGCAAGGGTGAGGCGGACATCTAGACTCGCACCTGTCTTCCAGAGGACGGTTCAGACTCCTGCTGCTGTTCCACCTGAAAAGCCTATACAGGTGGAACGCCTGAGGCTCTCTGACCAGGAGCGCCAGCAGTGGCGAGCAGAAAACTTGTGCCTTTACTGTGGCGGAAAGGGTCACGTTGTTCGTACCTGTCCCCATAAGGCGGAAAAACTTCTGCGCCTAGGCTCTATGGGAGAAGTGACCCTAGGTAAAAGAGACAATTCTCCAAAACTTCTCATTCCTGTAGTCTTGTCTTCTGGGAAAACCAGTAAATCTGTACCTGCCTTCCTGGATTCCGTTGCAGCCAGAAATTTTGTTAATCAAGCCCTGGTGACCCAGTGCCAGTTATCCACTACTCGTCTGGTGAAGCCTCTGGTGGCAACTATTGTAAATGGACAACCCTTACCCAGACCTATTCAGTTCATCACTGCTCCTGTTAAACTCCAAGTCAGGCTGCTACATTCTGAAGAAATATCTTTCTATGTCCTGCGGGATTCCACGGACCCAGTGCTTCTGGGATTGCCCTGGCTACAGCAGCATTCTCCCGTCTTAGACTGGCATACGGGGGATAATCTCCGCTGGGGTCCTCAGTGCCATACTTCCTGTCTGTCTATGGTTCGCCCAACATCTCCTCGTCCGTTCCCTATGAAACTGTTAGGTCTACCTCCGCAATATGTAGCATATGAGGACGTTTTCTGTAAGAAGAGGGCTGAGACTTTACCACCTCAACGGTCTTATGACTGCCCGATCGATCTTCTACCTGGGACCTCTCCGCCTCGCGGAAAGGTTTATCCATTATCTCTGCCCAAGACTCAGACTATGGCCGAGTATGTTAAGGAAAACCTCAAGAGGGGATTTATCCAAAAATCTACCTCTCCGGCGGGAGCCGGTTTCTTCTTCGTGGCCAAGAAAGACGGGTCACTTCGTCCGTGCATAGATTATCGTGGGCTGAACAAGATCACGGTCAAGAACAAGTACCCTCTGCCTCTGATTTCTGAACTGTTTGACCGTATCCGAGGCGCCCAGATATTTTCTAAGTTAGATCTGCGTGGTACGTATAACCTGATCCGAATCCGTGAAGGCGACGAGTGGAAGACGGCGTTCTATACCCGTGATGGCCATTATGAGTACTTGGTCCTGCCGTTCGGCCTATGCAATGCTCCTTCAGTTTTTCAAGAATTTGTGAACGATATCTTCTGGGACCTGTTGTATAACTGTGTAGTGGTGTATCTCGATGATATTCTCATCTATTTCCCTGACTTGACCACTCACCGGAAGCAAGTGCGCTTGGTTTTGCAGTGAGAATGGTCTGTACGCTAAACTCGAAAAGTGTGTCTTTGAGCAGTCCACCTTACCCTTCCTGGGATACATTGTTTCCTGCTCTGGTCTGCAAATGGACCCCAACAAGGTCTCAGCCGTCCTGATTCCTGAACTGGCCTCGTCCTCAAGGTCTCCGTGCCGTTCAAAGGTTCCTGGGGTTTGCCAACTTCTATAGACAGTTCATCCCAAACTTCTCTCCCCTCACAGCTCCTATTTCTGCTCTGATGAAGAAAGGGGTGGATACAAAGAAGTGGACCCCTGAAGCTGAGTCTGCTTTCCTGCATCTCAAAGACTGCTTTGCCGTTTCTCCTGTTCTCCGTCATCCGGATACCTCCAAACAGTTCTTCCTTGAAGTGGATGCTTCCTCTATTGGAGCAGATGCCATCCTGCTACAAAAGAACTCCAAAGGGAAATTTGTCTTGTGTGGTTTCTTCTCCAAGCTCTTCTCTTCTGCTAAAATAAACTGTTCCACTGGGATAGAGAGCTGCTTGCTATCAAGATGGCCTTGGAAGAATGGAGATAACTTCTGGAGGAGGCTCTGCATCCTGTGGTGATATACACTGACCACAAGAATCTGACATATCTACAGTCTGCACAGCGTCTAAATCCACGTCAGGCTCGATGGGTACTTTTCTTTGCCAGATTCAATTTTCTTCTGCATTTCCGACCGGCTGATAAAAATGTAAAGGCTGATGCACTTTCCCGTTCTTTCGACCTAGTGGATCAGATTGAACAACCTCAACATATCATAGAACCATCTTGTCTGGTTTCTGTGGCGCCAGTCCATGTGAGAGATATTCCTCCGGGGAAGATCTTTGTTCAGCAGACCAAGAAGAGGAAAATTATTTCTTGGGGACATTGCTACAAGTATGCTGGTAACCCTGGGGTGCGTAAGACACTTTATTTGCTGTCCCGTCACTATTGGTGGCCAACCCTACCCAAAGATGTCCGGGAGTTTGTGTCTGCCTGTACCTCCTGTGCCCGCAACAAGGCTTCCTGAACCAAACCCACGGGCTTGCTACTACCGTTATCCATTCCTGAAGTCCCCTGGCAGCACATCACTATGGACTTTATCACAGATCTCCTGTCCTCTGCTGGCTGTTCCGTAATCTGTGTAGTGGTAGACAGATTTTCCAAGATGGCACATTTTATTCCGCTTCCTGGATTGCCTTCTGCTAATCGATTGGCCTGTCTGTTTATAGAACACATCCTCCGCCTTCAAGGTCTACCTCTGCACATTGTGTCTGAACGCGGGATACAATTCACTTCTAAATTGTGGCTAGCACTCTGTGGGCTATTTGAGGTCAAGTTGGATTTCTCTTCTGGTTACCATCCTCAGTCTAATGGGCAAGTTGAATGAATTAACCAGATCTTGGAGAACTACATACGTCACTTTGTTTTTGCTCAGCATGATAACTGGGTTTAACTCCTGCCTTGGGCGGAATTCTCTTACAACAGCCATTCCGGAGAATCTACGGGCTCTTCTCCCTTCTATATAGTGTATGGACTTCATCCCCGTGCTCCTTTACCCCTGTCTGCATCTTCTGAGGTACCAGCTGCTAATTCTTTGTTCAGAGACTTCTTCAGCATCTGGAGACAGACTAAGGACTCTATCTCTCAGGCAGTTACCCGTATGAAGAAGAATGCAGATACCGTCAGGGCCGTATTTAACGCGGGGCAAAAGGGGCAGCTGCCCCAGGCCCAGTTTCTCCTGTGGGGCCCAAGGCAGCTGCCTCTTGAGCCCTGCAAGTGCTTTTTTTAAGTGCGGCGGCGGGCCCTCCCTATATGTTAAGTGCGACTGCACTCAATGTCATACTTATTCCGCTCTGTACTTGCGGGGGACCCAGGCGTGAGTTCATTGCGCAATCCTGCGAGACCCGCGAACTCCCGTAGCAAGTCTCGCGGGAGCATGCGCCTACGGGATTTCCAGGGCAGCCCGCAAGTATGGAGTGGTAGAAGTAGTTAGAGGTAGTTAAATAGGTAAGGGGGGGGGGGGGGGAACTACTTGTGACATATTGCTGATCCGCACTCCTGCAATTGTGTTCCCTCAAAGGGTTAATCCAGAAAAAAGAAAAAAAAGTAAAGCAAGTCCCCGACCAGTCAGGTCTGATGAAACAAATTTACACCGGTGGTAAATGCTGTTACAATAACATATTATTAATCGCTAATGATCGCCATTTCCCCTTGTTTCGTCATCAGTGACCCATTACATGTGTGACCGGCTGGAAAGGGGACGCAGAGGACGGGAGTAATAATTATCCTAATTATAATGGAAGTAACCCTTGTCCTCCAGGGCTGTGTGCCTACAACACATCCCCTCCCCCGCTGCACACAACACACACTACCTCCCTCTTGTTATAGTCACAGTTCCTCTCAATGGGACAGGAAGAAAGTCTGAAATGACAGATTACAAATGGAAGGTGGGGGGTGTATTAGGGTGAATGTGTGATATGACAAATGGACGAGTAAGGGATTAGAAAGCATGGATGTCGCAGCAATGAACATGACCTGAAATGACACCTTCTTCAAGTTACAAAGTGGAAGTTCTGGGCATCTCGCCTCTTGTATTACAGCTCTGTCCCATTCACTTTACACTGCGCTGCAATACCAAACGCCACCCATGGACAGGTGTGGCACTGTTTTTCTCATCCTGTGTAACTCATTGAATAAAACTGAACTGGAACTGGGACTCTAATGCATCACAAGCCCGTCCTATAACTACACAGTCCACACGGTGTATGTGGGCAGAATATTCCTGCTTTCCGCTCTGATGAATTTCTGATCTTCTGAATCATGCGAGATAAGGCTACTTTCACACTCGCGTTTGGTGCGGATCCGTCTTGTATCTGCACAGACGGATCCGCACCGATAATGCAAATGCTTGTATCCGTTCATAACGCATCTGTTTGCATTATTCATTCAAAAAAAGTCTAAGTCAAAACGGATCCGTCTTGACTTACATTGAAAGTCAATGGGGGACGGATCCGTTTTCAATTGCACCATATTGTGTCAGTGAAAAACGGATCCGTCCTTATTGACTTACATTGTAAGTCAGGACGGATCCGTTTGGCTCCGCATCGTCAGACGGTCACCAAAACGCAGCCAAATTGATGCATTCTGAACGGATCCTTATCCATTCAGAATGCATTGTGGCTGAACTGATCCGTTTTGGGCCGCTTGTGAGAGCCCTGAAATGGATCTCACAAACGGACCCAGAAACGCCAGTGTGAAAGTAGCCTTAGGCTGTTTGTGCAGGGAGGGAATCAGCGCCGCAGACCAAATACTACGGTCCAAACTGTAAAACATCACTTGTGCAACTATCGGAGGAATGGGAAGTCGCACCCATGACAAGAGATGACAGCGCACATTACATAGAATTAATCATATATGCACATAATGTTACAGTTTGGGCAGTGCCGTGACAACCTCTCAGACATGATACACAGGCTGGTTGTCAGCAGTAATAGATGAATAGCTTCTCCTGTAGTATAAGTGTAACATCCTGAAGTATGTCACTAAACTTCTGTATCCCTGCTACAATAATGTCCGGTGCATATGTATATTTCCATCTTATGTAATCCCACTGTGCATTGCCATGATATGCCTGTTTCATAATATTTGCTGTAATCTCAATGTACGCCAGCAGGTGGCAGCAGTATGTAGCAGGTCATAGCTAATTAAGTATCTAGACTGGAATAGTTCATTCCAGGCTAGCTCCCCCCTTTCTGAGGAGGAGTGGAATGTTCCCACATCCTACTTCAGGGGGAGGAAGGAAAGTTCTAGTTAGTGAGTAACCAGCCCCCCTGCTGGGGAAGGCTGTGTTAGTAGGAGCTCCCAGGAAACAGGGATCCCAACCTAGGATCCAAGCATCGGCTGAGGCCCAAGATCACCCTTCCCAGCCTGAGTAATCTATCTCAGCTGGTGGACAAAGAAAGCAGCCATCTACAGCACTATAGATCTCCAGGAAGACAGCACCATACCCTGCGAGCAGTCCTGTGAGTACAGATCCAAAGACCAAGAGAAACCAAGTACCTCCTCAGCTAGTCAGGCCCAAACTAAGCAGACTAAAGACAGTGCAGAAGACAGATACCTGCCAGATCTACTAGGCATATGTATAAGAAGCAGAATAGATATAAATTCCTGCACATATTGCCAATACCTGCTGGGACCCCAAACTATTGCTGTAACTGTATGGATCAAAGCTGCCAACCACTAAGTTAAGACAAGTTGGATCCTCAAAGGCGCGAAGATGTCGAATACGCCCCCCTGGGAGCGGGAAAAATAGAGACTGCCCCCAGTGAATCTTCCATTGTGGACCGAGAAGATAAAGACTCCTCCCTCTGGGCTGCGCCCTTAGAATCTGCTGTCTACTGTATGGAGGAGATTGTTAAGATGGCATCCAGCCGGCCAAAGTGGAATCAGATGGCGATTGGAGGCGAGCCTGTATATGAGTAACGCGCCCCGGAGATCCAAGTCTCCCAGATCATACAGAAGAGTGGGCCCTCTATATTTGCTGCTGTCCCGGAAGCTGTGGATTCCTCCCTGGCCAAGAAAGATATTCCGCCTACCTTGCCCAGCATTCCGGAGGAGACCGCCACTGAAGTCCTGGCTCCTGCTTCCAAAGACCCGGACTTGATCAAGTTCCCGGAGGCCGTGGATCCCTCCGCTACGTCAAGCACTTCCACGGAAGACCAAGCGCCACCCCAGATGGGCACAGACACACAACCTGCTTCCGCGGAGGATGGCGCTGACGTCGCTGCATCAGCTGTGGAAAAGCCAGTAACCCAGATGGCGCCTGAGTTTCACGAGTACTACCACGAGGCACCGAAACTGGCCGCCCGGCCGCGACAACAGGTAGGAGCTGCCGCGCTCCCTGAGGCCCCAGCCTGGTCCGTGTCCGCCCCTCTGCCATGTCCAGAAACCCCAGCACCTGTTATCGGGCTTAGGCCTGCATCGCCACTACCACCTACTGGTGCGGTGGAGGCGGCTGGTGATTCCACTCCGCCTCCCAGCTACGAGAAACTGCGCAGCCTGAACCCTGATGTGCCACAGGAAATCACTGCTTTCGCCCAGACCGCATGGGAATACAAGTCAGCGGTCGAGGAATGGGTGAAGCAGGTGATTGATAATCCCCAGCCAGGAGACCCCAAACTAACCAGGAGGACCGGAACCGTATTATGGTTCTCAGTGGAAAGAGGAGTCGGATTTGTGCAGGACAGTCACTCCGGCACTGAACTGTTTGTAGGCCGGCGTTCAGTCAAAAGACATTACTTGCCCCAGGCCCGGCACAATCTTTATTCAGGAGATCAGATTGAATATACCCCGTGCGGTCCATGCAAGGACTCTTTGCGGCGGGTGTCACCCTTCTGGACAAGCCGCTTACCCCTGCCATTACCCCAGAGACCTGGCAGGAGGATCCAGGCTCTGCGGGCAGGACCCGTTGTCTGCAAGAAGCCCCGGATGGTTGTTTGCAATTCAAAGAGAGGTCACAGCCTGCACCTGCACCATTAATACCAGATCTGTCACCACCACCAACCCTGAGGGTAGGGCAGATTAATAATAGCGTATTAACATTTAATCCCAAGGTTCAGCCGTGCTTCATGCCACCATATGTGCTACCTTGGAAGCAGCCCCAACAAACTGCTCCAGGCCTTCCTGAACCACTGCAGCCAGAAGTTCTGCCATCTCCTGTATCGGCTGTGGATTCCTGTATACAGCGTGTCACCGCAGCGTTTACTAGACTGTCAGCACAGCCAATCCCTACAGCCACCGGTAGAGGGCAGTGGCGCACCACTACTAACGCCACCCTAAGCTACCAACAGAGGCTGGAGCAACCTCTGATGAGGTTCAGCAGCTCCAGCAGTGATGAGGAGCTGGACACCTACCTGTAAGGTGTCCCCTATCACAAAAAATCATCAGTGACATTCTGGGAGCCACACCATGGACTGCTACCTGGCGGGTGGGGACCTGTTTGGCATTTGTGTGCTGTTTTAACCGTTTGTTTCAGGTTGCCAGTGTTTGTCCTTATCCAGATGGTCATGTCAGTTAGGACTCCCCCCATCAGCACTTAACCCCTTCACTTCCAAGTTGAACGTTTTATCCCCTTTCTCAGGTTACTTGATAGCCTGTTGCTGCTATTAAATATTTTAACCCTTTGGATTACAATTAACTTTTGCCCTGTGGATTGCAAAGAACTTTTATCAGTTTCCAGAGGATTCTACAACTTCAAGCACTTCCAGGAATAAGGACTCAAGTTAATGTTGAGCCTATCCTTGCACTTATAAAATTGCACTATTTTATATTAAATGTTTTATTGCAACATAAAAGCTTGCACCCAAAGAAAGGACTCAAACGTGATACCTGAGCTCTTTGTGATCTTATACTGTGATAATTTTGCACAAATATTTTTATTTTACAGGTTATGCAACGTTTAAGATAACATGCCCATTGTGTGTATTATCCTTTTAGTTGCCGCAATGTGAATTTATGCACCGTTTCTAATGATTGCACTTAACTATTGCACTTAACAAAAATGTAGCAACTTGCTTAAAGTGTGCCTTTTTACAGCTCTTGTTCTCTCCCCCCTTTATACGGACTGTCTTCATACGGACGCTGAATACTAATGGCCTACACCCGGTGATGTATACCCATAGGTACCCAGGGTAGGATCAAGTGGTAAGTCCAGACAGATCCAATTACACAGGTACCCCTGCTGCTTCGGGAATCGTTAGAAGCCCTAGGCTGCTCCTTCCCGCTTGTTAAATGTTCCGGATTGTTCCCATCTGGAGGTGTCTCATTTCCAGGAGATCCATGGGAACGTACTGCCCTCCTCCTGTGACTAGCCAGAAGACATGGAGACGATAAATACCTCCCCTTCTGAGCGTTTGCCTAAGGTATGGTACCTCAAGCCTTAGAGCCTTATATTTAGCTTCCTCAAAGACATCATAGTGATCGTGCTACAAGCCAAATTTCTTCAGGCTATGGTGCAGGGAAGGGAATACAGGATCAAGCCACCGTTCTATTTGCGGGCATTCCATTACATAATGGTGGGATTACGGAGTAAAGACACCCCCATGCTTTCTTTGATGTCTACAGAGCTCAGGACATACAAGTCAGTCAGTAAAGGTTTTGCTTTGTGCAGTATTTAGGTTACCTGGTTATACCAAGAGAAGGAAACTTTCTAGTTAGTGAGTAACCAGCCCCCCTGGTGGGGAAGGCTGTGTTAGTAGGAGCTCCCAGGAAACAGGGATCCCAACCTAGGATCCAAGCCTCGGCTGAGGCCCAAGATCACCCTTCCCAGCCTGAGTAATCTATCTCAGCTGGTGGACAAAGAAAGAAGCCATCTACAGCACTATAGATCTCCAGGAAGACAACACCATACCCTGCGAGCAGTCCTGTGAGTACAGATCCAAAGACCAAGAGAAACCAAGTACCTCCTCAGCTAGTCAGGCCCAAACTAACCAGACTAAAGACAGAGCAGAAGACAGATACCTGCCAGATCTACTAGGCATATGTATAAGAAGCAGAATAGATATAAATTCCTGCCACATATTGCCAATACCTGCTGGGACCCCAAAATATTGCTGTAACTGTATGGATCAAAGCTGCCAACCACTAAGTTAAGACAAGTTGGATCCTATTACCTGTTTGGATCTCAATTATTCCTCAATTACTCCTACTGACCATACTCAATTTATTGCATGTGAGCCAGGATACAGGAGTCCAGCCGTACCAAGGTAGGAGACACCGTTGACACTATCATATCTACTACACAGAGACATTATCCCCCTCTGGCATTCCTCACCTGGTATATGAGCTATAACATTTTAAAGGGCCCTGCTATAGTACCTGCGCAAGCTGCAATTGGCGTCACGAACTTATACACACACCTATACTGACCCACTGCATAGCATACCCACTGACCCAGTGTCCTGCTCATTGCATAAGGTGCGTGGATCTCATGTCTTATCACAATGTAATTATATTACTATAATATCAGTGATGTTATTAACAGGGGGCGGGGCTGTGACAACCTCTCACACATGATATAGAGGCTGGTTGTCAGTAGTAATGGATGAATAGCTGTTTTGCTCAATGATATCTTATGATATACCAATCCCAATGATTTTCTTCACCCTCAACCCAACCACCTACTTATGTATTCCTCCACCATCTACTTATGTCATTTTCATTAATTTCAAAATAAAGTATAAGGATATGGTGGCTCACTCTGACAATAGCTGTGGACTGGGTGCCTAATGACTCACCCAGTCATAGAAAATTGGATACAAATAGCTATAAAGGCTGAGCACTCACCACCTGGACCACACAGAGAGACGTACAAATGTAGGCAATGGTATCTATTAACCACTTAAGGACCACAGGTTTATACCCCCCTAGTGACCAGGCCCTTTTTTACAAATCGCCACTTCACAACTTTAACGGTTTATTGCTCGGTCATGCAACTTGGCACCCAAATGAATTTTACCTCCTTTTCTTCTCACAAATACAGCTTTCTTTTGGTGGTATTTGATTGTTGCTGACATTTTTTGTTTTTCTGATATTAATCAAAATAGACCGCAATTTTCTCAAAAAAAGTGTATTTTTAACTTTTTCTGGTAAAATTGTTTAAATATAATTACATTTCTATACAAGTTTGTCTCAGAATTTATTGTGCTACTTGTCTTTGATAAAAAAAAATCCAATAAGTGTATATTTATTGGTTTGCGCAAAAGTTATGGCGTTTACAAACTATGGTACAAAAATGTGAATTTCCGCATTTTGAAGCAGCTCTGACTTTCTGAGCACCTGTCATGTTTCTTGAGGTGCTAGAATGCCAGGATAGTATAAATACCCCTCAAATGACACCATTTTAGAAAGAAGACATCCAAAGTATTCGCGGAGGGGCATGGTGAGTTCATGTATGATTAAAAAAAAATTCACAAGCTAGCGGAAACACTTTCTGAGGAAAAAATAAGATATAATAAAGTTTCCATTTCTGCTAACTTCTGGCAAAAAAAATAAAAAATCTCCCACGGACTCACTATGCCCCTCAGTGAATACCTTAGGGTGTCTACTTTCCGAAATGGGGTCATTTGTGGGGTGTGTTTACTGTTCTGGCATTTTGGGCGGGGCTAAATTGTGAGCAACCCTGTAAAGCCTAAAGGTACTGGTCGGACTTTCGGCCCCTTTACGCATCTAGGCTGCAAAAAAGTGTCACACATGTGGTATCGCCGTACTCAGAAGAAGTAGGGCAATGTGTTTTGGGGTGTATTTTTACATATACCCATGCTGGGTGAGAGAAATATCTCAGTAAATTGACAACTTTGTATACATTTTTTTTTTTAATTGTCATTTACAGAGATATTTCTCACACACAGTATGGGTATATGTAAAAATACACCCCAAAACACATTGCCCTACTTCTTCTGAGTACGGCGATACCACATGTGTGACACTTTTTTGCAGCCTAGGTGCACAAAGGGGCCCAAATTCCAATGAGTACCTTTAGGATTTCACAGGGCATTTTTACGCATTTGGATTCCAAACTACTTCTCACGCTTTAGGGCCCCTAAAATGCCAGGGCAGTATAAATACACCACAAGTGACCCCATTTTGGAAAGAAGACACCCCAAGGTATTCCGTGAGGGGCATGGCGAGTTCATAGACAATTTTTTTTTTTGGCACAAGTTAGCGGAAATTGATTATTATTATTTTTTTCTCACAAAGTCTCCCTTTCCGCTAACTTGTGACAAAAAGTTTAATCTTTCATGGACTCAATATGCCCCTCAGCGAATACCTTGGGGTGTCTTCTTTCCAAAATGGGGTCATTTGTGGGGTGTTTGTACTCCGTGTGCTGTCCGCATCCGTGGCTCCGTTCTGCGGCCCCGCTAAAAAAATATAACATGTCCTATTGTTGTCCGCGCTTTGTGGACAAGAATAGGCATTTATATCTGTTCCGCAAATTGCAGAAGTCAATACGGGCGCCTTCCATTTTTTGCGGATCCGTGATTTGCGGACCGCAAAAAATGGCACGGTAGTGAGCATGAGGCCTTATATTGAGCATACGGGTAATGAGATTATTTTTTTTCGTTCAGCCTCTGGGCTGAAAGAAAAAATGAACAGCACAGATTTCTTAATTCGCATCGATCAATGTGGATTAAAAAATCTCTGCCCAAAAATTTGCAAAAAAAAAAAGCTGCGATCGCTAATAAAGATCCAAAAAGCTCAAAAGTGATCTTTATAGCGCTGCAGCAATTTGACGGTGTTTTTGCAGTGATCAGAAAAAAATATATTCTGTCACTGCGGTGGGGCGGACTGAACGCAAGTGTGCGCACAAGATCAGGCCTGATCGGGCGAACACTGCGTTTTTTGTAGAGCCTAAGGTGACCCTAATGTACTGATATAGATCTGATTGCGATCAGTCTTGATCACTTACAGATACTATATAGTACTAGTGCTGATTAGTGACAGCGATGACGCTAATCAGCGACTAATCAGTGACTGCGGTGCGGTGGGCTGGGCGCTAACTACCTAACAAGTAGCTAACTAACTGGCGGTGATAAGGGACCCTTAGGCCCCATTCACACGTCCGCAATTCTGTTCCGCATTTTGCGGAACGAAATTGCGGACCCATTCATTTCTATGGGGACAGACTTTGTCCCGCTCAGATCCGGAATTGCGGATCTGCACTTCCGTTCCGCAAAAATATAGAACATGTCTTATTCTTGTGCGCAATTGCGGACAAGAAAAGGTATTTTCTATATAGTTCTGGCAATGTGCGGATCCGCAGAATGCGGAAAGCACATTGCCGGTGTCCGTGTTTTGCGGATCCGTGGATCCGCAAAACACATACGGACGTCTGAATGGAGCCTTACAGGGGGGTGATCAATGACAGGGGGGTGATCAGGGAGTCTATATGGGGTGATCAGGGGGTTAATAAGGGGTTAATAAGTGACAGGGGGGGTGTAGTGTAGTGTAGTGTGGTGCTTGGTGCTACTTACAGAGCTGCCTGTGTCCTCTGGTGGTCGATCCAAGCAAAAGGGACCACCAGAGGACCAGGTAGCAGGTATATCAGACGCTGTTAACAAAACAGCGTCTAATATACCTTTCTGATGTTAAAAAAATCGCATCTACAGCCTGCCAGCGAATGATCACTGCTGGCAGGCTGTAGATCAACTTGTCTACCTCGCGATCCTGTGAGCGCGCGTTCACAGGAAATCTCGGGTCTCACGAGATGACGCCTATTGGCGTCATCAAGACCTGAGAGAGCCGCCGCACTGACGCCTATCGGCGTTAGTGTGACGGCAAGCGGTTAAATAATTTATTATTACACAGATGCAGATATGACAACTAAAACATATAGTAATTAAAAGACAATAATAGTTCAAATATACCCAATATGTAACAACTACTAAAACATATAGAACTAACAATAATGACTCAGGTTGTAAAATCACCATACAAATATATGACAATAAAATCTACTTAATAGAATGTACCATCAGTGGTGAATAAAAATTGGTGATTTTGTCTTTTATGACATGAATTGTTACCCATTCGATTGTATAATATCGGTGGTAAACAATTTGATGAAACTTTCGCCGATTGGAATAGACGGTGAATGTTCGAAAATAGCCAATGGATATTCGAAAATAGTCTGATTCAAGACACATATAATGTTCTCAGTTCGATTGTATGTATATTATCGACAGTTCGGCATACATTCGCTAACTGGGGTGCTGTGATTACACCTGCTAATGTGGAATAGTTCGATTGCCGTATCACTTGCGCACACAGTGGCGTCCCACGTGGCTAGTAATGTCGAATGTGGCAGTACCTGGTTACAGATTGTCAGCTGGAACGGCTCAGATGATTTTACGGTCCCTTGTGTTCACGATCTCCAGTTACCTTACGAACTGTCTCCAACCGTGGGAAGTATTCGAATAGAATATCACGATTACGGGACCGAATAATTAAATCGAGGCGTTGCTTCTATACCAGGTAAAAGTCGAACTTCTATAATCGAGAGTTCCACATAAACGAGGGTCCAATTCCAAAGTGTATGGATAGATGTTAGTCCATCACCTGATGTGCGGGTCTTCAAATAACCAAACGAGTTTCGGGGTCTTTTCCTGGCCCCTTCCTCAGTGGTGACCCGCCAAATAAATCTATCCCTTTTTATACCCAGCATTCATTGAAATTCAGTAGAACATAAATTGCATAATTCACATAAAGTGGATTCAAGTAAAAAGTAAAATCAGGCATGGAATATTCGAAATTTAAAGCATATAGAAGAAAAAATCATTAAAAATATATAATTGGATAGCAATCTGCATCAATATTCCTATGATTATTTTCATTTCGACATATACTGTTCAATTTTATCGTTAATCTGCCAAAATTTGTCATATGCGATATTGATGCGTTTTTTCTCCCATGGATGCGCTTTTTTTACGAAAATGCGTTTTATAGTTCTGCACTGCTATAGGTAGAAAATACATAAGTTACATGTTTTATATTTCAACATATTGTACTGTGTCACATTTCAATGACGTCATGTTTCAAAGACAACAGCTGTAAAACCCAATTTAACTTGTATTGCCATCTTTTATATTTAAGTAAGATAATACATATTAAGTAGTATAGATATAAAATGTGTCTTATATACAACAACTAAAATGTATTTATTATATATTATTAAATATTAAAACATACTTTGTGAAGCATATATTAAATATTGAATTTGGTGTAGAGTGGGTTGTCAAAATATTGGACACGTATTTGATATAAAACATGTAACTTATGTATTTTCTACCCATAGCAGTGCAGAACTATAAAACGCATTTTTGGGAAAAAAAACGCATCCATGGGAGAAAAAACGCATCAATATCGCATATGACAAATTTTGCCAGATTAACGATAAAATTGAACAGTATATGTCGAAATGAAAATAATCATAGGAATATTGATGCAGATTGCTATTCAATTATATATTTTTAATGATTTTTTCTTCTATATGCTTTAAATTTCGAATATTCCATGCATGATTTTACTTTTTACTTGAATCCACTTCGCAATTTATGTTTTACTGAATTTCAAAGAATGCTGTATTTTCTACCCATAGCAGTACAGAACTGCTATGATTTATGCTTTAAATTTCAAATATTCCATGCCTGATTTTACTTTTTACTTGAATCCACTTCACAATTTATGTTCTACTGAATTTCAATGAATGCTGGGTATAAAAAGGGATAGATTTCTTTGGCGGGTCACCACTGAGGAAGGGGCCAGGAAAAGACCCCGAAACGCGTTTGGTTGTTTGAAGACCCGCACATCAGCTGATGGACAAACATCTATCCATACACTTTGGAATTGGACTCTCGTTTATGTGGAACTCTCGATTATAGAAGTTCGACTTTTACCTGATATAGAAGGAACGCCTCGATTTAATTATTCGGTCCCGTGATCATGATATTCTATTCGAATATTTCCCACGGTTGGAGACAGTTCGTAAGGTAACTGGAGATCGTGAACACAAGGGACCGTAAAATCATCTGAGCCGTTCCAGCTGACAATCTGTAACCAGGTACTGCCACATTCGACATTACTAGCCACGTGGGACGCCACTGTGTGCGCAAGTGATACGGCAATCAAACTATTCCACATTAGCAGGTGTAATCACAGCACCCCAGTTAGCGAATGTATGCCGAACTGTCGATAATATACATACAATCGAACTGAGAATATTATATGTGTCTTGAATCAGACTGCTATTTTCGAATATCCATTGGCTATTTTTGAATATTCACCGTCTATTCCAATCGTCGAAAGTTTCATCGAATTGTTTACCACCGATATTATACAATCGAATGGGTAACAATTCATGTCATAAAAGACAAAATCACCAATTTTTATTCACCCCTGATGGTACATTCTATTAAGTAGATTTTATTGTCATATATTTGTATGGTGATTTTACAACCTGAGCCATTATTGTTAGTTCCATATGTTTTAGTAGTTGTTACATATTGGGTATATTTGAACTATTATTGTCTTTTAATTACTATATGTTTTAGTTGTCATATCTGCATCTGTGTATTATTAAATTATTTAATAGATACCATTGCCCACATTTTTCATTAATTTGACCTCCTCTTCTCATATTATTTTCCTTACTGTGACCCCCGTACTGATGTCTTCCTTCTTACCTTGACCCTTTACGTCTGACATCCTCCTTACCTTGACCCCCTCTGCTTACTTCTGCCATCTTACCTTGATCCCTTCTACTTATTTCTTCCTCCTTACCTTTACATCCTCCACTTATATACAGTATTTCTTCTTATCCTAACCACCTGCACTTCTGTATTCCTCGCTAATGTAAGTCTTCCTCCTTAGCTTGACACCCATCAGTCATGTCTTCCTATTTACCTTAACATCCTCCACTTGTCTTTCTTCTTACCTTGACCCCTTGCGTTCATGTCTTTCTTCGGACCGTGATCGACTCCACTTAAGTCTTCCTCCTTACCTTGACATCCTCCATTTATGTCTTCCTTCTTACCTTGACCTGCTGCTCTCAAGTTGCTAAACCTGTATGGACTGTGTGAACTGTTAAACATGAGCTGCGTTTAATGGACCACAGTCTGGAAAAGACCCAAGGGTTATCAGCATTTACCCTACTCGCGTACAGCTGTGGTTGGTCAAGGTGTTTGTTAAGCTCGGTACTGATGTGGTGGTCAAACACATCCTTGAAGGTGCTGGGGCATCATATACAATGTAAGGTAGGTAATAGTGTGGTAGTGTGTAGCCTCCTTTTGACCTATAGTGGCTAGGATGGTTTCAATAACAGCCAGCAGCAATATTTGGCGTGATCTGACTTTGGACCTCAAAAAGTTTTCTGCAACTGTTTTGCTATTTTAATAACACATGTGGTTTGGACCTTAGAGTGAACTTGTGAGAGCAGGGTATGAAAGAGGGAGAGAAGCTGAGCTGATATATCGAATGATATGATCTGGAGATTACTGAAAAAGAACTGTGTACTAACTTGTACACAATGTGATACCTCTTGGCGCAAAACCACAACTGCGAGTGACGTCTTTTTAAAAGTTATTTATTCATTCGAGTGACTCGAATTGTCACTCGAATGAATAAATAACTTTTAAAAAGACGTCACTCGCAGTTGTGGTTTTGCGCCAAGAGGTATCACATTGTGTACAAGTTAGTACACAGTTCTTTTTCAGTATTCTACATCACTCCTCTGGAGTGCTGGCAACTCCAAGGATTGAGAAGATACCGGCAGCATACCCCCCTTTGATCGACCCTCTCTCTCCCCCCTCCGCCTTTGCAAGTGTTGTACTGACACAAGCACAACACCAGAAGGTGAGTGTAATAATTGATACAGTACACTCTCTAAATCTGATACCAAAAACTACTCCCCTATGAGCGCCTTGTTTCCCGTTTATTTTGCCATAATTGATGATCTGGAGATGGATTTGTTTGGCGTTGGATGATCTGTGGTGCGGCCGGCACTAATGTCTGAATTCAGAAAGTAAAATTTTCTAAAGAGCACAACGGGATGGCACTGCCCAAAACTTTCTCCCAAGACACAAAAAACCTCCGGTTTTCCTCACTACAGATGGTGCTCTGCCTCCAAATCAGAGCAACTTGTGTCTCGAAGGAGAAAACAAATGTGGACGGCACTCGCCAAAAAAGTAGCTTCTTTATTCAGACATCATTATTGCAGACATCAAACATTATTGTGGCAGACATGGGGCGGACTTGGTATAGCGCAGGCAGCAAGGATCGTGGCAACAGCCGTTTCGTGCCTCAGCGCATTGCATGCTAGGGTGTGGGAAGGCGGGATCCAGGGGGCACAAGTAAATTCTTGCCCAGGGTCCAATCAATATTAAAGACGGCCCTGCAGATACCAGATGTAGACTACCTCCTCAGTTCTCTCCTGGCGACAAAGTCTGGCTTTCCTCCCGGAACATCTGCATGAAGGTACCCTGTTACAAATTTGCTCGGCGGTTTCTAGGCCGGTTTGAGATCCTAGAGTGCATCAACCCTGTTTCCTGCAAACTCCGGTTGCCTCCTACCCTCCGGATTCCAAACTCCTTCCATGTATCTCTCCTGAAACCATTGCTCCTCAACTCCTTTATCAGACCCCCCACCACCACTATTTCCTTTCCTACTGGCAAAGAATCTGAATTTGAAGTACAGAACATCCTTGATTTCAAGGTAGTTGGTGGCAAGAGGTACTTCCTTGTATACTGGAAGAATTATGGTCCTGAGGAACGTTCCTGGGAGCCGGAGGAAAATGTACATGCTCTGAATCTTCTCAAAAGATTTTTTCAGCACATCAGAACCAAGAAGAAGGGGCGTGAGAAGGGGGAATACTGTAACAATGGCAGTTGGCAGCCGCCAGCGTGCAGCGCATCCTGCTATGTACCTCAGTCGAACTGCACACAAGGCTCCTGCTCTCCACTGCAGGCTCCAGACCCGCTTTCCTGCACAGTCGCAGGCGATGACAGCTTCAGTTGCACCTTGTAGGAGCCGCACGCGTCCTGTTTCTTTAAGGGTTCGTGCACGCCCCTGATTCCGCCTTCTCTACAATCCCGGCCAAGCACCACCTTTATAAGGGTGCTTCCACCTTCCTGTGATGCCTGAGCAATATTGTAGTTTTCTACAGCGAAGGTTCCAGCTTGTTGTTCCTGTTTTATTATCCTGCTTCCGACCTTAGCCTGTATCCTGACCTTGTCTCTGCCTGATCCTCCTGTACCTCGCTGTTCTAAAGTGTATGATTCAGATTGTCGACCATGCCTCTGTCTGCTGTTCAGCTTGTTACACCTGCTGCACCTGAGCTATTCAGCTCTCCTGTTCTAACAGCTCCAGCTCTGCTTAATCACCATCTCAGCTCTGCTTTATCTGACTCTGCTGCTGCGCTTCTTCCATCCAGTGACAGCTCGCTCCACCTGCCTGTATCCCCAGTGGCACAGCGGGTCCACACTCGTTGGAGCGTTACAGATGTAACTGGCTTCTAGTGAATCGTTAGTAGCACCTAGGTGATTTGGCAGGGAGAGTGCACATCCCTACTAACAGTAATCAAATACAAAGATATCAGATATTGGACACAAAGGATAGTTTATTTTAACACCTTTTTAATTAGCTCACAATTAATTGAGTTTTAATACGTTTAAATAAAAGCTATATTTTATCAATATGTAAGTATTTATCTGGGTCAAGCTGGGTACTAACCTGAATGGCCTAATTGTTGTATTTTGTAAATATACCCATACCCAGATAGGGTCCTCCATTGTTTTTTGTATTTAGTGACTGAAACTTTGGTAGTTCTTGCTAAGTCTTCCTCTGGATAGCTCTCAAAAATTCTCTTCACCTCAGTCTGTCTAAAGTCTCCACCTCCAGCGTACATACAGCAAGCCATGTCAGATACTGCAGCTTCAAGGATGACTTCTGTTGGTGCAATTAGTAGATAAGGCAGCACTCGTCTTTGTAAGTGAAGCAGTGTACTATTTATTCCATACAATCCAGTAGATGCAACATTTCACAGCCTTTTTCAAACCAAAACATTGCATCTGCTGGATTGTATGGATTTTTTTACTTCTTCACTGCCTTATCTACTGGTTGGATATGGTCTACAGAGGTGACAGCCGAGACTCACTTCTACTATAAATGTGCACTGACCCTCTATTCAACCTACATTGCAGTGCTGTATGAACTTTTTTCTTTAACTTTGGGGGCCAGTTGGTGGCAGGTGAACTGGAGAGTATATATCAAGCAGCAGTGATTTGTGACATTTCTTTGATTGGGCCCTTGTTGGCACAACCAGCCATAATGTCCTGATGGCAGCCCTTGCATGGGGTTATCCAGGAGGGTGCCTAGCTGTTATCATTCCAAGAGATTTACCATTCCTAAAGAAAGAAAAAGGTGCACATTTAAGCCTGCTCTTAGCAGGGGAAGATATCATCTTCTGTTGTTAGGGCGGCCCAAGATGTACCAAATGTATTAAAAGGGGTATGCTTCAAAATAAATTTGCTACATTTTATTCCAACACACTTCAATTTGACTGGAGTATAAAATACACTTCCCCAAATGTATTCCATTGTTTTATTTCTTATCATAGTACTGAAATTTAATATATAACAATAACATCGGGCCTGTACTGAACAACCACACACCTCTCTGAATGGTCTTTCGTTTCTCTATCATCACGATTCAAGATTTGACACACTTTTCTGCAATCTGTAGATTTTTCAACCTGCATTATCCTATAATAATCTTACTTGACTGAGTTTCCTCAGCATGGACTTTTTATATATTTACCCAAATTTAGATTAAACAATTTCACTTTTGTCAGGGTATGAATCATCATGCCAGGAAGGAAAGCTACTTGGTGTACCTTGTATCATGCAGGCTTAAGATGTTAAAATCACTAAATATTTGTTTGCATATTATTGTGCAAATGTTATATGTTAATGTTGCTCTATAATGTGGTATTAATGCTAAGAACTATGACTAGTGCAAGCCTGTTAAACACATATAACATTGTCAATGACTTTCTAGCAAATTAAATAAAACCAAATTTTGTTTAGTGTAACTGACACTTCTATTTTTTTATGCAAAGGGGAAGTGATTAGAATTAGTTTTGTAATATACTTTATTAGGAGATATTGTTAACTTTTCTTAGAAAACAAGCTATAAAATCTTCCATTAGCAATGCTTTAGATAAGCCTTTCTAAGGAAAGTACATCTTCAGTATATGCTATAGACACTGAAGATGCATCACTGTTAATGTGGAGGCAGGCTGCTGAGCCTGCCTGTAGTCTCCCTGCTGCTGCATATGTAAAATACATTATGTATATATAACAGTCCCTGAGTGATATATCATCATTTCTCCCTAATGATTATACTGACTGTCAGAGCTGCTCCCATTGACAGCCTGTTTCTCCTCTGTCTGAGTGGCATATCCACTAACTGACTATTTGCCAAAATGCGTTATGTAAATAAAGAAGAAACAGCTTTTCAGCGCTGACAGCCAGTGTAGAAGTCAGGGTGATGGGGAGAAAGTGTTTTACATAATATAGGGACTGCTAGGTAAAATATTTCTTCCTTTTTTCTGAGGCGATAGAAGAGAGACAGCCAGTGTAATCATTAGGGAGAAATGGTTAAACATGACTTTGAGGTAGGTTTACATACATATGATTATAGGCAGCAGCAGGGAGACTAGAGGCAGGCACAGGAGCCTGCTTCTCCATTAAATGGGAGCCATGTTCAGCTTGTACAGTACACACTGAAGATGGATTTTCCTTAGCAACACTCATTAATAATGGAAAACAGTTTCTTAATAAAAGTCAACAAAATCACATAAAAAGGTAGATTACAAAAAACTTTGAATCACTTCCCCTACATATAAAAAAAAGTTGAATTGAAAAATGACAATTACACTTTGGGCATACACATGAGATTGTTAGCCAACCGCTCGTTTGGCCGAAAGCTGTCTCTCCCAATTCTTCCAACATATACACACACAGTTTGAACAAGCATGCATACATAATGAATGGAGAGAGGGGAGAATGCCTCTATCACCTGAGAACAAAGAGAATTAGTAGTGGAAATCCAATGTTTCCAATCTTCTATGAGATAAGCAGTCAGGGGAGAGTTGGGAGGCCAAGTAGATCTAATGTCTATGGCCAGCTTTAGGCATAAATGGTCTCATTTATCAAAACTGACAGGAAGAAACATTTTCCACAGAGACCAGTCAGAGCTCATCTTTTTTTGTTTCTACAGTAGTTTGAAGGACATCTATCAGCAGATTTGTAGCTGTGAAATTGGCTGAACTGCTGCATGTGCTTTTGGCAACTGAAGGCATCTGTATTGCTCCCATGTTCATATGTGCCCGCACTACTGAGAAAAATTATGTTTTCATATATGCAAATGAGCCTCTAGGAGCAACAAGGGCATTGCTATTACTCCTAGAAACTCTGCTCTCTCTGTAACTGCTGCATTCTCTGCCCTTTGATTGACAGGGCCAAGTGTGATGACGTTTACACTGCCTGGCCCTGTCAAAGTGAAGTGGGTGCATCTGTTGCAGAGAGAGCTGAGGCTCTAGATATAATGGCATCACCCGATTGCTCCTATAGGTTTATTTGCATATATTAAAACATCATATTTTTCAGCAATCAGGTTTTAAATCAGTGTAGTAAATTGTCCATTGTAAGGATAGTTTGAATCTGACTAAGGCCGGTACAGCCAATGAGTTATTGCTGCCAATAAACAACTCTTAAGCTCACCTAACCAACTCTGGTTCTTCTGATCCACCGAGACGTGCAGTGCTACCTTTTTTCATACATTTCCCTGGATTATGCACTTGGTCAGTTCTCTGATTGCAACAGTGTGAGCAGCAGCCGTGGTGGTTTTTACAGATACGCTTAGCGGGTGTTGTGCCTCTAACACAACTGTTTCAGATGAGCGCCTTATCTACTTGTGAAGTTCCCGGTGGTCCTCCCTATTTTTCTAGCATATATTTCTCAGCAATACGGGAACATAACATGGGACCAACACAGATGCCTTCAGCTGCCAATCGCACATGTAACAGGTCAGCCAGTTTCATAGGTACAAATCTGCTGACAGATGCCCTTTCTATGGAAAACAAGGGCAATTTTCTTTTAGACAGCTTTGCTAAATTATGTCCAAAGACTCTGTAAAGCAAGCAGAGATGTTTATGTAATTATTGAATGCAAAACTGAACGTTTCTCTTTTGTGTGAGAAAGACTGACTGTTCTTTTCCATTCCTTTACAGATGCTTCTGTTCCATTATGTATTCTTCTCCTGTGGTATTCCTCGGTTTAAAAATGAAAGAATCTTAGTTATATAACATTTTCTTCTGTTTTCTTTTACTGATATACTGTCAATATAAAGTCATTTTCTCCATGTAAACTTTACACTTTGTTTTTTGCATCACCATTGATAGACACCATAGATGCAGCATTCATAATGTTTTGCTGGTCATCATCCTTCTTTATGCATCTCCTAACAAATATGACGAGTGCAAACACAGGTATCATTAAACTTGGAACTCCAGCAAGTACTACAATTATTGCATACACCCAGTTGGGGTAAGGAATTTCTTTTGACTTCGGAAATTCTGCCTGTAATTAAGAATATGAAGAATGATTTATTATTTTATTTGCTCATTTATTATGTACTAATGATAACTGTTTATATGTTAGTTGAAAAAATATTTGGATCAGCTGGTCTACATTTACACAAAACTCTGACTTCTTGTACCTTCAAAAAGAAATCTAGTTTAATTTAAGCGACCCCATCAGATGCACACAGAGGTCATCTACTCTTTATTATGAATCGGTGCAAATCTTCTTTTGGAAGGTTAGCATGTCATTAATAGTAACATTGTCTCCCTTTCTAGACTCTCTCTACCAAAGGATTTTTAACCTCTACAGCTTTAAAATTAAAGGGGTTGTCCGAGTTATGAAAAAAATAATATAGCACTGAAAATCTGATGGGCAGCAATATATAACTAAGCTAAGCAAGTTTTATGCAAAAAAAAAAAATATATATATATATATACACATTTCCCTGGTTCTTTTCTGGCCCTTTGTTTACATGCAATAAAAACAATCTCTGCCCCTCCCCCTGCTCTGCTAAGGGAGTGAATACAAGAGCTGCCCTGAGTGACATGTCTGCCTGCTGGGAGACTCTGCAGCATGTTGTATGTGTAGAACTACATGTCCAAGCTGTATAATGACACTGCTAAGGGAGTGAATACAAGTGCTGCCCTGAGTGCTGGGAGAAAACAGCAACTTGTAAGTGTAGAACTACAAGTCCAAGCTGTATAATGACACTGCTAAGGGAGTGGATACAAGAGCTGCGCTGAGTGACATGTCTGGCTGCTGGGAGACTCAGCAGCATGTTGTATGTGTAGAACTACAAGTCCAAGCTGTATAATGACACTGCTAAGGGAGTGAATACAAGTGCTGCCCTGAGTGACATGTCTGCCTGCTGGGAGACTCTGCAGCATGTTGTATGTGTAGGACTACAAGTCCCAACTGTATAATGACACTGCCAAGGGAGTGGATACAAGAGCTGCCCTGAGTGACATGTCTGCCTGCTGGGAGACTCTGCAGCATGTTGTATGTGTAGAACTACAAGTCCAAGCTGTATAATGACACTGCTAAGGGAGTGAATACAAGTGCTGCCCTGAGTGCTGGGAGAATCAACAGCAACTTGTAAGTGTAGAACTACAAGTCCCACTTGTATAATGACACTGCTAATACACACAGGATCTTCCCCCTACCTTCTTGTGCAATGCTCTCTCTAGTCTGTCAGATCCTGTGCCCAGAATTGTCACTGCTGCAGCTAGCCAGTATGTGCAGCTGTAGGGGTTAAGAATCTTAGAAGAGAGAGCAGACGGCAGTGAAGGGGGGTACAGTGACGTCTCATTTACAGGCTTGTAAACGATCTTTATCAGAGCTGGGAGAGAAGCTGACATCACACGTCATGTGACCCTCAGTGATATCTGAGAAACCAGCCACTGGAGATTAAGTGAGTTATTTGGAAAGCTGTTACATTTGCCCAGTTAGGAACATAGAAAGAACAAAAAAATAACTCTGATAACCCCTTTAATGAATATATCAGGCAATAACTGCATTACGAGAATACTTGTGTGAGATACTTACATAGTCGGGATCCCAAGTAATGTATAAAGGTTGTTCTGAAACTTTAACCACAAAATAGAAAATGAATATCACGAGCATAATCAGAGGACTGATAACTCTCCAAGTGGCTTGCCAAAAGATGTTTGGTTTATGACCAATCATGAATTTGATGTCTCTGTTAAACCTAAAAATGTAAAGAAGCATAATTTTATGCTGCAGTTGTTTATGGAAATCTTTACATGAATCTTTGTTTTATTGAAAATGCAAATAAGGCTGGTATTGCTTCTAACTGCTGCACACTTACTGTAGATGTGGGTTAGGAAGTTTCATTTTGTAATGGAAAAAAATAAAATGTAAACTGTTTGCATACTTTGCTTACGCCCTGAGTCTCAGTGATGTAAAAGATATTATTGCCAAATTTCAAGAAGATTGGATAATATTTAGAGGTTGCACACTTTGCTAAGTTTTGTAAAAGTAGGCGAAAAATTTTATTTTTCAATGTTAATTACTTTTATTGGGAAAACTAGAAATCACAAACTTAAAATAATATTAAAACTAGACACTAAGATTAATAGGTAGTATGATAGGCAAAACATGTGTTATATTAATCAACTTTGAACGATGCAATCCCTTCTTTTGCTAGGTTGGTGACTACTTTTCTGTGATGCTCGAGTACCCTCAACAAGAATTGTTTTTGTTTTTAGTCCCTGACCGATTCGTTAAACTTTTTTAACTGAGCAATTCCTCTTTCTGCGGTATCATTGACCACCTTAAGAGCGTTCACATGGATTCTTAGAGAATCATTGCAGTATTCTGTCACGTCGTGGATCCCAAACAATTCAAAGAACGTCTTTGTTTTATTAGTAACAAAATGGCTCAGGTCTTTTCCTTTGAAAAACTAGGTTTTTACCCTCTAATAGTTTCATTTCCTTTTTCTTTGCAGGTTTGGTTTCAACATTTTTATTCATATTTTCCTTAACAGTCCAAAAAAGCCAATCCTACGTTTGTTTCTGACAGATACCAAAGGTGTCTCTTAGAAACTGTGAGAGCACTTTTTTTAATGTCTCCATAAGCAGTAACATATCCAAATCATTCTTTGGAGCCAATCGACTTACAATTGCCTTGTGCAAAAAGAGAACATATATGAGGCTGACAAAATGTGTAACCCATTTCATTCCTTTCAATTCTCATTGAGGAATATTCAACTTTTTAGTGAAGAGGACAATTTTAAGTGCATATATTGCCTTTGCCATCCACCTTACTTGATGCAGAGCCCCTGGGATCCTGATTACTGAAGTCGTTTTTAGACCAACCTCCTAGGTACATGAGGGAGAGTAGTAAAAAAAGGGATCAATGTGTGCAACCTCTAAATATTATCCAATTTTCTTGAAATTTGGCATATATATCTTTTACATCATTGAAACTCGGGAAGTAAGCAAAGTCATATAAAACTGACATCTTAGGAAAAATGAAACACCCTAATGTGGGTAGATCAAGTTGGTATGCTGTGGGCAAGTTATGTTTAAATTTGTTCAACACATTTATGCCCGAAAAGTTATAATAGGATAGAAATAGGTTTAAAGGAAAGGATATGTATCAACTGCTTTAAAAATTAAAATAAAATCTACAACTCCCGCGGTGCTCAGTCTGTATATAAAGTCTATGTAACAAACACCACACTGGTACACTGCAAAGAAAACTTTCTTCGTGTAAGAGTGTGGTTTCCATATGTACAGAATAAAAGCTGATACTTGGATACTGATACAGATACTTGTAATTTTGTGTGTATATATATATATATATATATATATATATATATATATACTACACACAAAAAAGAGATATTTGGATTTTGGGGGAAATTTATGGAAAGTTCACGCTACAGTGATATTATATAAAGAAAGTAGAGAATTTAAGTATAAGTAAGTAATGGTGATTTCCTCATCTCAAACAATTTATTGAAACAAAAGCCAACAACAGTATTAGGTATATCCCTACAAAAAATGTCAATGTCTCAATAACTTGTCATGTGTCCTTGAGCATCAATTACAGCTTGACAAAGAAGTCTCATGCTGTTCACAAGTCGACTTATTGTCTGCTGAGGCATGGAATGCCACTGTTACAGTTGATATGGTTGAAAAAAGACATAAGTCCATCAATTTCAACCAAGGGATAGGTGGGGACGCGAATCTCAGAAGGAAGTGAGACTCAGATTTCTACACGTTTTCATAAGCATTAATGTTGTTTACTTTAAATAAATCATCTAAACCCTTTTTAAAACTGTCCACTGTTCCTGCTGTGACCACATCCTGAGGAAGTCTGTTCTTGAAGGGCGGCCCTCGGGTCATTGAGATTCTGGGGTACAGAGCGACTCAGCTGATCCCATAGGTTTGCAATGAGATTCAGGTCTGGAAAAAGTGCAGGCCACTCCATTTGAGGTACCCCAGTCTCCAGTAGCCGCTTCCTAATGATGCAACCTCGATGAGCTGGCACATTGTCGTCCATGAAGATAAAATTAGGCCTGTGTTGTTCATGTAGAGGCACAATGACTGGATTAATAATGTTATTCAAGTAGTATAGTCTTGTCATTGTGCCATTCACAAAGTTTAGGGCAGTTATGTATTGACTAGACACACCTGCCCACACTGTAACACCACTACCACCAAAGGCTCATCTGGTGACAACAGTGGCTGATGCATAGCGCTCTACTTGATATCTCCAACATCATTGGCAGCCACCATTTCTGCTCAGCATAAATTTACTTTCATCAGTGAACAGTACTGTGGTCCACTGTAGATGCTCCCTGGCCTATGCAAGACACTGACGCTGTGGTCAGGTGCCCTTGCAGGTTATCTAGGAAGGAGACCATGCTGATTTAAATGGTTTCCAATGGTCTGACGTGTCACTTGGGTGCCTCTCATCTCCCTCAAATGTGCCTGGAGTTGTGTGGCATTCATCATCCAGTTCTGCAGGGCATTGTTCACAATGAAGCGGTCATCAGTGTGGGATGTGACCAAAGGACATCCACTTCTATGCCTTTCTGTGACTCTTTCAGTCTCTCTGTATCTCTGTTGCAACCTGCTGATGACACTCTGTGACACTCTAAGCTCAGTGGCCACTTCTGTCTGAGAACATCCTGCTTGAAGCCTCGCAATCGCGGGGTACTGTTGATCAATTGTTAGGTGTCGTCTTGGTCTCATGATGTCAAAATGAGAACAGCATGATGAGGAGGACTGTTTAAATACCAATTCTAATTGAACCTGGAAATTTATTGGGTGATTCATGGATCAAACACCTGTTTGTAAAAGAACAGCAAGTTGTGCAAAAAGTACTGAAACAATGAACAGTTGGACATGTGTATTCAAAAGTTTAGAGAAGGTCACATTAAGTTCACCTGTAAAGGTTAGAGTGCATTTTTAGGTTCATCATGAAATTTCACCCACAAGCCAAATATCCCTAACTTTTTGTGAGTAGTGTACATATGCACTACACAGCACTACTGTGTGTAACGTGTGTGTATCTATATATTATAAATAATGAGAACACTATCGATATTAAGCACAGCTACCCATGTCCAGATATTGAGCACCGTGAGGCTGTGTAGTTCCCCAATATACAAAATAAGCAGATATTGACACACACAGTTAGAGGCGCACACTGAAAATGATTTACTTACTGCTTTGGGATCTCTTTCTCCTCTAGAGTCTTGGAGGCTTAAGGACCTTTGAGATGATCGATCATGTGACATGCACACATTATTAACTCCAAAGGTCCTTTATACTCACATTATATTATCACAAAAGTAATTTACCATTTCCTATACACATTTATTTCTAGGGGGTCATTGTACATTGTGGTTTTGTCACGGATTTTGCCTCAAATTGATCAAAAACTGCAATAGAATCGCATTGTATACAGATGTGTGTAGGAGTGCAGGACTGGGGGCTAAATTACACACCTTGCTGTCCTAGCACAGAGCCGCCTGAGGCTACAGCCTTGCTACATGAACAGTGCACCCATGTGCATAGATGTAGTGAGCACATTGGACAAATATATATGTAGGAGAACCGGACCAGTACTACAAATAATGGCAGTGGAGAAACAGGTGAGCGTTAACATGTTTAGTTTAAAGAGAACTTGTGATCACAAAAAGCAGTGCAATCTGCAGGCAGCATGTTTTAGAGCAGCAGAAGTTAAGCATATTTATATATACTTTTCTTGGAAAATATTAAGTAAAACTTGTCATTTATATGCTTAAATCTGTTTTATCTCTGATTTATAGCATTGTCTATGTAAGTGTTTATACAGGCTTGGACTTTCCCATAGGGTGACAGATGAATCCCTAGTGGGCCCATGAGCAAGAGTGGGGGCTCCCAGTCCCCCACCCACTGCACTAGTGGCACATGGCACATTAGACTTATGGTCCATTCACACGTCCACAAAATGGGTCTGCATCCGTTCCACAATTTTGCGGAACAGGTGAGGACCCATTAATTTTCAATGGGGCTGGAATGTGCTGTCTGTATCCGCCTTTGCGGATCCGCACTTCTGGATCAGAACTTTCATTCCGCAAAAAAATTGAATATGTCTTATTCTTGTCCGGACAAGAAAAGGCATTTTCTATGAGAGTTCCGGCAATGTGTAGTCCGCAAAATGCGGAACGCACGGTGCCGGTGTCCGTGTTTTGCGGATCCGCAAAACACATACAGACGTGTGAACGGACTCTAACTGCACAATGTATAGATAGACAGCATCATTGTAAGACTGGGGTACCTAGGGCCAACCAGTAAAATTTATTTTGGGCAGTGCCTGCCCTTTTAACAGTGCCTGCCCCTTTAACAGTGACCGCATCTTTAACAGTGACCTGCACAGTGCCTGCCCCTTTAACAGTGACCTCCACAGTGACCGCCCCTTTAACAGTGACCTCCACAGAGACCGCCCCTTTAACAGTGACCTCCACAGGGTCCGCCCCTTTAACAGTGACCTCCACAGTGCCCACACATTTAACAGTGCCCGTCCCTTTAACAGTGACCTCCAAAGTGGCTGCCCATTTAACATTGACCACCCCTTTAACATTAACCTTTATAGTGGCTGCCCCTTTAACAGTGACCTTTACAGTGACCGCCCCTTTAACAGTGACCTCCACAGGGTCCGCCCCTTTAACAGTGACCTCCACAGTGCCCACACATTTAACAGTGCCCGTCCCTTTAACAGTGACCTCCAAAGTGGCTGCCCATTTAACATTGACCACCCCTTTAACATTAACCTTTATAGTGGCTGCCCCTTTAACAGTGACCTTTACAGTGCCCACCCCTATAACAGTGACTTCCACAGTGCCCAACCCTTTAACATTGACCTCCACAGTGCCCACCCCTTTAACATTGATCACCCTTTTAACAGTGAACTTCATAGTGGCCATCCCTTTAACAGTGACTTCCACAGTGTCCGCCCCTTCCACAGTGCCCGCCCCTTTAACAGTGACCTCCGCACTGCCTGCCCCTTTAACAGTGATCTCCACAATGACCGCCTCTTTAACAGTGACCTCCACATTGCCTGTCCCTTTAATAGTGACCGCCCCTTTAACAGTGACCTCCACAGTGCCCGCCCCTTTAAGAGTGACCTCCACATTTCCCGTCCCTTTAATAATGCCTGCCCCTTTAACAGTGACCTCCACAGTGCCCGCCCCTTTAACAGTGACCTCCACAGTACTTGCCTCTTTAACAGTACCCTCCACAGTGCCCACCCCTTTAACATTGACCACCCCTTTAACAGTGTGTGACCCTAGACCCCCCAGGGGTACTGCCACTTCCCCCCCCCCCCCCTGCCCCCCCCCCCCCCACCTTTTTTGGGGTGCATTTTTTCTTTTTTCTTTTTTGGTGTACGCTGACTGTGGCCGGCACTTAGTGTCCGGCCACTGTTAGCGCATCGCACACCCCACCGCTGATCAACTTCGGACGGTTGATCAGCGGTTTTGAATATTTTTTTTCACATTTTTTGCCCTTTTTTTAGTTAGTTGTTTTTTTTTTTTTCTGTTAGTTTTAGGGTGAGTTCATGAACACCCGTGCCCCCACACACACGTACACAAAATAAAGAGTTACACACACGCACATATACACGCAGACACACACTCCCCTATGGCCCGCCGGACGTTCTCGGCCGAGGAGGCATACGCCCAGCTTGCCTCCGACTCCGAGAGTCCCAGTGAGGACGAGGATGACCCCACTTTCCTGTTGTCTTCTGCGTCCTCCTCATCATCTAGCGATGATGATGAGCCCCCAAGGCGGCGGAGACGCCGCCAGGCGGAGCAAGGGGACCGCCATGTTAGGGACCCTGTGGCCCAGCCTAGTACGAGCAGCTCTGGGGCTCGTACTGGTTTCCCGGCCCACCAGTTAAATCCACCGGAGCACCCTGCCGGTGAACTTGTCTGGTGTAGCCCAGAGCGATACGAGCCCGTGATTCCTGATTTTGTAGGCCAATCAGGAATCCAGATTTCCACAGTGGGCTACACTGAATATGACTTTTTTCGTCATTTTTTCAGTGACCCACTGGTAAATCTGATGGTGGAGCAGACGAATCTGTACGCCCAACAGTTTGTCGCTCAACACCCGGGCTCCTTTTTGGCCAGGCCCGGTGGCTGGACGCCGGTCAGTGCAGCCGAAATGAGGACATTTTGGGGCCTCGTGCTGCATATGGGCCTGGTCAAGAAACCCAGTGTCAGGCTGTACTGGAGTGGGGACGTCCTATACCAGACCCCACTTTACAGTACAGCCATGACATGCTCCCGGTTTGAGGCCATCCGGAAATGTCTGCATTATTCCGATAATGCAGCATGTCCCCCCCGAGGTGATCCTGCCCATGACCGTCTGTATAAGATACGGCCATTCATCGATCACTTTGGGGCCAAATTCATGGAGGCCTATGTACCTGGAACGGAGGTCGCAGCTGATGAGTCTCTCATTGCGTTCAAGGGGAGACTCATTTTCCGCCAGTATGTGCCCTCCAAGCGGGCGAGGTATGGCGTGAAGCTATACAAAATTTGTGAGAGTACCTCAGGGTACACTTACAAATTTCGTATATACGAGGGGCGAGATTCCCGGATTCAACCCCCAGAATGTCCCCCCACTCTGGGTGTTACCGGGAAACTTGTGTGGGACCTTATGTACCCACTGCTGGATAAGGGTTACCACCTGTACGTGGATAACTTTTATACCAGTATTCCCTTGTTCCAGTCCCTTGCCGCCAGATCCACGTTCGCTTGTGGGACCGTGCGGAAAAATCAACGCGGCCTCCCTGCCCTCCCCCTTCAGGTACCTATCCCCAGGGGTGAGACCCGTGCCCTTACCACTGGAAACCTGTTGCTGGTCAGGTATAAGGACAAGAGGGATGTTCTTATGCTGTCCACAATTCATGGTAACGGCATCACCCCTGTCCCTGTGCGAGGTACCGCGGCAACGGTCCTCAAGCCCGATTGTATCGTCGCCTACAATCGGTATATGGGAGGAGTTGATCTCTCGGATCAAGTCCTCAAGCCATATAACGCCATGCGCAAAACCGGGGCATGGTACAAAAAAGTTGCGGTCTACTTGGTGCAGGTTGCCATGTACAACTCTTTTGTACTATCCCGAAGCGCTGGCAGCACAGGGACATTCCTCCAGTTCTATGAGGCAGTCCTCATGGCCCTGATCTTTTCGGACCGGGAAAGAGCAGGCCAGAGTACCTCGGGAACTGTAGGTGCCCGGATCGTCCCTGGCCAACACTTTCCAGGTGTGGTCCCCCATACTGGAAAGAAGGGACGAACCCAAAAAAGGTGCAGAGTGTGTCACAGGAGGGGGATACGGAAGGACACCACTACTCAATGTGACACTTGCCCCGATCATCCGGGCCTCTGCATTGACGGTTGCTTCAGGGAGTATCACACTTCCATGGAGTACTAAATTTATATCCCAATTTAGCACTGACATCGGATATAAAAACTGGTTCTCAGACTTGAGACACCCAAAAAAACAAAAATAATTTATTAAAAGTAGACATATTAGGTATCGCCGCGTCGGTAATAATCTCCTCTATAAAAATACCCCATGATCTAACCCCCCAGATTAACACGGTCAAGGAAAAAAAGGTGCAAAAAAAGTTTTTTTTTTGTCACCTTACATAACAAAAAGTTTAATAGCAAGCGATCATAAAGTCATATAGCCCCCAAAATAATGCCAATAAAACCGTCCGCCCGTCCCACAAAAAATGAGCCCCCACATAAGATAATCGGATAAAAAAAAATATATATATGACACCTAGACTTTAGACACCTAAAACCCAAATAAATGTAAAAAAAGTAGACTTATTAGGTATCGCCGCGTCCGTAAGAATCTCCTCTATAAAAATACCCCATGATCCAACCCCCCAGATTAACACGGTCAAAAAAAAAAAAGTTGCAAAAAACTATTTTTTTTGTCACCAAACATAACAAAAAATTTAATAGCAAGCGATAAAAAAGTCATATAGCCCCCAAAATAGTGCCAATAAAACCGTCCGCTTGTCCCGCAAAAAATGAGCCCCCACATAAGATAATCGGATAAAAAATAAATAAAAAAATGACACCTAGACTTTAGAGATACAAAAATTTTATTTTTGTATCAAAAAGGATAATATAGTCAAAAACCTAAATAATTGTAAAAAAAAGTAGACTTATTAGGTATCGCCGCGTCCGTAAGAATCTCCTCTATAAAAATATCCCATAACCTAACCCCCCAGATTAACACGGTTAAAAAAAAAAAAAAATGGTGCCAAAAACGCAATTTTTGGCACTTTTCCATTTCAATCCGTTTTTTTCGGTAACAAAACAAGGGTTAACAACCAAACAAAAGTTAATATTTATTACCCTGATACTGCATTTTACAGAAATGCCACATTTGTGGTCGTAAACTGCTGTATCAGTAAAAGGGAGGCCGCAAAAGGAAATGACCGACATGGTTTCTGGAAGGCCGATTTTGATGGCCTTTTTTATTGACACCATGTCCCTTTTGAAGCCCCCCTGATGCCCCCCTAGAGTAAAAACTCCCTAAAAGTGACCCCATCTAAGAAACTACACCCCTCAAGGTATTCAAAACTGATTATACAAACTTTATTAACCCTTTAGATGTTCTTCAACAGTTAATGGCAAATGGAGATGAAATTTCAGAATTTCAATTTTTGGTAACCTTGCCTCACAAAAATATAATATAGAGCAACCAAAAATCATATGTACCCTAAAAATAGTCCCCCAAAAAATGCCACCTTATCCCGTAGTTTCCAAAATGGGGTCACTTTTAGGGAGTTTCGACTCCAGGGGTGCATCAGGGGGGTTGAAACAGGACACGGTGTAAATAAACCGGTCCATAAAAATCAGCCCTCCAAAAACCAAACAGCGCACCTTTCACTCTACGCCCCGCTGTGTGGCCGTACAGTAGTTTACGGCCACATATTGGGTGTTTCTGTAAACGGCAGAGTCAGGGCAATAAAGATACAGTCTTGTTTGGCTGTTAACCCTTGCTTTGTTAGTGGAAAAAATGGGTTAAAATTGAAAATTTGGCCAAAAAATTAAATTTTCAAATTTCATCCCCATTTGCCAATAACTCTTGTGCAACACCTAAAGGGTTAACGACGTATGTAAAATCAGTTTTGAATACCTTGAGGGGTGTACTTTTTTAGATGGGGTCACTTTTAGGGAGTTTCTACTCCAGGGGTGCATCAGGGGGGTTGAAACAGGACACGGTGTAAATAAACCGGTCCATAAAAATCAGCCCTCCAAAAACCAAACGGCGCACCTTTCACTCTACGCCCCGCTGTGTGGCCGTACAGTAGTTTACGGCCACATATTGGGTGTTTCTGTAAATGGCAGAGTCAGGGCAATAAAGATACAGTCTTGTTTGACTGTTAACCCTTGCTTTGTTAGTGGAAAAAATGGGTTAAAATGGAAAATAAGGCAAAAAAATTAAATTTTCAAATTTCATCCCCATTTGCCAATAACTCTTGTGCAACACCTAAAGGGTTAATGACATATGTAAAATCAGTTTTGAATACCTTGAGGAGTGTACTTTCTTAGATTGGGTCACTTTTAGGGAGTTTCTGCTCTAGGGGTGCATCAGGGGGCTTCAAATGGGACACGGTGTAAATAAACCAGTCCATAAAAATCAGCCTTCCAAAAACCAAACGTCGCACCTTTCACTCTACGCCCCGCTGTGTGGCCGTACAGTAGTTGACGGCCACATATTGGGTGTTTCTGTAAACGCAGAGTCAGGGCAATAAAGATACAGTCTTGTTTGACTGTTAACCCTTGCTTTGTTAGTGGAAAAAATGGGTTAAAATGGAAAATTATATAAAAAAATGAAATTCTCAAATTTCATCCCCATTTGCCAATAACGCTTGTGCAACACCTAAAGGGTTAACAATGTATGTAAAATCAGTTTTGAATACCTTGAGGGGCGCAGCCAGAGAACATTTTTGGGCGGTTTCTATTATGTAAGCCTCGCAAAGTGACTTCAGACCTGAACTGGTCCCTAAAAATTGAGTTTTTGTAAATTTCTGAAAAATTTCAAGATTTGCTTCTAAACTTCTAAGCCTTATAACATCCCCAAAAAATAAAATATCATTCCCAAAACAATTCAAACATGAAGTAGACATATGGGGAATGTAAAGTCATCACAATTTTTGGGGGTATTACTATGTATTACAGAAGTAGAGAAACTGAAACTTTGAAATTTGCTAATTTTTTCAATTTTTTGGTAAATTAGGTATTATTTTGTGCAAAAAATAATAATTTTTTGACTTCATTTTACCAGTGTCATGAAGTACAATATGTGACGAAAAAACAATCTCAGAACGGCCTGGATAAGTCAAAGCGTTTTAAAGTTATCAGCACTTAAAGTGACAGTGGTCAGATTTTCAAAAAATGGCCTGGTCCTTAAGGTGAAATAAGGCTGTGTCCCTATGGGGTTAACAGTGACCTCCACATTGCCCGTCCCTTTAATAATGCCTGCCGCTTTAACAGTGACCTCCACAGTGCCCGCCCCTTTAACAGTGACCTCCACAGTACTTGCCTCTTTAACAGTACCCTCCACAGTGCCCACCTCTTTAACATTGACCACCCCTTTAACAGTGACCTTCATAGTGGCTGCCCCTTTCTTTAACAGTGACCTTCACAGTGCCCACCCCTTTAACAGTGAATTCCACCATGCCCGGCCCCTTTAACATTGACTGCCTTTTTAACAGTGACCTTCATAGTGGCCGCCCCTTTAACAGTGACCTTCACAGTACCCGCCCCTTTAACAGTGACTTCCACAGTGCCTGCCCCTATAACAGTGACCTCCACAGTGCCCGCCCCTTCAACAGTGACCTCCACATTGCCTGTCCCTTTAATAGTGACCGCCCCTTTAACAGTGACCTCCACAGTGCCAACCCCTTTAACAGTGACCGCCCCTTTAACAGTGACCTCCACAGTGCCCCGCCCCTTTAACAGTGACCTCCACATTTCCCGTCCCTTTAATAATGCCCGCCCCTTTAACAGTGACCTTCATAGTGGCCGCCCCTTTCTTTAACAGTGACCTTCACAGTGCCCACCCCTTTAACAGTGACTTCCACAGTGCCCGCCCCTTTAACATTGACCACCTTTTTAACAGTGACCTTCATAGTGGAGGTCAATGTTGAGGTCAATGTTAAAGGGGCAGCAACTGTGGAGGTCACTGTTAAAGGGGCAGGCACTGTGGAGATCATTGTTAAAGGAGCGGGCACTGTGGAGGTCATTGTTAAATGGGCGGGTACTTTAGAAGTCACTGTTATGGGGGAAAACTGTTGATATCATTTTACACATGGAAACATAAAATGAAATAGATGAAATATACCCGTGCGAAGCTGGGTCCTTCTGCTAGTAATTATTAAAATTGCAGCCTTTTGCTGCTGCCTGCTACTGTGTGAGCATGTATTCCAGGTTCACATAACTAAGAGAGCCCTAGTCAAAGCGGGCGCGGCATGGAAGGGAAGGGGACAGGATGGTAGGCCCATCTCATTTACCATTTTCTACACCTGTTTTAGGCGTAGAAAATGGTCTAAATGTAAGACAACTTGTATTTAGAAGCGACGGTGGATCCGCCAAAATTATGTAGAGGAAAAAGTAACTTTTATAATATGCAAATGGTACTCTAGGAGCTCCTGCTCCTAGAGGCTCCATTCTCCCCCCTCTGGCCACGCCCTGCTACACTTGATTGACAGGGCCAGGCAGCATTGGTCTCCTCCTAACAGCCCTGTCTGCTGTGGAAATCTTGCGCCTGCTCTGTCCCGTTCAGTAATCGGCGCAGGCGCAGTGAGTGAAGGACGCTCGCCGGCTGCCGGCTTCACTCACTGCGCCTGTGCCGAATACTGAACGGGACGGCGCAGGCGCGAGGTTTCCATGGCAGATAGGGCCGGCAGGAGGAGACCTACGCTGCCTGGCCCTGTCAATAAAGTGTAGCAGGGCGTGGCCAGAGGTGGGAGAACGGAGCCTCTAGGAGCAGGGGCAACGCCCCCCCTGCTCCTAGAGGCTCATTTGCATATTATTATTAAGTTGTTGTTTTTTCTCAGTAACGGCGGCATGCAGTGAGATGGCACTAATATAGTTATGTTCAGCTGACATTAGTACATCACTAATGTCAGCCAGGCTAATAACAATTTTCCTGCTGACAGAAACCCTTTAACTGGCAGACTTGGTTAGGTTACCAGTGATGGACTTAGCTCACCTACTAATTAATGGAGTCTTAGCTGAGCAGAGCAAGAGACAAGACTTACTGTACATTGTGAGATCCTGCAGAGTGGGTCCAAGGAGAAGCCTCCTCCAAGGGATTACACTCCTGAGACTAAAAAGCAGCCAGAGAACAACTCAACTGAGAGAATGAGAACAGAGAGCCATAGAAGGTCAAGATACTGCTTGCTTATGGCATTAAGATGTTACTGCTTGTGGAAAGAGTTAATTGCCTCTGGCACCCACCACACTTGGAGACAGACCAGCCATCTGGATCTAAGATCTGCACCCTACTGTGGGAACTGCAATATTCACTGTGAAAGTTCTGCACACCTGTGGTTAATTGGGAAGATTGCAAGCACCTAAAGAAAGAGACTCAGGGACTACTATTACCATCATTGCTGATGCCCATACACTGCCATTAGGGCAATCTAATTCAACTGGGCTGGGTTACTGCCCCCATCATCTGCAGGCTCCTGCTTCTGTACTTCTGCCTTTTATCCTGCCAACTGTTCAACATCAAGGGAACAGCAACTGCCGTCAGGCAGGAGCCCCATAAAGATCCAGGGTATGCCCCAAGGGAAGAAAGGGTGCGCCCTCAATTTACTGTACACTGTACACAGCCCAAGGAGAGCCAGGGTGAGGACTGCCACAATGAACTTTGAGGACTACTACCACCACCATAAGCACTACCATCCCTCCCATCCTCCTTGCGTGCCCTCTGGGTCGATGTATATTGACAGGGTATCCAGATCAGAACAGTCTTAGTCATAGGATAGGCAGCAGAGTACTACTTAAAAAATGTATTTGGGGATTTGCAAATGGGAGTCAGGTAATATCTGCAGTGAGTCCCCAGAATGTACCGCAGTCACTGTATGTATACACTGTGTATACATAGATAGCTGTCAGTCACTGATAGTCATGCACAGGAATGATCCTAAGTTTAGAAAGAACAAGTTATACTGAACCTTTTTCCACAAAGCTATATATGCATCTGCTCGCTTCCTCTTGCTCCTTAACATGCAGCCTGCAGATTGTACTGCATTTTATGGTGACATATTCAATTTAGGCCATTTTTGGGCTTGTGCAGGATTTTTAATTATCTTGGACAATCCCTTTAAAGGGAGATTTTTTTAATATATTGGGGGTTATCTGAGATTTTTTCTTTTTTTCTTTAATATTTCTATTGGATAACCCATTTAATGTTTACTCCTCATAGCTCTAATACCCATAGATTTTTAAAGAACACATGTATTTAGAGTGTGTGGACTGTGCTTGGGGTGTGCTTTTTGCAAAATTTGAAGGTACTTGCAAGAGGGAGTGAGTGGAGGTAGACCAAGACCTTCCATGTCACATGCTTGTCTCTCATTGAAGGTAATGGCTATTGACTATATTCTTTTTGAGGGGTAACTTATTAATACCAGGCACTTCCACTATACAACGTTTGGCGCTGTCCTTGGAAAGCTGCTGGGAGCCTGCATCACTCTCCAGAGCTTTGGTGAGCACAGTGGCTCCCTGAAACAGCTGATCGGCAGGGATGCCAGGACTTGGATCCCCGCTGTTCTGATACTGATTAGGGATGAGCAAATTGACTTCAGATGAAACATCCAAAGTCGATTCGCATATTACTGTACAAAGTGAGCGCTCCGTACAGAATTAGAATGTATTGGCTCTTATGAGCCAAAGTTATTAGTTTGAGTAGTCTCACGAGACTTTGCATAATAATTAGATAAATTAATTTCTACTGTAAAAAACATTTCCCAAACTTGGGTTCAGTTCCAAGTAATAACTTCAGCTCATCGGAGCCAATACATCCTAATACTGTACAGAGCGCTCGCTCCGTACAGTATTAAAACAAAGTAATTTGCGAATCGACTTCGGATGTTTAATCTGATTTCGATTCGCTCATCCCTAAGGCCTCTTGCACAGGACCATATACCCTCCGAGATATGCGATCCGTGAGCGGCATTGTCCAGGAGCGGCATTGATTGTGCGCACGGGAGCACACAGCATCATAGATTACAATGATGCTGTGTACATCGGGCCGCCCGCGGGGCTATTGTCCCGCACTGTGAGTGTGGGACAATAGCCCCGCGGGCGGTGCGACGCACACAGCATCATTGTAATCTATGTTGTTGTGTGCTCCTGTGTGCACAATCACCAGAAGAAAATGTGTGAAAACAAACTGAGAGGGTTGAAGTTTACCTAAGAGCATGGAATTGCACAAAATAAAAAATAACCATTACTTATCTTCAAATCTCATATCACTGCTCCAGCAGTCTCCACTCATCCTGCATTGCCAAGGCTGGTGATTGGCTGCAGGGGTTATGTAAATTATGTACATTAGGTTATCACTGCAGAACTGGTGGGGACTGCAGGAGATTTGAAGAGTATCTTTTTTAATGTTTTTATTTTTATTTTTTTACTTTATAGCATTTTTGGTGTTAGGAAAATTCTTAATCCTGGACAATGCTGCAATGAAACTTCAGGGTCATTTTAGAAGTGACAATTTTTCAGCAAACTTACCTATTTATTCCATATATGTAAACCACTGAAAACATCTCACAAAAGGCTATTATCAACAATGGTATGGATCCAGCAAAACTGTCAAACAGAGTCAGCCAATAATTTCCAGACTTCATCACAAATATAAGTGCAATCAAAAATGAAACAGCACATATTGTACCTAAATGAAAAATGGGAAAAACATCTGCTCAATATTTCTCATTTATGGCAATTCAGGTTTTCAAAACCTCTCCCTCTACTTACTTTTATCCACAATACCTGTGCTGTGATTTACAGGACATGTATCCTTGCTCTGACAATGTCCTGCCAGCCACTGCTCCAGCTAGCCGAGCAAAGGCAGAAGCTCTGCTTCAGCTTTGGAGCAGGGACTTTGCAGCGCAGGCGCTGCTCCACTTCCAGACAGGCACTTCTTCACCTGCACGGACAGCCCCCCACAGGTGCAGTGAATGTTTGAATATTGTGTCAGAGAAGAGATTTTGTAAAACCCTATTTGATAGCATTATAGAGTAAACGTGTAGCATATTTCCAGTGTGCAGGCAACACACAAAAATCTGCAGACCCATTCAGTATAGTTATCAGAGCTCTGCCAGGTAACAAGCTGAGCAGCTATTGAATAACTTTTCAGTATACAATAAAATAATCTAAATTAGGTGTATCCTCCAGTAGTCTATGCACATAAACAGAAATCTATGGCAGCTCTGAGCTGCCGTAGATTTCTAGCTTCATTTGTGACAGAAACCTGGCATAAATGAAGATAAATTAGTTATGGCAGCTGGTCACACCCCCTTCCCGCCCTTGTCACATCCCCTTTCTTAAAGATACGACAATTTTTAAAAAAGTCGCAAATGCATTGTTTGCATTATTTTAATACCACTGTTCAGGTGCAAGGGAGATGATAAATCTACCTCATGTGCATAGTTGCCAATGCTCTGGTCACTCAATGAGGGAGATTTATCATTTCCCTTGCGCCTTAAAAGTTGTGTTAAAAAGTTGCAAACTATCTGTTGCGTCTCTCACTTTTACGCCACCAATTCAGTAAGGGGAAGTGGAATAGGTGGGAAGGGGGCGTGACCAGCGCCACAACAAATATCTCTTTATTTACACCAGTTTTTTGGTGTAAATTAAGCTAGAAATCTATGACAAGGCATGTGTCTCCAAGAGAAGATACAAGCGGCACTTCTGCTTTCAGCGGTGCGGTGCGCGCGTCCCGGGAGGAAGATCCACAGATAATGGTATAGTAAGGACCAGCACTCGCTTCAGTAATAATTTCAAATAGATTTAATGGTCACATACAAATGATAAGTGACGCGTGCGTTTCGGCTACTGTGAGCCTTTGTCAAAACATGTTTTGACAAAGGCTCACAGTAGCCGAAACGCACGCGTCACTTATCATTTGTATGTGACCATTAAATCTATTTGAAATTATTACTGAAGCGAGTGCTGGTCCTTACTATACCAAGGCATGTGTCTCGTCATAAATAAGGGGGATATCAACACCAGAGCAGAAAGCCTCAGTCATGATAAATCTCCCTCAATAACTACAGAGTTCCATACCTCCTCTGGCATTAACATTAGTGTATTGCCACTTCGAGAATTCACGAATATTTAGAATATAGTGCTATATATTCGTATTTGCAAATAGTGTTTGTGAATATTTATTTATTGCAAATTTATTGAGAATATCGGCACTTAGCAACATCATGATTTAAATCAGTTTGATTTAAATCAAATCCATCCTGGATGTGAACACACACTGTATTTTCATGCAGCCACCACTAGAGGGAGCTCAGTGCAAACAAATGATTACAGCTTCCATTTTAGGCTAGTTTCACACTTGCGGCAGGACGGATCCGACATGCTGTTCACCCTGTCGGATCCGTCCTGCGGCTATTTCGTCGTGCCCCCGGGCCACCGCTCCGTCCCCATTGACTATAATGGGGACGTGGGCGGAGCTCCGGCGCAGCACGGCGCAGCACGGCGGTGCACGGCGAAAGCCGCTGGACTAAAATTACTGCATGTCAGGTTTTTTAGTCCGGCGGCTTTTTCCGTGCACCGCCGTGCTGCGCCGGAGCTCCGCCCCCGTCCCCATTATAGTCAATGGGGACGGAGCGGCGGCCCGGGGGCACGGCGAAATAGTGGTGAATAGCATGTCGGATCCGTCCTGCCGCAAGTGTGAAAGTACCCTTAGTAAATTGTAACTGCACAAATGTATTTGCACTGACCTCCCCCTAGTGATGGCTGCAGGCAACCAGCTTTGTAATAGAAGGAAAGCTAGAGATTTATAAATATGTCATGAATTAATTTTGAAATATTGTGGTCAGAATGAAGACCATATATAGCGGCTCACGCCACTCAACTAGTGGACCTAGGTGCTCATGTTCCTGGACTGCCCCACAGTCCTTTCAAAGGACAAATTTGATATGTTTGTGGTGGAACAGGCACTCTATCACCCGGAATTGTTGATAGAAAGTTAATATTTAATTGTTGTCATGTTCACAGATAAAAGTTGAAATTCCCCAAAGTTATACAATAAATTGTGAATTAAAAACATATATATTAAAAAAGCATGTATATTAAGAAACATCTAATACACATATATTACATTAAAAACGTATCTCATAAATATTGGGTATATCCCAACAGACACCTTCCAATAAGGGCTGCGTCTGTAGCAGTGCGAGCAGCAAATTAGTTTGTTTGAATATTACAAATAATATTCGCAATGAGCATGAAAAACAAATATTAGAATATCAAGGAGAATAAAAAATTGGTTGATTGGGATTACAGGATACAAAGGATAACCATAATGGGGTTTTCAGTCCTGCAAACTCCTGGGAACATACACTGCGTGCAGAATTATTAGGCAAATGAGTATTTTGACCACATCATCCTCTTTATGCATGTTGTCTTACTCCAAGCTGTATAGGCTCGAAAGCCTACTACCAATTAAGCATATTAGGTGATGTGCATCTCTGTAATGAGAAGGGGTGTGGTCTAATGACATCAACACCCTATATTAGGTGTGCATAATTATTAGGCAACTTCCTTTCCTTTGGCAAAATGGGTCAAAAGAAGAACTTGACAGGCTCAGAAAAGTCAAAAATAGTGAGATATCTTGCAGAGGGATGCAGCACTCTTAAAATTGCAAAGCTTCTGAAGCGTGATCATCGAACAATCAAGCGTTTCATTCAAAATAGTCAACAGGGTCGCAAGAAGCGTGTGGAAAAACCAAGGCGCAAAATAACTGCCCATGAACTGAGAAAAGTCAAGCGTGCAGCTGCCAAGATGCCACTTGCCACCAGTTTGGCCATATTTCAGAGCTGCAACATCACTGGAGTGCCCAAAAGCACAAGGTGTGCAATACTCAGAGACATGGCCAAGGTAAGAAAGGCTGAAAGACGACCACCACTGAACAAGACACACAAGCTGAAACGTCAAGACTGGGCCAAGAAATATCTCAAGACTGATTTTTCTAAGGTTTTATGGACTGATGAAATGAGAGTGAGTCTTGATGGGCCAGATGGATGGGCCCGTGGCTGGATTGGTAAAGGGCAGAGAGCTCCAGTCCGACTCAGACGCCAGCAAGGTGGAGGTGGAGTACTGGTTTGGGCTGGTATCATCAAAGATGAGCTTGTGGGGCCTTTTCGGGTTGAGGATGGAGTCAAGCTCAACTCCCAGTCCTACTGCCAGTTTCTGGAAGACACCTTCTTCAAGCAGTGGTACAGGAAGAAGTCTGCATCCTTCAAGAAAAACATGATTTTCATGCAGGACAATGCTCCATCACACGCGTCCAAGTACTCCACAGCGTGGCTGGCAAGAAAGGGTATAAAAGAAGAAAATCTAATGACATGGCCTCCTTGTTCACCTGATCTGAACCCCATTGAGAACCTGTGGTCCATCATCAAATGTGAGATTTACAAGGAGGGAAAACAGTACACCTCTCTGAACAGTGTCTGGGAGGCTGTGGTTGCTGCTGCACGCAATGTTGATGGTGAACAGATCAAAACACTGACAGAATCCATGGATGGCAGGCTTTTGAGTGTCCTTGCAAAGAAAGGTGGCTATATTGGTCACTTATTTGTTTTTGTTTTGTTTTTGAATGTCAGAAATGTATATTTGTGAATGTTGAGATGTTATATTGGTTTCACTGGTAAAAATAAATAATTGAAATGGGTATATATTTGTTTTTTGTTAAGTTGCCTAATAATTATGCACAGTAATAGTCACCTGCACACACAGATATCCCCCTAAAATAGCTAAAACTAAAAACAAACTAAAAACTACTTCCAAAAATATTCAGCTTTGATATTAATGAGTTTTTTGGGTTCATTGAGAACATGGTTGTTGTTCAATAATAAAATTAATCCTCAAAAATACAACTTGCCTAATAATTCTGCACTCCCTGTAAGATATTGGTCAAATATCGACTGAGTTTAGTTATTCTATTGTACTCCAATGGCCCTCCTTTGTATGAAGGTTATATCAAGCCATTTATCTGTAGGTGTAAGAAATAGGATGCAAATTGCAACAGGTTGTAAAATGCTCAAGGCAGTATGGGGTTAATTAGTCTGCTAAATCTCCTATGACCCAGTATATCTGTTTCGATAGTAGTATTGGCAGTTTAACATCGTCCATTGGTTGGTACCATTTGGTGCAGTATATGGTTAAACAGGTATTCCTCCTTGTCCCACAAGGTTAAAAGTTTATGGGAGTTTACCGTATCCTCGGCGTCTCCTTCTACAGTGATGGATCAGCGTGCTGTGGCTGTACACGCTGTCTAAGCCAGAGGCTTATCTCACAATCTGCGAGCCACTTCCGCATAACAGATCACGTGTAGTCCGGCAAGTCACGTGGCGCCCCACGTGATCGGTTTGTGTGCTGGAATTCAGATTATTTTAGCGCGCTGTTGCTGGCTTGTAAGTGCTTGGTCACAATGTTTGCATTAAGTGGCGAGGTTCCTCAGGATAATGCAATCGGCCATACGCGTTTCGAAGCTGCCTGCTTCTTCATCAGTGGCTCTCAACATTATCCCGAATGGATGCGTCTTTTTATATACCCGTTAGAGGTGTGACTAAATTCCCAATTGTCCCATTACTTTTGGTTCCTTAACAAGTCGAAGGCACATATGTAATTCCTGCACCGTTCCCCTGATTTGGATGTACATACCCTCAAATTAAAGCTGACAGTCTGCAGTTAAAGCACATCTTGTTCGTTTCATTTCAAATCCACTGTGGTGGTGTATACAGCCAAAAATGTTAGAATTGTGTCTATGTCCCAATATTTATGGACTTGACTTTATCTCTCAGAACCGATAGGATATTGCTTGAACGAATTGCCCAGATAAAGATAATTGAAAAACCTAAAAAATGCATCAAAAACGCAGTAAAAACACAACTGCTTTTTTAAGTATAGGCAACTTAGTACACTCGTCTTGATAAGATGAACCATATTGGAGCAAGTTACTCCTCTCTAAGTCCAGATAAATAGTGTTATCAATAACACAGTAGAATCGATCTGGCCTCAAAACAACTACGGTGTTCCCTCACTGATGATATTGACCAGCTACACAAAAATATAATACGAATATGCACGGTGAATACAATTTTTTTCTACATAGATTATTGACATATCCTTTGTTCCTAATACTTTGTCATTATTGTTGTCAATGTTGAAAGTATTTCATGATATGTCCATTATGTACACAATAAGGCCTCATGTACAAGACCGTTGTGTGCATCCGCGGCCGTTGTTCCGTTTTCTGTGTTTTTCTGCGGACCCATTGACTTTCAATGGGTCAGTGGAAAAATCGGAAAATGCACCGTTTTTCATCCGCGTCCGTGATCAGCGTTTCCTGTCCGTGAAAAAAATATGACCTGTCCTATTTTTTTCACGGACAACGGTTCGCGGACCCATTCAAGTCAATGGGTCCGTGAAAAACCACGGATGCACACAAGATTGTCATCCGCTTCCGTGATCCGTGTCCGTTTTTTTTCAATCATTTTAAAGGCAAACTTGACTTAGAATTTTTTTTCACTTTTCATGTCTGTGGATTCTCCAAAAATCAAGGAAGACCCACGGAAGAAAAAACGGACACGGATCACGGAACTACAGAACCCGTTTTTGCGGACCGCAAAAAAAAACCGGTCGTGTGCATGAGGCCTAAGGAATATGGGAATCTGGTCCACCTTTTATTCAACTTCAATTGGAAATTTGGTCACACCCCTAACAGGGTTATAAAAAGACGCATCCATTCGGGATAATGTTGAGAGCCACTAATGAAGAAGCAGGCAGCTTCGACACGTGTATGGCTGGTTATCCTGAGGAACCTCGCCACTTAATGCAAACATTATGACCAAGCACTTACAAGCCAGCAACAGCGCGCTAAAAGAATTTGAATACCGCCACACAAACCGATCCCATGGGACGCCACGTGACTTGCCGGACTACACGTGACCTGTTACACGGAAGTGACTTACTGATTGCGAGATAAGCCTCTGGCTTAGACAGCGTGTACAGCCACAGCACGCTGATCCATCACTGTAGAAGGAGACTCCGAGGATACGATAAACTCCCATAAACTTTTAACCTTGTGGGACAAGGAGGAATACCTGTTTAACCATATACTGCACCAAATGGTACCAACCAATGGACGATGTTAAACTGCCAATACTACTATCGAAACAGATATACTAAGACACACTGGGTCATAGGAGATTTAGCAGACTAATTAACCCCATACTGCCTTGAGCATCTTACAACCTGTTGCAATTTTCATCTTATTTCTTACACCTACAGATAAATGGCTTGATATAACCTTCATACAAAGGAGGGCCATTGGGGTACAATAGAATAACTCAGTCGATACTTGACCAATATCTTATGTTCCCAGGAGTTTGCAGGACTGAAAACCCCATTATGGTTATCCTTTGTATCCTGTAATCCCAATCAACCAATTTTTTATCCTCCTTGATTTTCTAATATTTGTTTTTCATGCTCATTGCGAATATTATTTGTAATATTCAAACAAACTAATTTGCTGCTCGCACTGCTACGGACGCAGCCCTTATTGGAAGGTGTCTGTAGGGATATACCCAATATTTATGAGATAAGTTCTTAATGTATTATGTGTATTAGATTTTTCTTAATGTACATGCTTTTTTAATATATATGTTTTTTAATTCACAATTTATTGTATAACTTTGGGGAATTTCAACTTTTAACTGTGAACATGACAACAATTAAATATTAGCTTTCTATCAACAATTCCGGGTGATAGAGTGCCTGTTCCACCACAAACATATCAAATTTTAGGACCATATTTATGAAGCACCTTTTCCATTTTTACTGATGTGGGCCGTTTAAGATCTGTTTACACTCCCGTGGAAATTGTACAATGGAAATTTTCACATACTTGTGTAAAAGTAACATCGTTATTTGATTAGTATTTGTAATTATTGTATTGGCTAACACATGCTAATGCAAAATTAATTACCAAAATACCACTTAAGGGCTCATGCACACAAACTTATTTTTTGTCCTTGTCCTTTCGGTTTTTTTTGCGGCCCGTATGCAGAATCATTAACTTCAATGGGGCTGCAAAAAAAACGGAAATTACTCTGTGTGGATTCTGTGTCCGTATGTAGGCATGGCCGTTCTGCAAATAAATAGAACACGTCTTATTATTGTCCGCATTACGGACAAGGATAAGACTGTTCTATTATGGGCCGGGAAAATGAGGAAAACACACCGACGGGATCCATGTTTTGCGATTCACAATTTGCAGACCGCAAAACAACAATCGTGTGCAAGAGCCCTAAGGTTGGAATCACACATGCTTTTGACGTGTGTGACAGTTTTGATGGATCCCCTTCTGGCTTTGGCTCAAAAAACTGCATCTTAAACTGCCATTAGGCTTCATTCACACGTCCGTGGAACAAGGTCCGTGACATATCGGACTGGCATCCTGCTTAGTGCAGAACCGCACGGAGTCATTGGTTCTATAGATCATACAAGGGTATTACTATACAGCAGCGGCGAAACAAAGCGCACAGCATCATGGCAACTAATGTTCGCTGTGCTCTCCTGCACTAAACAGGATGCCAGTCCGGTATCTCACGGACAGTGTTCCACGACCGTGTAAATGAAGCCTAAAAACTGCATATGTGTTTCCTCCTGTTAGAGTCCATTCACATGTCTGTAAGTGTTTTGCGGATCAATGGATCCGCAGATCTGCAAAACACGGACACCGGCATTTTGCGGGCCGCACCTCGCCGGCACTATAATAGAAAATGCCTAATCTTGTCCGCAATTGTGGACAAGAATAGGACATGTTCCATTTTTTTCGGGAACGGAATTGTGGACCCGGAAGTGCGGGTCTGCAATTCCGGATCCAGGCAGCACATAGTGCGGCCCCATAGAAATGAATGGGTCCGCAATTCCGTTCCGCAAAATGCGGAACAGAATTGCGGACGTGTGAATGGAGCCTTAGCTGGAAAATGCTTGAATACATTCAGCTGATGTTCTTGTGTCAGACAGGGGATAAAACGATTTCTGCTTCCCAGCAACCGTTATAATTAGAGATGAGCAAATCGAATCCCACGAAGTGGAATTCGATCCGAAATTCAGGATAAATTCGATTCGCCTAGAAGCAGAATTTTCTCGCGCTTCGAGTCACCGAATCAATTTAACCTTAAATAGTATAAAAAACAAAAAAATTATCTAACTTACCTACTCCTTTTGCTCGCGACGGGCCACCTGCCTCCATCTTGCTTGAAGATCTCGGACGAAATCCCGTTTGGCGCAAGATTAAATCATCACGCAGGCCAGCATGATGACATCATACGTCACCACGCCAGCCAGCATGATGATGTAATCTTGCGCCGCACAGGATTTCGGCCCGAGATCTTCAATGGATGCGGTAAGTTTGATTGAATTAATTTTTTTTGTTAATTATACACTCAGATGCCGCGATCATGAATGAACGTGGCATCTGAGGGGTACAATGACGGGGCGGCGCTATCGCAGCTCCCTGTCATTGCACCCGCTACTTCCCATAAAATGCACTTCGTGACGAAGTAATTCATAATATGTGAATATTACGCGATCAATACAGGCGTGGGTCTGTTTTTTTCCATCTGAAGTCATGATTCCTCCCTGCTTAAAGGGAACCTGTCACAGGGATTTTGTGTATAGAGCTGAGGACATGGGCTGCTAGATGGCCGCTAGCACATCCGCATTACCCAGTCCCCATAGCTCTGTGTGCTTTTGTTGTGTAAAAAACCCGATTTGATACATATGCAAATTAGGCCTCATGCACACGGCCGTAGATCATACGAGTGTATCACTGTACAGCAGCGGCGGCATGAAGCGCACGGCGTCATAGCAACCAATGACGCCGTGCGCTCCTGCTGTCAGCAGGAATCCTGGGCGGGTTACCACGGACCGCTCTCGGCCATGGAACACGGCCGTGTGCATGAGGCCTTATCCTGAGATGAGTCCTGTCCTTGACTTATCTCAGGGACAGGACTCATCTCAGGTTAATTTCCATATGTATCAAATCGTTTTTTTTTACACAATAAAAGCACACAGAGCTATGGGGACTGGGTATTGCGGATGTGCTAGTGGCCATCTAGCAACCCACGTCCTCAGCTCTATACACACAATCCCAGTGACAGGTTCCCTTTAAGTTGTTTGTGGGCCAATGACTCATTGGCCCACAAGCAAGAAGCAGAGAGGAATCATGTGTTAAGATGGAAAAAATTATGAATATTCGATATAACAAATATATAGCACTATATTCTAAATATTTGCAAATTCTCAAAGTTGCGATATTCAAGATAAAAATTAGCTTTTTGAATGTTCGTGCTCAACACTATAATATATAGTATTATAATAGAAGTGCTGTATGTACTTTTATTATGCTTTTGAAGTGGTCAGAGCAAATTGTAAAAATTATACCTAACCTAATTGAGCTCGTGCATGCATTTCATTCTGCATTGATATTTTTTGTATGTCAACAAACATTAGCACTAATATTTGAAAATGGAGACATACCTGTGACAGCTTCTTTTGGCCATGATTTTGGTATTAATTTCAGATCCATCAATGGTACTAATACTCCTTCCATATTGCCAAACATGGAAGAAAGCCCCAAGCAAAAGAGCATTATGAAGAACAGTACTGACCACAGAGGGGAAACTGGCATTTTTGTAATGGCCTCAGTGAATACAATAAAAGCTAACCCAGTTCCTTCAACACCCTGCAGAGTGAAACATATAATTAGTGAAGGTACTTTCAAACATAGAGTAGATATCTAAAGCAGACCATATACATTCAATAACTGTTGGCCGATCAATAATTTGGCCGACAACTATATGTCCCGACTCCTCTATTCACATACACACTTGGTTTGGCAAAGCATGTACAGTATATGCTGTTAATGGGGAGAATGAAGAAAATATTCACTTTACTAGATCTTTTCTCCCCAATATCATCTGTCAGCGGAGAGTCTGCTTCCCATACATGTTAAACTGTGGGTTGAACCAGCTGTTCGGGAGGGCTTGGCCAACAATACACTAATGCATGAGGGCCTTTTAATACAAAGTATAATACAACAAATGGCACCAGTCATATTGAACTCAATGAAAAGGATAGTGAAACACCATATGCAAAGTTCATGTTAATTTAATGTTGTTACACAGTATATTAGATATAGTGACACATCATGAGCAACGTTAAAGAAGCTGTCTGGCATTAGAGATAACAACCCTAATGGTCCTAATATGTGCCCCATAAAAATAAAGTCACCTATCTGCAGTCCAGCTGTGCCCAATACCACTGCACCATTTCTGTCCATTTCCAGTCCCCACAGGACCAGCAATTGGCTTGGTTTCATGACCACTGTGGACTACCCCAGGCTGAGCAATTATTTACCATTCAAGCAGATGTTATCACTCAAGCATGTGATGTGCCTTTCACATCAATGATGTGTCGTTCAAGCAGATGTGACCACTGAGGCTGTAATTGGCCTCAGAGGTCCCAGGGCCAAGCCACTTTCTCATCCTGCGGGGACTGGAAATGGACAGGAATGGTGCAGCAGTCAGGCAAGGCGGGACAACGGACAAGTTAGGCCTCTTTCACACAAGCGTGACGGATTTGATTCGGATGCGTTTAGGGTGCGTTCAGTGAAACTTGCACCATTTTGTAAGCAAGTTCAATCAGTTTTGTCTGCGATTGCGTTCAGTTTTTTCCACGCGGGTGCATGCGTTTTTCACACGCGTCATAAACAACTGAAGGTTTACAAACATCTCTTAGCAACCATCAGTAAAAAACGCATCGCACCCACACTTGCTTGCGGATGCAATGCGTTTTTCACGCAGCCCCATTCACTTCTATGGGGTCAGGGCTGCGTGAAAAACGCAGAATATAGAACATGCTGCGATTTTCATGCAACGCAGAACTGATGCGTGAAAAACAACACTCATGTACACAGACCTATTGAAATGAATGGGTCAGGATTCAGTGCGGGTACTATGCGTTCACGTCACGCATTGCACTCGCGCGGAAAACTCGCTAGTGTGAAAGGGGCCTAAGAGGTGAAAATGCGAGAATTGGAGTTACCGTATCACTGATTCTGGCACTTGCAGCAGGAACCCTTGTTGTGTTCTATTGTAGTACGGAATCCGCATGGAATCCAGACACATTCATTTAAATGGGTCTGTGTACATGAGCGGTGTTTTTCACGCATCACTTTTGCGCTGCATGAAAATCGCAGCATGTTCTATATTCTGCGATTTTCATGCAACGCTGGCCCCATAGAAGTGAATTGGGCTGCTTAAAAATCGCATCACATCTGCAAGCAAGTGCATATGCAATGCGATTTTCACGGATGGTTACTAAGAGATGTTGTTTGTAAACATTCCGTTTTTTATCACGCGCGTGCAAAACACAGTAAATCGCATTACATCCAAGCAATAAAACCTGAACAACTGAAAACCTGAATGGCTTTGTTTGCGAAATTGCGCAATTGTCACTGAACGCATCTGCAATGCATCCGGACATAATCCGGACACGCTCATCTGCAAGGGGCCCTATAGTAGTAGTTCTGCTGCTGATCGCACAGACACCGTGAACCAATCAAAACACACAGTTGTACAAGGCAGGTTCTTTGAGGAATCATTTAAGGTCAATAAGGGGTTAAGATGCAACAAAAAAAATATGTTAAGTGGCTTTCTGACATTTGGAAATTCCCCCAAAGCACTTTTAGATAGTAAAAATAAATAATAAACTTACTATTATACTTACCATTAAAGGGCATCAGATTTGTACCTATGAAACTGGCTGACCTGTTGCACATGTGCTTGGCAGCTGAAGGCATCTGTATTGGTCCCATGTTCATATGTGCCCGCAGTGCTGAGAAAAAATGGTTTAATATATGCAAATGAGACTCTAGGAGCAATGGGGGTGTTGCTATTACTCCTAGAGGCTCTGTTCTCTCTGCCAGGTCAGCCAGTTTCATAGGTGCGAACAGATGCCCTATAAAATAGATCTGGGAACTGGAAAATTCAGTTCGATTGCACACAAATTTTTGTGACCTTTAGGCCCCTTTCACATGGGCGAGTTTTCGACGCGGGTGCAATGCGTGAGGTGAATTCATTGCACCCGCACTGAATCCGGACCCATTCACTTCAATAGGGCTGGTCATATTTTCACGCATGACTTGTATGTTGCGTAAAAATCACAGCATGTTCTATATTCTGCGTTTTTCACACAAAACAGGCCCCATAGAAATGATGCGGATGCATGAAAATCGCATAGCATCCGCAAGCAAGTGCGGATGCACTGCGATTTCCACGCATGGTTGCTAGGAGATGATGTTAGTAAATTGATAAAAGTCAATTTACTGTATTATTTTCCCTTATAACATGGTTATAAAGGAAAATAATAGCATTCTTAATACAGAATGCTTAGTAAAATGTGGATTGAGGGGTTAAAAAATTAACTCACTTCATCCAATTGATCGCGCAGCTGGCATCGACTTCTTGCTTCTTCTTTCAGGACCTGCAAAAGGACCTTTTGATGACATAATCACTATGTGGTGAGTGCGGTGACGTCAGCGCAGGTCCTGCTGAATGAAGATAGAAGATTTCACCTTCATTCAGCATGACCTGCGCTGACGTCACCGCATTCACCACGTGGTGAGCGTCATTACGTCATCAAAGGTCTTTTTGCAGGTCCTGAAAGAAGAAGCAAGAATACGATGCTAGCTGCACGATCAATTGAATGAGGTGAGCTAATTTTATTAATTTTTTAACCCCTCAATCCACATTTTAGTAAGCATTCTGTATTAAGAATGCTATTATTTTCCTTTATAACCATGTTATAAGAGAAAATAATACAGTAAATTAAACACCTAACCCAAATCCGAACTTCAGTGAAGAAGTCTGGGTTCGGGTCTGGGTACCACATTCAGGTTTTTATCACGCGCATGCAGAACGCATTGCACCCGCGCGCTAAAAACTGAACATCGGAATGCAATCGCAGTCAAAACTGACTGCAATTGCGTGCCTACTCGTGCGGTTTTCTGCAATGCACACACGACGCATCCGGAGCAAAGCCTGCACACCCATGTGAAAGAGGCCCACTAATTTTACTCGAGCATCGCGATGCTCGGCACATCACGGTGTTCGGCCGAATACCGCGTGTGCTTGAGCTCAATGCTCGAGTCTCCTCCCCGCTACGCAGCCAATAAGCGTGCAGGTTGGTACTGCCATTCACTGTAATGCCGTAGCCATATTGGCTACTGGCATTACAGTGATTGGCTGGCCGGAACGCTATATAGCACCCGATGACATGCTTCGGCTCAGTCTTAGGCTGTGCAAATGGGATAGACAACAGGTGGAAATTATAGGCAATTAGCAAGACACCCCCAATAAAGGAGTGGTTCTGCAGGTGGTGACCTGACCACTTCTCAGTTCCTATGCTTCCTGGCTGATGTTTTGGTCACTTTTGAATGCTGGCGGTGCTTTCACTCTAGTGGTAGCATGAGACGGAGTCTACAACCCACACAAGTGGCTCAGGTAGTGCAGTTTATCCAAGATGGCACATCAATGCGAGCTGTGGCAAGAAGGTTTGCTGTGTCTGTCAGCGTAGTGTCCAGAGCATGGAGGTGCTACCAGGAGACAGGCCAGTACATCGGGAGACGTGGAGGAGGCCGTAGGAGGGCAACAACCCAGCAGCAGGACCGCTACCTCCGCCTTTGTGCAAGGAGGAACAGGAGGAGCACTGCCAGAGCCCTGCAAAATGACCTCCAGCAGGCCACAAATGTGCATGTGTCTGCTCAAACAATCAGAAACAGACTCCATGAGGGTGATATGAGGGCCCGACGTCCACAGGTGGGGGTTGTGCTTACAGCCCAACACCGTGCAGGACGTTTGGCATTTGCCAGAGAACACCAAGATTGGCAAATTCGCCACTGGTGCCCTGTGCTCTTCACAGATGAAAGCAGGTTCACACTGAGCACATGTGACAGATGTGACAGAGTCTTGAGACGCCGTGGAGAACGTTCTGCTGCCTGCAACATCCTCCAGCATGACCGGTTTGGCATTGGGTCAGTAATGGTGTGGGGTGGCATTTCTTTGGAGGGCAGCACAGCCATCCATGTGCTCGCCAGAGGTAGCCTGACTGCCATTAGGTACCGAGATGAGATCCTTAGACCCCTTGTGAGACCATATGCTGGTGCTGTTGGCCCTGGGTTCCTGCAAGACGAAGGCATTGATGCTATGGACTGGCCCGCCCGTTCCCCAGACCTGAATCCAATTAAGCACATCTGGGACATCATGTCTTGCTCTATCCACCAACGTCACGTTGCACCACAGACTGTGCAGGAGTTGGCAGATGCTTTAGTCCAGGTCTGGGAGGAGATCCCTCAGGGGACCATCCGCCACCTCATCAGGAGCATGCACAGGCGTTGTAGGGAGGTGATACAGGCACGTGGAGGCCACACACACTACTGAGCCTCATTTTGACTTGTTTTAAGGACATTACATCAAAGTTGGATCAGCCTATAGTGTGTTTTTCCACTTTAATTTTGAGGGTGACTCCAAATCCAGACCTCCATGGGTTGAAAAATTTGATTTCCATTTTTTTTATTTTTGTGTGATTTTGTTGTCAGCACATTGAACTATGTAAAGAACAAAGTATTTCAGAAGAATATTTAATTAATTCAGATCTAGGATGTGTTATTTTTGTGTTCCCTTTTATTTTTGTGTGATTTTGTTGTCAGCACATTCAACTATGTAAAGAACAAAGTATTTCAGAAGAATATTTAATTAATTCAGATCTAGGATGTGTTATTTTTGTGTTCCCTTTATTTTTTTGAGCAGTGTATTTTAGTGCAACCTGCGCTAAATTGCTAAAACTTGTTAGAGACCCAAAAGTCCTTTTAAGGACTATTGTGTGTGGCAGCAATATATATTTTTAGCGCAACCTGCGCTAAATAGCTTGCAATTGTTCGGCCGCTGCAGACAGCGACATTATCTGTGCTACATCTCCTGTCTAAAGTGTGCGCAGCCTAAAAATATCTGGGACATCCAGTGTACTTTTTCAGTAGATGGTGTCTGCTGGGGACAGTTACATTACCTGCTCTACATCTCCTCTATAACGTTTGCGTATCCAAAATATCAGTGACATTCAGTCTAATTTGTTTGCTGCTGGTGGCAGCAACATTACCTGCGCTACATCTCCAGTATAATGTTAGCGCAACCGAAATATCAGTGACATTCAGTGTAATTTTTTTTTGCCGCTGGCGACAGCAACATTATCTGCGTTACATCTCCTGTGTAATGTGTGCGCAGCCTAAAAATATGTGTGACGTCCAGTGTACTTTTTCTGTAGACGGTGTCCACTGCGGACAGTTACATTACCTGCGCTACATCTCCTGTATAACGTTTTCCCATCCTAAATATCAGTGACATTAATTCTGTGTAATTTTTTATTAGCCGCTGGTGACAGCGACATTACTTGCGCTATACCTCCTGTTTAACAAAGGAAAATTAAGGAAAAGGACCTCAGTTAGGAAAGAAGACTAATGAATCTTTTGATGCATGTGTCTTTACAGAGGAAGAGGTTCTAAGTCAGCTGTCTAAAATTAATACAAATAAGTCACAGGGGCCTGATGGGATACACCTAAAGCTATTAAAAGAGCTCAGAGGTGAACTAGCAAAACCATTAACAGATTTATTTAACCAATCACTGGCAACAGGAGTCGTCCCAGAAGATTGGAAATTAGCAAATGTTGTGCCCATTCACAAGATAGGTAGTATGGAGGAATCGGGCAACTATAGGCCAGTAAGCCTGACATCAATAGTGGGGAAATTAATGGAAACCATACTTAAGGAGAGGATTGTGGAACATCTAGGGATTTCAGGGATCTGTTCTGGCACCCATACTGTTTAATATCTTTATCAGCGAAATTGCAGAAGGCCTCGATGGTAAGGTGTGTCTTTTTGCTGATGACACAAAGATTTATAACAGGGTTGATGTTCCTGGAGGGATACACCAAATGGAAAAGGATTTAGGAAAACTAGAGGAATGGTAAAAAAATCTGGCAACTAAAATGTAATGTTGATAAGTGCAAGATAATGCACCTGGGGCGTAAAAACCCAAGAGCAGAATATAAAATCAGTAATACAGTCCTAACCTCAGTATCTGAGGAAAGGGATTTAGGGGTCATTATTTCAGAAGACTTAAAGGTAGGCAGACAATGTCATAGAGCAGCAGGAAATGCTAGCAGAATGCTTGGGTGTATAGGGAGAGGCATTACCAGTAGAGAGAGGGAGGTGCTCATGCTGCTCTACAGAGCACTAGTGAGACCTCATTTGGAGTATTGTGCTCAGTACTGGAGACCATATCTCCAGAAGGATATTGATACTTTAGAGAGAGTTCAGAGAAGAGCTACTAAACTGGTACATGGATTGCAGGATAAAACTTACCAGGAAAGATTAAAGGACCTTAACATGTATAGCTTGGAAGAAAGACGAGATAGAGGAGATATGATAGAAACTTTTAAATACATAAAGGGAATCAACAAGGTAAAAAAGGAGAGAATATTTAAAAGAAGAAAAACTGCTACAAGAGGACATAGTTTTAAATTAGAGGGGCAAAGGTTTAAAAGTAATATCAGGAAGTATTACTTTACTGAGAGTGTAGTGGATGCATGTAATAGCCTTCCTGCAGAAGTGGTAGCTGCAAATACAGTGAAGGAGTTTAAGCATGCATGGGATAGGCATAAAGCCATCCTTCATATAAGATAGGGCCAGGGGCTATTCATAGTATTCAGTATATTGGGCAGACTAGATGGGCCAAATGGTTCTTATCTGCCGACACATTCTATGTTTCTATGTTTCTATGTTAACGTGTGCGCATCCTAAATATCAGGGACATTTATTCAGTGTAATTTTTTATTAGGCGGTGGTGACAGCGACATTACTTGTGCTATACCTCCTGTATAACGTTTGTGCATACTAAATATCAGTGACATTCATTCAGTGTAAGTTTTTATTAGGCGGTAGTGACAGCGACATTACTTGTGCCATACCTCCTGTTTAACGTGTGCGCATCCTAAATATCAGTGACATTCATTCAGTGTAATTTTTTATTAGGCGGTGGTAACAGCGACATTAATTGCGCTATGCCTCCTGTTTAACGTGTGCGCATCCTAAAAATATCGGTGACATTCTGTGTACTTTATTTGCGCATACACTTACAAAACTAGTGCTACTGTACGTATGGCATACTTGCAAGCAGATATACCATTTAATATGTGCAAGGCAAGCAGTATGGAACGGGGAAGTGGCCGTGCTGCTGATGGTGCACGCAGAGGCCGTGGCCCTGGGCGCATTGAAACTGTGCCTGCTGCCAGAGCACAAGAAACACACTCATCCATGATACTTAGCTTCATGTCGGAGTTTGCAGGTTGGCGCGGGACACCACTCTTGAAGTCAGACCAGTTCGACCAGGTGGTCGGTTGGATTGCAGCAGATAATGGTTAAGCACCACCCTGTCTTCCACAAAGTCCAGTCTCAGTAGCCAAGAGTCTGGTCAACAGAATCCTCACCCTGATTCTCCTTCCACCCACCATGGAGAGTCTTGGCAAACAAGTGATCCCACACTCGGATATTCCGAGGAGCTGTTTTCATCGCCATTCCTTGATTAGGGCCTTTCGCCAAGCCCACTTGAAGAGGGACATGAGGAGATTTTGTGCCCTGATTCCCAAACTCTAGAGCATCCACAGTCAGAAGAAGATGACAGTGGGGAACGGCAATTAATGTTTCACTAGGTGGATGATGATGATGAGACACAGTTGCCAATAAGTCAACCGCAATTAGTGTCTCAAGAGGTTCATGATGAGCATGAGACACAGTTGTCAATAACTGAGGTTCTTGTTAGGTCAACAAGTCAGGAGGATGACCAGAGTGAGGAAGTGGAAGAGGATGTGGTGGACAATGAAATCACTGACCCAACCTGGGAAGGTGGCAAGCCGAGCGAGGACAGCAGTACAGACGAGGAGGGATCCGCAGCACCGCAACAGGCTGGAAGAGGCACCCCTGGAAAAAGGGAGAATGCGGGCACCCCTGGAGCACCCCCTTGCGGCAATCTCCCTTGCCAAGGAGTAGGTGTTCCGCAGTCTGGCGCTTTTTTGAGGAAAGTACGGACGATAAAAGAATTGTCATTTGCAAGCTGTGCCATACCAAAATGAGCAGGGGCGTGAACACTAGCAACCTCACCACCACCAGCATGATCTGCCACATGGCATCAGAGCACCCAAATAGGTGGGCCGAACAAATGGGTCTACAACCAGTGTCTGCGGGTCACGCCACTGCCTCCTCTTCCCCTGTGTTATGTGCTGGCCAATCCCCTGTCCGGATGCCTCCCGCCATGCACCTGGACCTTCGCAAGCACCATCAGCTAGCACATCCATTTCCGTGTCCCAGCGCAGCGTACAGATGTCTATACCCAAGGCCTTTGAACGAAAGCGCAAATACTCAGTCACCAACCCACAGACCATAGCACTAAATGCGCACCTTTCCAAATTGCTGGCCCTGGAAATGTTGTAATTTAGGCTTGTGGACACTGAGGCTTTCCGCAGCCTGATGGCGGCGACTTTCCCGCGGTACTCTGTCACCAGCCGCCAATATTTTTCACGGTGTGCAGTCCCAGCCTTACACCAGTATGTGTCCCGTAAAATCACCCATGCCCTGACCAACGCAGTTATTGGGTTCCACTTAACGACTGACACATGGACAAGTGCTTTTGGCTAGGGATTTCCCTGACAGTACACTGGGTGAACGTTGTGCAGGCTGGGAGTGAGTCATACCCTGGGATGGCACAGGTGCTACCGACGCCAAGGATTGCGAGCCCTACTTCCATCAGGGTTTCTGCCGCCACCTACGTTAGTGGCTGCAACCCCCCATTCTCCTCCTCCACCTCCTCCTCCACTTCCACCTCTGAATTATCATCTTGCAGAAATAGTCAGCCATCAGTCAGTAGCTGGAAGCAGTGTAACACTGCAGTGGGGAAGCAGCAACAGGCCGTGCATAAACTGATCTGCTTAGGTGACAAACAGCACACTGCCTCAGAGCTGTGGCAGGGGATAAGGGATCAGACTGAGCTGTGGCTCTCGCCACTCAATCTACAACCAGGCATGGTTGTGTCTGATAATGGCCGTAACTTGGTGGTGGCTTTGGAGCTTGGCAAGCTCACACACATACCATGCCTAACCCACATGTTCAACCTAGTGGTTCAACAGTTTCTCAAAACCTACCCAAATTTTCCTGAGCTAATGGTGAAGGTGCGCCGCGTTTGTGCCCATTTCCGCAAGTCATCAACAGCTTCTGCCAGTCTGGCAATGCTGCAACAGCGATTGCAATTGCCAGCTCACCGACTGTTGTGCGACGTGAGCACGCACTGGAACTCGATGTTCCACATGTTGGCCAGGCTTTGTGAGCAGCAGAGGGCAGTAGTGGAATACCAGCTGAAACATGGTCGTCGCCTTTCGAGTCAGCTTCCGCTCTTCACAAGCGATGAGTGGGCATTGATGTCTGATCTCTGTGAGGTTTTACGCAACTTTGATGAATCAACACAGATGGTGAGCGGTGATAACGCTCTTATCAGCGTAACCATACCACTTCTGTGTCTACTCAAACGCTTGCTGCTCACAATTAAGGCGGATGCTTTGCATGTGGAAGAGGTGGAAATGGGGGAAGAACGTACACAGGGTGATAGCCAGACCACCCTCAGTTCGTCTTCTCAGCGCGAATTGGATGATGAGGAGGAGGAGAAGCAGGAGATGGTTGCCTCTGCTACAGAGGGTAGTACCCATGGAAGTTTTATTCCATCTGTTCAGCGTGGATGGGCAGAAGCGGAGGAAGACGATGAGGAGATTGAGAGTCATCCTCCTGATGAGGACAGTCTTGTCTGTTGGGACTCTGGCACACATTGCTGACTTTATATTAGGTTCCCTTTCCCGTGACCCTCGCGTTGTACACATTTTGGCCAACACCGATTACTGGTTGTTCACCCTTCTCAACCCCCGCTACAAAGAGAACTTCTTGTCTCTCATTCCTGTGGTGGACAGGACGAGCAAAATGGTGCAATACCAGAAGGTCCTTGTGGAAAAATTGCTCCAAAAATTTCCAGCTGACAGCGATGGCTGCAGAGTACGTAGTTCCTTGGTCAACCGAGGAGGGGAGACGAGGGGAACACACAGCAGTTCCACCAGAGGCAGGGCAACACTCTCCAAGGCCTGGGACAGTTTTATGAGACCCCGCCATCACCCTCAACCTGATGCACGGCCTAGTGTCACAAGGAGGGAAAAATTTTGGAAGACGGTGAAGGAGTACATAGCAGGCCGTGTCAGCGTCCTCAGTGATCCCTGTGTGCCTTACAACTATTGGGTGTCCAACCTGAACACGTGGCACGAACTGGCGCTCTATGCAATGGAGGTGCTGGCCTGCCCGGCCGCCTGTGTTTTGTCAGAGCGTGTATTTAGTGCTGTTGGGTGCAAAATAACTGATAAGCGCATCTGCCTGTCAAAATACTGAAAATACTGACCGGTTGACTCTTATAAAAATTAACAAGGCCTGGATTGCCCCTGACTTCTCTACTCCACCAGAGAAAAACGGCTTAACATAAACGTACTCTAAATATGGCTTTTATGGTGTATTGAAAACAATGTATTCCCATGCACCCCTTCCACCACTAAAAAGGGTATATGGTTCAATCTCCCTTTTCTCATCCCCCTCCTCCTCCTCCATCATATCAACATGCTTATTAGGCCCTAAATTTTTAGATGGTCAGCACGGCAGCAGACCCTCGCTCACAAGATTTAAAAGATAGTCAGCTCGGCAGCAGGCCCTCACCCAAAAAAATTTTTAGATGGTCAGCTCGGCAGCAGGTCCTCACCCCTAATGTTTTAGATGGTCAGCTCAGCAGCAGACCCTCACCCCTAATCTTTTAGATGGTCACCAACAGGCCCTTGCTCCTAATGTTTTTGAGGGTCACAAGTAGGCCATCAATCATTATTTTTCAAAGGTGAGTATGATGCCCTCCTTTATGTGTAATAAAGGTTGTATTAGAGTGCCGGTTCATTGTAATTTTTGGCAGCCCTTTCCCTTAGTGCATAGGCTTTATGAGTGTAGGAGTCCCACTACCTGAACAATTGTACCACAATGTGAATGAGGCCCTCCTTTAAGTGATATACAGTTTGTATCGGAGTGCCTCTTCCTTGTAATTTTTGGCAACACTTGCATTTTATATACAAGTAAATATACGTGAAAGAATGTTTCCTAACAATTTTTCCTCTAAAATCGATTTTTATCTTCGGTTTGGTGCATATTATTGTCAGTCTGTAAAAGTGGTGTACTACTCGGACAACATTGTTCCCAGCAGCGACCTAGGAGTCCAAGATGCATCCAGATATCCTCCCCATGCTGTTCTCGAACCATTTCAGTGGTGTTTCCATTAATTTCTGACCTTTTCCTATGAACCAGACACCCTCCCCTCTTCAGAGCAGGTGGTGCCTGGTTTAATGCTCGGATTCTCCTATTGACCTCCATTGTGCTAGGGTGCTCGGTAGAGCACCCGAGCATTCCGAGGTGTTCTACTTGAGCACCCGAGCACTTTGGTGCTCGACCAACACTAGTTACCATATTATTTTTAAATAATAGTACTCATTGTCCATGCCAAACTACTTCATGTGTTTCAGATTACAGGACTTCCCAGTGTGGCAGATATGGGACCGTAAAATATTAGTGCTAGGTTTAAGTTTTGAAGAAATAAAATTTTAAATATGAGTTGAAATCTTACCTGAGATAGAAGGGTATCTAAATCACATTTGGGAAGCTGAAGAGATGTAACCACAGTTGGGTCAGACTGATTAAAATAATTCAGCATGTATTCATAGTTACCCTCAGTTATATTTCCCTCTGGCCAATCAAAAGCATTGTTAAGTGCCAGGATGTTGCTGAAATAGAAAAAAAAGGCTCTTAGAAAATAGTAAGTACAGTATGTTACATAAAATATCTGTGTTTCTTTATTGAAAAATCCTATATATTCTTATTTTACTAGCCATAATTCTTTAGTGTTGTGCAGTATATCATTTTCTATTGTTATTTTAATTTGTATGTAATTTTCTATTGTACAGTCCATTTAGTCTTTTAACCTCTCAGATTCCATGCTCAATATTGACATAGCATCTGAGTGGTTAAACAGGGGGAAGGGGCTCACTCTGTCCTTGAAGCGCCAACAAGTCCCCACCCTGGCATTAAAATAGTGGGGTATAATTTGGTTGTTGTGGCATCCTAGACCAGCCATTGCAGTCTACCTATTAAACTGTGGAAGGGCTTGATAGGAAGACGCCACAATAACCATAGACTGCAATACTACAGTCTATTGTTTCACCTGTCTTTTTACTCAGTTTACATATAAAAATAAAGAAGCAATCAAAATAAATGGTATTGCCCTGCCAAAGAAGATTTTTTGCATGTGAATGAGAGTTCACCACAATATTATCCAAGCTTGTAATTCACTTAATGATGAGGTAGTCACTTCCACTTCATGGTAATCCAATCTACTCACATTCTCTCTCACTGACTTGCTGAAATGTGAACTAAAGCCTGCTAATAGGCGACTTCAATAATTTTTAGATCCATTACAAGATCTCCGTAAAATTGTATCTCCTTATGTAGTCAGGAGTCGGCAGTGGCGTACCTACCATATAGGCAGACCATGCAGCTGCTATGGGGCCCGTGAGAAAGAGGGGCCCGAAGTGGAGGAGAGGCCCCGCCCCCTAATTGCTCCTGTTTATCTTTCTAAAGCTAAAGGACCTTTGATGATGTCATCAGAGGTCCTGTAAGGGAACTGCACAGTGTAAAGTGTAGTTCCCAGGTTAGAACAGTGCATCTGCCAGGACCTGTGATGACATCATCTTCAACATCACAGGTCCTGCAGAATCTAGCAAAGGAACTGCACCAAAAATGGTGTAGTTCCTAGGTTTCAAAGGTATATCTGCAAGGACCTGTGATGACATCATCACAGGTCCTTCAGCCCCTAACAGCAAGTAGAAGTTCACAAGCAGCTCTGCATTGATCCATACAGACTGGAATGGAGTGTTAAGAGGAGGTCCTCCACTTTTCATCATTTACCTCCCCTCCCTGTTTTTACTCATTGCTCACTCATGTGTAATACTTCAGACAGTTACAGTGACCACTACCTCATGTACCTCACACACACAGTGACCATAGTGTATAACTGACCACATATTTCTGTAAACACTGCATTTGCAGTATTATACCTTCTATGTCTCACATCAATACACTGCTCTGTGTGTAATATATATATAAATATATACACATACACACACACACACACTGTATATATTACACAGTATTATACATGCAATATGTACAGATATATAGTATATACCGCAGTGCACTGATATGTGAGGTACAAGGTATAATAGATGCAGTGTGTACAGATATATAGTATATACAGCGGTGTACTGATATGTGAGGTCCGAGGTGTCAATACACTGCTGTATTTACTATATACCTGTACACACTGCATCTATTATACCTCGTACCTCACATATTACACTACTGTATACACTGCATATATTATACCCCGTACCTCACATATCAGTACACTGCTGTATATACTATTTACCTGTACACACTGCATATATTATACCCTGTACCACACATATCAGAACACTAGGGAATATACTATATACCTGTACACACTGCATCTATTATACCTCTTTTGTGTGCCAGGGCTGTTTTGTAATCCCAATCTGGCCCTGATGGCATAAATTATAAAACGCAGCAGCAAGAACAGTTCATGGAACAAAAGGAGGGGCTATAAAAGGGGAATGGGGGCCCAATTTAGATTCCTGCTATGGGGCCCAGTGATTTTTATGTACGCCCCTGGGAGTCGGCACCTGTTGTCCATAGTCTACCCCTCATGGCCCAGGCCATCTCCACCTGCTGTAACCCATTTGACCTAGCTTCCATAAGATGCATGCTCGATTTTCGCTCTCAGTATCCTAACATCACCTCCCTAGCATCCAGCAGGCATGGAGCCCATGTTTGTGCCATCGGATCAGTGTCAGCACATGCTGAGCATTCAATCTTAGCTGGTGTGGGTGAGGCGAGGAATCACCTCACCCATAATAGGTTACACCCACAAACTTAAATATATTTTATTGGGATTGTATGTGATAGACAACACAAAGTAGGAAGTACAGTCAGGTCCATAAATATTAGGACATCAACACAATTCTAACATTTTTGGCTCTATACACCACCACAATGAATTTGAAATAAAACAAACTAGATGTGCTTTAACTGCAGACTGTCAGCTTTAATTTGAGGGTATGTACATCCAAATCAGGTGAACGGTATAAGAATTAATAAACAGTTTGCATATGTGCCTCCCACTTGTTAACCACCTCAGCCCCCTTAGCTTAAACACCCTTAATGACCAGACCACTTTTTACAATTCTGCACTACACTACTTTCACCGTTTATTGCTCGGTCATGCAACTTACCTCCCAAATGAATTTTACCTCCTTTTCTTCTCACTAATAGAGCTTTCATTTGGTGGTATTTCACTGCCACCAAAATGCTGCCGCCATTTTTACTTTTTTTTGTTATTAATCGAAATTTAACGAAATTTTTGCAAAAAAATGACATTTTTCACTCTCAGTTGTAATTTTTTTTTAAAAAACGACATCTATATATAAATTTTTCTCTAAATTTATTGTTCTACATGTCTTTGATAAAAAAAAAATGTTTGGGTAAAAAAAATGGTTTAGGTAAAAGTTATAGCGTTTACAAACTATGGTACAAAAATGTGAATTTCCGCTTTTTGAAGCAGCTCTGACTTTCTGAGCACCTGTCATGTTTCCTGAGGTTCTACAATGCCCAGACAGTAGAAAAAACCCACAAATAACCCCATTTCGGAAAGTAGACACCCTAAGGTATTCGCTGATGGGCATAGTGAGTTCATAAAACTTTTTATTTTTTGTCACAAGTTAGCGGAAAATGATGATTTTTTATTTTGATTTTTTTTCCTTACAAAGTCTCATATTCCACTAACTTGTGACAAAAAATAAAAACTTCCATGAACTCACTATGCCCATCACAAAATACCTGGGGGTGTCTTCTTTCCAAAATGGGGTCACTTGTGGGGTAGTTATACTGCCCTGGCATTTTAGGGGCCCTAATGTGTGGGAAGTAGTTTGAAATCAAAATGTGTAAAAAATGCCCTGTGAAATCCTAAAGGTGCTCTTTGGAATGTGGGCCCCTTTGCCCACCTAGGCTGCAAAAAAGTGTCACACATGTGGTATCGCCGTACTCAGGAGAAGTTGGGCAATGTGTTTTGGGTTGTCATTTTACATATACCCATGCTGGGTGAGATAAATATCTCGGTCAAATGCCAACTTTGTATAAAAAAATGGGAAAAGTTGTCTTTTGCCGAGATATTTCTCTCACCCAGCATGGGTATATGTAAAAAGACACCCCAAAACACATTGCCCTACTACTTCTGAGTACGGCGATACCAGATGTGTGACACTTTTTTGCAGCCTAGGTGGGCAAAGGGGCCCACATTCCAAAGATCACCTTTAGGATTTCACAGGGCATTTTTTACACATCTTGATTTCAAACTACTTCCCACACACACATTAGGGCCCCTAAAATGCCAGGGCAGTATAACTACCCCACAAGTGACCCCATTTTGGAAAGAAGACACCCCAAGGTATTTCATGATGGGCATATTGAGTTCATGGAAGTTTTTATTTTTTGTCACAAGTTAGTGGAATATGAGACTTTGTAAGAAAAAAATAATAATAAAAAATCATCATTTAGATGCGCAAAGGGGCCCAAATTCCTTTTAGGAGGGCATTTTTAGACATTTGGATCCCAGACTTCTTCTCACGCTTTAGGGCCCCTAAAATGCCAGGGCAGTATAAATACCCCACATGACCCCATTTTGGAAAGAAGACACCCCAAGGTATTCAATGAGGGGCATGGCGAGTTCATAGAAGATTTTTTTTTTCGGCACAAGTTAGCGGAAATTGATTTTTTATTTTTTTTCTCTCAAAGTCTCCCTTTCCGCTAACTTGGGACAAAAAGTTCAATCTTTCATGGACTCAATATGCCCCTCAGCGAATACCTTGGGGTGTCTTCTTTCCGAAATGGGGTCACATGTGGGGTATTTATACTGCCCTGGCATTTTAGGGGCCCTAAAGCGTGAGAAGAAGTCTGGAATATAAATGTCTAAAAAATTTTACGCATTTGGATTCCGTGAGGGGTATGGTGAGTTCATGTGAGATTTTATTTTTTGTTACAAGTTAGTGGAATATGAAACTTTGTAAGAAAAAAATATATATAATAATCAATTTCCACTAACTTATGCCAAAAAAATGTCTGAATGGAGCCTTACAGGGGGGTGATCAATGACAGGGGGGTGATCAGGGAGTCTATATGGGGTGATCACCCCCCCGTCATTGATCACCCCCCTGTAAGGCTCCATTCAGACGTCCGTATGTGTTTTGCGGATCCACGGATGCATGGATCGGATCCGCAAAACACATACGGACGTCTGAATGGAGCCTTACAGGGGGGGATCAATGACAGGGGGGTAATCACCCCATATAGACTCCCTGATCACCCCCTGTCATTGATCACCCCCCTGTAATTGATTACCCCCCTGTAAGGCTCCATTCAGACGTCCATATGTGTTTTACGGATCCACGGATGTCAATGTCATTGATCACCCCCCTGTAAGGCTCCATTCAGACGTCCGTATGTGTTTTGCGGATCCGCGGTTCCATGGATCGGATCCGCAAAACACATAAGGATGTCTGAATGGAGCCTTACAGGGGGGTGATCAATGACAGGGGGGTGATCAATGACAGGGGGGTGATCAGGGAGTCTAATATGGGGTGATCAGGGGTTAATAAGGGGTTAATAAGTGACAGGGGGGGTGTAGTGTAGTGGTGTTTGGTGCTACTTATTACAGAGATGCCTGTGTCCTCTGGTGGTCGATCCAAGCAAAAGGGACCACCAGAGGACCAGGTAGCAGGTATATTAGACGCTGTTATCAAAACAGCGTCTAATATACCTGTTAGGCGTTAAAAAAATAGCATCTACAGCCTGCCAGCGAACGATTGCCGCTGGCAGGCTGTAGATCCACTCGCTTACCTGCAGTTCCTGTGAACGAGCGCGCCTGTGTGCGCGTGTTCACAGGAAATCTTGCGTCTCGCGAGATGACGCGTATATGCGTCTAGGAGGAATGAATCGACCGCCGCCAGGACGCATCCCTGCGTTAGGCGGTCGGGAAGCAGTTAAGGGACCAAAAGTAATGGGACAGAATAATACTCATAAATCAAACTTTCACTTTTTAATACTTGGTTGCAAATCCTTTGCAGTCAATTACAGCCTGAAGTTTGGAACGCATAGACATCACCAGACGATGGGTTTCATCCCTGGTGATGCCCTGCCAGGCCTTTACTGCAAGTGTCTTCAGTTCCTGCTTGTTCTTGGGGCAATTTCCCTTCAGTTTTGTCTTCAGCAAGTGAAATGCATGCTCAATCGGATTCAGGTCAGGTGATTGACTTGGCCATTGCACAACATTCCACTTCTTTCACTTAAAAAAATCTTTGGTTGCTTTTGCAGTATTCTTTGGGTCATTGTCCATCTGCACTGTGAAGCGCCGTCCAATGAGTTCTGAAGCATTTGGCTGAATATGAGCAGATAATATTGCCCAAAACACTTCAGAATTTATCCTGCTGCTTTTGTCAGCAGTCACATCATCAATAAATACAAGAGAACCGGTTCCATTGGCAGCCATACCTGACCACGCCATGACACTACCACCACCATGCTTCACTGATAAGGGGGTATGCTTCGGATCATGAGCAGTTCCCTTCCTTCTCCATACTCTTCTCTTCCCATCAATCTGATACAAGTTGATCTTGGTCTCATCTGTCCATAGGATGTTGTTCCAGAACTGTGTAGGCTTTTTTAGATGTCGTTTGGCAAACTCTAATCTGGCCTTCCTGTTTTTGAGGCTCACCAATGGTTTACATCTTGTGGTGAACCCTCTGTAATCACTCTGGTGAAGTCTTCTCTTGATTGTTGACTTTGACACACATACACCTACCTCCTGGAGAGTGTTCTTGATCTGGCCAACTGTTGTGAAGGGTGTTTTCTTCACCAGGGAAAGAATTCTTCGGTCATCCACCACAGTTGTTTTCCGTGGTCTTCCGGGTATTTTGCTGTTGCTGAGCTCACCGGTGCATTCCTTCTTTTTAAGAATGTTCCAAACAGTTGTTTTGGCCACGCCTAATGTTTTTGCTATCTCTCTGATGGGTTTGTTTTTTCAGCCTAATGATGACTTGCTTCACTGATGGTGACAGCTCTTTGGATCTCATCTTGAGAGTTGACAGTAACAGATTCCAAATGCAAATAGCACACTTGAAATTAACTCTGGACCTTTTGTCTGCTCAATGTAATTGGGATAATGAGGGAATAACACACACTTGGCCATGGAACTTTTGGTCCCTTAACAAGTGGGAGGCACATATGCAAACTGTTGTAATTCCTACACCGTTCACCTGATTTGGATGTAAATACCCTCAAATTAAAGCTGACAGTCTGCAGTTAAAGCACATCTTGTTTGTTTCATTTCAAATCCATTGTGGTGGTGTATAGAGCCAAACATTTTAGAATTGTGTCGATGTCCCAATATTTATGGACCTGACTGTATATGTGAAGTGAAAAGAAAATGATACATAGTTTTCAAACTTTGTAGGTCTATCTTTCTCTGCAATTACAGCTGCATGTCTTTTGGGGTATGTCTCTACCAGGTTTGCACATATAGAGGTTGAAATTTTTGCCTAGTTCTCTTTGCAAAATAGCTCCAGCTCAGTCAGAATGGATGGAGAGCATCTGTGAACAGCAATTTTCAAGTCTTGCCACAGATTCTCAATTGGATTTAGGTCTGGGCTTTGACTGGTAGAGATGGCCTTGCGGTTCGCCCGGCGGTCATTTTGCAGCAAACCTTGCTCGTTCGCAGTTCTTCGAACGGGCGAACATATGGCGATGTCCGCCGGCTCCATATTCTTTTACATTGTGAAGAACTTTGACCCATGACACATCCATCAGGTGGTACAGGACAGCCAATTGAGACATTTTAGCACATGGACATACCCCCTACCTTATAAATAAACCCGATCTGGCCGCCATTTTACATTTAGTCTTTTGACAGTGTAGGGAGAGGTTGCTGTGTGGAGCAGGGACAGACTGTTAGGGATACCAAACGCTAGTTATTAGGGCCACAAAAGTCCTTTTAAGGACTGGTATAGGTGTGCTATCTATAGGTGTGCTATACTGAGGGGTGTAATATACTTATAATATACTTTCTAACATAGAAAGTATATTATAGTGCATTTGTATTGTGCAGCAGTTGTGTACAGTTCTGCAGCGGTAATGCTGCAGCTACACAGAGTGCCAAACGCTATTAGAACAAATAATTTCTACTGGTGTGATATACCAGTTGCTCCCTAAAAAAACTGATTGAAGCAGGGGTGTTATATACCAATTATATACTTTCTATATAGTGCATTTGGGTAGTGCAGCATTTGTTTGTGGTTTTGCTGCGTTTCCTCAGCTACACAGAGTGACATACGCTATTGGAACAAATAATTTCTACTGGTGTGAAATACCAGTTGCCCCCTAAAAAACTGATTGAAGCAGGGGTATTATATACCAATTATATACTTTTTATATAGTGCATTTAGGTAGTGCAGCATTTGTTTGCGGTTTTGATGCTTTACCTCAGCTACAGAGTGACATACGCTATAGGAACAAATAATTTCTACTGTTGTGATATACCAGTTTCCCCCCCCCCAAAAACTGATTGAAGCAGGGGTGTTATATACCAATTATATACTTTTTATATCGTGCATTTGGGTAGTGCAGCATTTGTTTGCGGTTTTGCTGCGTTACCTAAGCTACACAGAGTGACATACGCTATTGGAACAAATAATTTCTACTGATGTGATATACCAGTTGTCCTCCAAAAAAACTGATTGAAGCAGGGGTGTGATATACCTTCTTCCACAAATACTGCTCTTCCATAGGGACTTTTGTCACAGGGTAATTTTGAAAATGACAGGCAGAGGAAGAGGCATGCCATTCCGCAGGGGTGGTAGGGGTCGGGCAAGTGCACCAGGCCGGAGCCTAAGTGGGAAGTTGCAGAAGGTGTTTGCGATTACGTCAAAGGACGAATCAGACTTGGTTGAGTGGCTCACTCAGCCTTCCGCTTCTGCACCCTCCTCTTCCTCTCTATTTGCACCCTCTTCACTCTCTGCTGTGTGCACCCCCAAAGACACCACCACCACCACCATATCCCCTCCTCTCGAGTCAGAGGAATTATTTTCCCATTCATTACAAGGCATTACCGATGCGCAGGCATTCTTGGCTTCGGATCAGAAAGAGGAGGTATCAACAGTTGCCACCCAGCAGTCTGACGACAGTACCCAGATCAGCCAAAGGAGGGTGGTCCCCGCTGTTGCTGCCTACTCCAAGATCTCTAATGTCAGTGGTGGTGAAGGTGACGATGGTGACGTGTCGATGGATGTCACGTGGGTGCCCACAAGAGAGGAAGAGGAGGGGTGTCAGAGGGAGAGACGGAGCAGCAGCTGGGAGGAGAAGTAGGAGAAGCAGGCAGATCTTACAGAGCACAGGGGGCAAAAAGCAGACTGCAAATGTATCTGGAACGAGCCATCCACCATGCACGGTCACATCTGGCACTCCCAGGACGCCGGGACATGGCTCCACAGTGTGAGCTTTTTTTAACGTGTCAGCTGCTTACAATAGTTTTGCCATCTGCAGCCTCTGCTGTCAAAGCATAAGTCACGGTAAGCCCAAAACTCACCTAGGGATGACCGCCTTAAGAAGGCACCTGGCCTCCCATCACAGAGCCCAGTGGGAGCAACGCCGTCAGAACCCACAAAGCCACACTCCCGGTGCTCCACGTCCTGCCTCTTCGCCTTCTCCTCTCTCCTCCCATTTGTCCTCCACTCCACCTTCCACTGTGCCTTCGCCGTGTTCATCTGGCAAACGGCAGGCTTCTGTGGCCCAAATGTTCGAGCGAAAAAAGATGATGACGCCTGATAACCCTCTTGCCCAACGGCTGACAGCTGGCTTGTCGGAACTGCTAGCCCGCCAAATACTGCCATATAAACTGGTGGACTTGGAGGCTTTTAGAAAATTTGTGGCCATTGGCACACCACAATGGAAGGTCCCTAGAAGGAAATATTTCTCCCAGAAAGGCATACCGGAGCTATATGGCCACGTTCAGCGGAAAGTGAATGTATCACTGGCACACAGTGTAGGTGCCAAGATACATCTGACCACAGACACGTGGTCTAGCAAACATGGGCAGGGAAGGTACATAACTTTTACTACCCACTGGGTGAACCTTCTGACGGCCGTCTATCATGCAATCCGTGGCACCCGTGTGGATTTGGTGTTACCGCAACAGATTGCATTCAGGCCTGCCTCTTCTTCTCCTCCTCCTACTCCATCCTCTGTCTCCTCCTCGGCTGACTCCTCCTTTTCCACTCCTACCGTCTCTTCCGCTGCGCCCCCCAAGCTCCCCAGAACCTATTCGACGTGCCAGGTGAGACGTTGCCATGCTGTGCTGTGGCTGTTGTGCTTGGAAGCCAAGAGCCACTCCAGGCCTGCACTCCTTTCAGCTTTGCGGTCACAGGCCGTTCAGTGGCTAACCCCGCTCAACCTGACAGTTGGTAAAGTGGTGTGCGACAACGGTGCCAATATGCCTTCTTTCTGGAGCGTGCATTGCATTGTGTCATTGATCAAACCGTCGAGGAGCAGGAGCAGGAAGATAAGGAAGTCGCAATGCCGGACGAATTTCCAGGGGGGCTACTCCATCTGAGTCAAGTCAACAGGAGTCTGAAGAGGAGTCAGAGGAGGATGGTGTTGGGGCAGAGGAGGAGCAAGAAGAGCATGCTTTAAACTTTTCCGGGATCCCTGGTGTTGTCCGTGGCTGGGGGGAGGAGACAGAGGACAACATTATCCTGGACGATGAGCAGGAGCCAGGCCACTCCACTGCTTACAGATTAGTGCAAATGGGGGCTGTCATGCTCCAGTGTTTGAAGAGGGACCCCCTTATAAAAAGCATAAAGGGCAAGGACCAGTACTTGGTGGCAACGTACTTAGACCCCTGGTACAAAAACAAAATGGTGGACATGTTACCAGCATCAGAGAGGGCTGTCAGAATACAGTAATTCCAGGCCTTGCTTTGAGAAATGCTGCATTCTGATTTTGCGGGCGCTGGCAGAGGAATTTCCACTCACAGAGAAACAGTTGCGGGTACCAATCCAACAGCGCATGCAAGAAGAGGGCGGTTTGAAGATGTGTTGGTCACTTCGGATATGAGATCATTCTTGCAGCCAACCCATCGATAGCTGCCCCCAGGATCCAGCCTCAGGGAACGCCTAGACCGACAGGTGTCCGACTACATCGGGTTAATGACTGATGTGGACGCTCTAAGAAGCAAGGAACCCCTGGACTACTGGGTGTGCAGGCTTGACCTGTGGCCAGAGCTGGCACAATTTGCCATGGAACTGTTGACTTGTCCGTTCTCCAGTGTCCTGTCCGAAAGGACGTTCAGCGCAGCAGGGGGAATCGTGACCGATAAGCGCACTCGCCTACCTCACATTTCTAAAAATTAATGAGGCATGGATCTCGGAGGAATTAAATACCTCTGACGACCACGTTTAATTGAATTTCCTCATGACAGCCCACAAATATCCGCCACCACCCAGAACAAATAATGGTCCCTGTCTTAGGTAAATACGGCGGCATAAAAGGCCTTTTCTGTCCGTTAAATGCCTAATGTTTTGGGCCTCGGAGGAATTCAACACCTGTGACGACCACGTGTTTCAACTATCATTCGTTTTATTTTCAAGAGGGGTGTTTGCGTTAGCCATGTTTTTAATCCAATTTTATATTTTTAGTTCTTTTAAACATATTGTCATGGGGTTCCAAAGGTGCACTCGGTCCCCCATTGCCCGCAGAACTGTTGCTTAGCTTTTGGAATGAGGTTCTGTGTTTGACCTCATTCCCAGGGCGGCTTTACTAGCTGGGTGGCTCCTTGCTCCTAAGTCTGCCTTGAGCGCCGAGCTGATCACTCGGTGCTCGACTGGTTGGTCTGTCGGTCATGTGACGCTGGCCACGTCACATGACCCTCACTCCCCACTATAAATACAGGCAGCCTGCTGGCTACAGGTTGCCTGTTAATTTCTAGGTTCCTGGTATTTGTTGGACTGCTGAATACTTACCTAATCCTGTTCCTTGACCATCCTTTTGCCTGATCCTCCTGTACTGCGCATCCGTCCTGGTATTGTGACCTCGGCTCCCACCTGACTACTCTCTTAGGACTCCTCTTGTACTTCTCTGCTCTCCTGGTATTTATGACCCCGGCTTCTCCTGACAATTCTCTGCTTGCTTCATTTGTACTTTGCAGCTTTCCTGGTATTGACTCGGTCCGTTCACGTCCTGTTGTTTGTCTGTCTGTCATCCCTGCACTTACTCCAAGTTAGGGATTGCCGTCCAGTTGTCCCCTGTCATTAGGACTTGCGAGGCAAGTAGGCAGGGCCAGGGGTAAGGGTGGAGCGCAGTGGTCACTTCCCTTCCCCCTGTGTGTGTGTGTACGCGACCGTTACAGATTAACAGGCCCAATAACCACTGTATTATGAATCCTCTGGTGACCCTGACTGACTATGTCTCTAATCTGACGCAGATGGTGCAGGAGTTAGGGGAAAAACTCAGCTCTTTTGAGTTAGGGCAAGGCTCTTCCACTCCTCAGGCCTCCAGTCCGCATTTTGAGCCCCAGATTAAGCTCCCAGAAACCTTTTCTGGAGACCGGAAGAAGTTTCTCTCTTTTAAGGAGAGTTGTAAACTTTACTTCCGTTTGCGCCCCGTGTCCTCTGGCCCCGAGAGTCAACGCGTGGGTATTATTATTTCCCGATTACAGGGTGATCCCCAGGACTGGGCGTTCTCTTTACCTGCTGGCGCCAGTTGTTTATATTCTGTGGAGGGGTTCTTTCAGGCCCTAGGTACCCTCTATGATGAACCAGACAGGGCTCTAGTAGCCGAGACGGCTCTAAAGGCACTGGTTCAGGGCAATTTTCCAGCGGAGGATTATTGCACCCAATTCAGAAGGTGGTGTGTCCCCTCAGGATGGAACGAACTAGCCCTGAAGAGTCAGTTCAGGTCAGGTCTGTCTGATAAATTAAAGGATCTTCTGGTCAGTTATCAACTTCCAGAGACCTTAGAGGAGATGATGACCCTTGTTGTCCGACTTGACCGACGGGTTAGAGAGAGACGTCAGGAACAACAGTTCTCTTCCCAGATGGTGGTCCAGCCAGAGGCCTATCCCAGAGACAATGCTGAGGTTTCCACCGAGGAACCCATGCAGGTTGGCATGACCCGAGGGAATCTTCGCCGCAGACGTGGAGAATGCATTTACTGTGGAGATTCTGACCATTGAATCAACCAGTGTCCTAAGAAGGTCCTCTCTGTCAAGTCTCCTAAGGCAAGGCAACCTAAAGACCAGGTACACCCTGAATTTTCTAAATGTAAGCTTTCGGTACCCATTACGATTTCTCTGGGAGTAGATAAATGGGCGGGTAAGGCCTTTATTGATTCTGGCTCAGCGGCTAGCTTTATTGACTCTGAGTATGCTGTTAGATTGGGTATTCCTATGTTTGCCTTACCAACTCCTATCCATGTCATGGCTATTGATGCTACTCCTCTTATTGGTGGTACGGTGAGCTTATGTACCTCGGAGATTTCTCTAACCGTGGGTGTGTGCCACTCAGAGAGATGTTCACTTCTAGTCCTGGAGAACCTACCTGCTGAGGTGGTACTAGGGTTGCCTTGGCTCCGACTACATAACCCCACTATAGATTGGTCCAATGGGGAGTTGGTGAGATGGGGGCCTAAGTGTGACTCGTGCCTGTCCGTGGTACAGGCTGGGGTCTCAGTAAAGTCTGATACTTTACCCTCTGTTGTTAGAGAATATTCTGATGTATTCTCATCACCAACCCCAGAGGTTCTACCCCCCCATAGACCTTATGATTGTACCATAGAGCTAGTAGAGGGGGCCAAGTTTCCTAAAGGACGAATTTATAATCTTTCTATGCCCGAACGCAAGGCCATGGAAGATTATATTAAGGAGAGCCTTGGGAAAGGGCATATTAGACCTTCTGTCTCTCCTATGGGGGCGGGGTTTTTCTTCGTTAAGAAAAAAGATGGTGGTCTTAGGCCATGTATCGATTACCGGAGATTAAATAAAATCACTGTCCAGAATAGATACTCCCTCCCATTGATTCCGGATTTATTTAACCAGGTCCTGGGGGCAACCTGGTTTTCCAAAATTGACCTGAAAGGGGCATACAATCTAATCCGAATCAAGGAGGGAGACGAATGGAAGACGGCGTTCAATACTCCGGTAGGACACTTTGAATATCAGGTGATGCCTTTTGGACTCAGCAATGCCCCAGCTGTGTTCCAAAACTTCATGAATGACATTCTTAGGGAATTCTTAGGTAAATTTGTTATTGTCTATCTTGACGACATTTTGATATTCTCTCCTGACTTCGAATCCCATGTGTCTCATGTTAGACAAGTATTAGAGGTGTTGAGGGAGAATCAGCTATCCGCTAAACAAGAGAAATGTGTCTTTCGTGTGCAAGAGATTCTGTTTCTAGGGCATGTTCTGACTCCTCATGCCTTCAAGATGGATCCTGGTAATGTACTAGCAATTAAGGAATGGGTAAGACCTTCATCCTTAAAGGCCTTACAACGGTTCTTAGGTTTCGCCAATTACTATCGTAAATTTATTATGAATTTTTCCGTAATTGCTAAACCGTTGACCGACCTTACTAAGAAAGGGGCGGATTTGGAGAATTGGTCTACTGAGGCCATTTCTTCATTTGAAAAATTAAAAAAGGCATTCAGTAGCGCTCCCATTCTGATCCAGCCTGATCAGGAGAAACCTTTTATTGTGGAGGTGGATGCGTCCGAGGACGGCGCAGGAGCAGTCCTTTCACAAGGTCCTGCCAGCCTCACTAATCTGAGACCATGTGCCTTCTTCTCCAGGAAATTCTCTGCCACGGAGAGAAACTACGACATAGGGAATAGGGAGCTGCTGGCCATTAAATGGGCATTTGAGGAGTGGAGGCATTTTCTGGAGGGGCAAGGCATTGTGTAACTGTTGTCACTGACCATAAAAACCTTATGTTTCCATTTCATCCACCATGACGGCCCACATTGAGATTGACCCTTGACCTCTGTAGGGGCAGGAACACATAGAGAGTTTAAGAACCCCCCACCCCTCCACCTCCTCAGTGCTTTCCTGCCCCTACAGGGGCCAACACGTGGAGAGTTCCTCCTTCATGGAGGATGAAATAGCCTTATTTTCCTTATAGGTTCTCCAGCTGGCCTCCCGCGGCAGGGGCTAAGGCTGGCTAGCTAGGAGCATCGTGGACCCTCGTCTTGGCTTATGCCGGGGCCTGTGGTCCTCCCCATACCTGCATACTTCCTTCCCTCCTTGAGGAAGCAGTTGGAGGTGCCGGCTTCTCGGATCATCGCGTGCTGCGCTCGGCGTCCTTTCCTTCTGGAGGAGGGCCGAGCGCTAGTGTCCGGCAGGGGGAGCAGGTGCGGCGCATGGAGCGTCTCTATGGGCGGGCCGGGCGACGCACGTATCCCTTAGTAGGCTGGTGCGGCGCAGGCCTACGCCGTCAAACAGGGCGCAGCTAGATGACGTCAGACGCCGGGATTTTCAAAAACAGAAGACCGCGGTTCCTTTCGGCCCCTCGCCTGCTACACCGCGATGTCTGAGACACCTGCTCCCCGCCAGGAAGGTCCTGATCCTTCTACCACCAGTACCGTGAGTCACCCCCTCCAGCAACCCCATCCCTTCTAAGAAACGCAAACTATCCGTTATTTCTTCTTCTGAGGGCGAAGAGGTTGAAGTGGCCTCCGCCTCATCCAGACAATTTCCTAATGAGGAACCCTTGTCGGACGGGGAAATTGTAGAAGAGGATAAAAAATACTTTTTTCCCGCTGATGAAATGGAGGAGTTACTACGAGCGGTCAGGTCCACTATGGGCATCGAAGATACTCCTAGGCCCCGTACGGTACAGGATGAGATGTTTGGGGGTCTTAGATCCAGGTCTTCTATTGTTTTTCCCATCAATGAAAATATAAAAGAAATGATATTGGAGGAGTGGTCAGATCCAGAAAAGAGGCTTGGTGTTCCCAAAGAATTCAGGAATAGGCTCTGCTTTGACCCGTCTGAAAGCAAAATATACAACCAGACGCCTAAGGTCGATCTACAAGTGGCCAAGGTAGTAAAAAAGACCGCCCTACCCTTTGAGGATTCCTCTCAGCTAGGCGATCCCATGGATAGAAAGGCAGATGGCCTCCTAAAAAAATCCTGGGAGTCAGCGATGTTTGGGGTAAAAACTAATATTGCTGCTACCTCCGTCGCCAGAGCGATGTATATATGGCTAGGAGAACTGGACGAACATCTGAAAAACAAGACTCCAAGAGAAGAGATCAGGGACTCTCTCCCCCTTCTCCGCTCCGCCACAGCATTTTTGGCCGATGCGTCTGCAGAGTCCATCCGGTTTTCCGCCAAGGATGCTGCCCTTTCTAACGCAGCCCGACGGGCTTTATGGATGAAAGCCTGGTCTGGAGACAAGGCATCCAAGGCCAAGCTTTGTTCTATCCCCTTTTCAGGGGAATTTGTCTTCGGCCCCACTCTGGATAAGATCCTAGAGGGAGCAGCAGACAAGAAGAAGGGTTTTCCAGAGGACAAAGAACCAAAAAAGAAGCCCTTTCGTCCGTACCAACCCCAGCAGAGATCCAACAGGGGGAAAGGAAAGTCTGGCCGATGGAGTTATCCCAAAGGAGGGAGAGGAAGAGGCTTCATCCTCAATCCCCAGAATAGGCAAAATAAACAACAATGACGCCAGGGTAGGGGGGCGACTGATGGGTTTTCTATCCTCCTGGAGTCAGGTAACTTCAAATCCCTGGGTGCTAAACGTAATCTCTCAGGGTTACAGGATAGAGTTCACATCAGTCCCCCCGAGAAGATTCTGCATCACGCCTTAAAGCAGATCAGATCTTCCGAAAATCTGGCAAGGTGTCCAGGACCTCTTAGAGCTAGGGGTAATTCAAAAGGTTCCTATCCCAGAGAAAAGGAGAGGATTTTATTCCAGTCTTTTTTTTAGTAAAAAAACCAGACCAATCCTTTCGCACGATAATAAACCTAAAACCCCTAAACAGGTCTATTCTATACAGGAGGTTCAGGATGGAGACCATCCCATCCACAATCCCTCTGATTCCAAAAGGGGCGTTCATGTCGTCAATCGATCTAAAGGACGCTTACTACCATGTCCCCATCCATCATCTTTCCCAAAAATATCTAAGATTCGCTCTAAGAGGACCAGACTGGTCTATCCATCACTTCCAATATGTCACCCTCCCTTTCGGTATTTCCTCGGCCCCCAGGGTCTTCACAAAAGTCGTGGTAGAGATGGTGGCCTACCTTCGTCAGGAAGGAATCACAATCATTCCATATCTCGACGACTTTTTAATTTTGGGCAAGACAGAATCCGAGAATCTTCTGGCAACCCAAAGATTCTCCGAATTCTTAAAAAACCTCGGCTGGATTATAAATATAAAAAAATCCACCCTAACCCCATCCATGAGAATAAGGTTCCTGGGTGTGGAATTAGATTCGTCCCTGTTGATGACCTTCCTCCCTCAGGACAAGGCTACTGCACTGACAGAGAAAATCAGAACATTCCAGAGGGCTCGCAATTGCTCCATCAGAAAGGCCATGAGTCTCTTGGGAAGCCTAACCGCCTGCATTCCCTCGGTGGCATGGTGCCAAAGCCACACAAGAGTAATCCAAAATTGTATCTTAACTATTTGGGACGGAAGACAAGTAAGTCTAGACAGGATTTTTCGGATCCCTCAGGCCGTGAAAACAGACTTGGATTGGTGGAAAGTAAAAAGAAGACTGCTTGGAGGCCTTCAGTGGCGGAACCATCCGGTCGTTCAAGTAATCACGGACGCAAGCCTCGGAGGCTGGGGAGCAAAGATAGGAGATCATCTTCTACAGGGTACCTGGCCTGCCGAGATAAAAGACAGATCCTCCAACTACCGAGAACTATACGCAGTCCTGGAGGCATTATTAAAGGGAGAGTGTCTTCTAAAAGGGCGACACCTAAGAATAATGTCAGACAATACCACAACGGTGGCTTATCTGCGTCACCAAGGAGGGACAAGGTCACGGCCTCTTGGAGAGATAGCAAAAAGAATTTTCTCCTGGGCAGAAAAGAACGCTTTATCTCTGTCCGCCATCCACCTAAGGGGCTGCGAAAACGCAGTAGCAGATTTTCTGAGCAGAGAGACAGTAGATCCAGGAGAATGGTCTCTGAACAGGAATATCTTCCAGAAGATCTCAGAAAGATGGGGCTGTCCAGAGGTAGACTTATTCGCCTCCAGAAGAAATGCGCAGGTAAAATGTTTCTGCTCCCTAAACCCAGGAGACAGTCCATGGGCAATCGATACCCTGTCAATACAGTGGAAATGGAAACTAGCCTACGCCTTTCCCCCAATACCACTAATATCGCGGGTCGTCCAGAAGCTCCTGGAGGAACCGACTACTCTCATCCTGATAGCCCCTCTATGGCCAAAGAGAAGTTGGTACTCCACTCTAAAACAGCTATCGCTGGAAGATCCGTGGGAGATTCCCTTCCAGAGGGATATTCTAGTCCAGGGCCCTCTTCTTCATCCAGACCCAGGTATATTCAGACTGTCAGCCTGGATCCTGAGAGCGAGACATTAAGAAGCAGAGGGCTTTCGGAAAGGGTGATACTTACTCTGAGGGCGAGTAGAAAAAAGGTGACCTCCTCCATCTACCTTAAGATCTGGAAGAAATACTGTTCCTGGTTAGGAGTTGAGCACCCAGACACCACCTCTCCTCCCATCAACAGAATTTTGGACTTTCTACAGTGCGGCCTTGAGTTAGGCCTGAGACCTAGTACTCTGAAGGTCCAAATTTCTGCCCTCAGCTCCTTCTATGACTGCAGCCTGGCCAACCATAGATGGATCAGGAGGTTCTTCAGAGCAGTTTCAAGATTGAGACCCTCTCTGAGATCCAGAGCTCCGACTTGGGATCTTAACATCGTCCTGGAGGGCCTAACAAAACCTCGATTTGTACCATTATCTGAGATCTCTTTAAAACACCTTTCTCTAAAAACTGCCTTTCTGATCGCTATCACCTCAGCCAGACGCATTGGAGAGATCCAGGCCTTTTCTTGTAGAGAGCCCTACCTCCAAATTAGCAAAGATTATATCCGTCTGACTCTCGACCCAGGTTTTCTCCCTAAGGTACTCACCTTTCCATCTAGAGCAGGAGATCTTCCTACCCTCTATCCCTAGGTCCGAACATACAGGGTCTAGCGATAGGTTACATCTCCTGGATGTTAGGGACATAGTTATCCATTACCTGGATTCTACCAGAGATTTCAGGGTGGATAACAACCTTCTTATTCAGTTTTCAGGAAAAAATAAAGGAAAGAAGTTAGCCAGGTCTTCCATAGCCAGATGGATCAAATCCACTATTGAATGCTGCTACAAGATCCAGAACATACCCAGTCCTAGTAATGTTAAAGCCCATTCTACTAGGGCCACTGCCTCTTCTTGGGCCGAGAACGGAGGGGTCTCGCTGGACCAGATCTGTAAAGCTGCAACCTGGTCTAGCACTAATACTTTTGTAAGACACTATCGTCTTAATCTTCCGGACGCGAATGAAGTTCTTTTCGGCCGGAAGGTTTTACAGGCGATATCCCCACCCATTTAGTTATCTGATATGTCTCAATGTGGGCCGTCATGGTGGATGAAATGGAAAAACCGCAATTAGACTTACCGGTAATTCCGTTTCCTTGAATCCACCATGACGGCCCATACTATTCCCCTTCCCAAAAAAAATAAAAAAATAAAAATTTAAATTTTTTTGTATATAAGTTGCATATACATGCAGATGATTATTTAAGGAGTTTAAGGGTATGAATCAATATCCTTTTACTTTTGTTCCACCTTTCGGGTAATTGTAAAGCACTGAGGAGGTGGAGGGGTGGGGGGTTCTTAAACTCTCTATGTGTTCCTGCCCCTACAGAGGTCAAGGGTCAATCTCAATGTGGGCCGTCATGGTGGATTCAAGGAAACGGAATTACCGGTAAGTCTAATTGCGGTTTTTCTCGAGTCTGCTAAGAGGTTGAATCCCCGTCAAGCCAGATGGGCTCTGTTTTTTACTCGTTTTGATTTTTCCATCACGTTCAGGCCGGGAAGTAAAAATGTTAAGGCGGACGCATTATCTCGGAGCTTCCAGGCTTTTCAACCTACTGAGGTACCACCTGAATCCATCCTACCAGCAAAAATCTTCTTAGCAGCTCTTACCCAGGATATCTCGGCTCGCATTAGGTCGGAACAACATCTGGCACCGGTATCCACCCCAACAGATAAGTTGTTTGTTCCCGTACAATTTCGTCTCCAGCTGTTGGGTGAGTGTCACGATTCTGCCTTTTGTGGACATCCGGGTGTTGAGGGCACTAAGGATCTGGTTTCTAGATCTTATTGGTGGCCCACTCTAACTAGGGATGTCAAGTCCTATGTGTCAGCCTGTGAGGTTTGTGCCAGGTCCAAGACACCTAGGACTCGCCCTGCTGGTAACCTACGACCCCTACCCATTCCCAGTAGACCCTGGTCCCATATCTCGATGGACTTTATAACTGACCTACCGCTGGCGGAGGGTAAGACTGTAGTGTGGGTAGTGGTGGATAGGTTTAGCAAGATGGTCCATTTCATTCCCCTGTCTAAACTCCCGAATGCCAAAACCCTGGTGTCTATTTTTGTGAAAGAAATTGTTCGATTGCATGGTATCCCGGAAAATATTGTTTCGGACAGGGGTGTGCAGTTTGTGTCCAAATTCTGGAGAGCCTTCTGTCAAAGATGTAAAATTTCGTTGTCTTTTTCTTCCGCCTACCATCCTGACAGTAATGGGCAGACTGAACGCCTTAATCAGTCTGTGGAACAATTCCTGAGGTTGTATGTTGCTGATGACCAGCAATTATGGGTCAAATTCCTTCCATTGGCTGAATTTGCTCTGAATAACCGTGTCAATTCTTCTGCTGGGGTCTCCCCTTTCTTTTGTAACCATGGTTTTCATCCCCGTTTTCATTCTGGGTCGTCCGTCTCCTCCTCTAACCCTGAAGCTGATAAACTCTGCTCCGAACTGTGCACAGTTTGGGCCCGGGTTCAATCGAACCTAGAAAAGGCTCAATGTTCTCAAAAACTCAAGGCCGATAGGAGACGTTCAAGGGGGGTAAACTTTCAGGTTGGGGATAAAGTATGGTTGTCCTCCAAGAATCTATCTCTCAAGGTAACTTCTAAAAAATTTGCTCCTCGTTTTATTGGACCATATAAGATCACGGAAGTGATTAACCCGGTATCTTTTAGGTTGGAGCTGCCTGAGTCATTCCACATTCATAATGTGTTCCATAAATCTCTGCTTAAAAAATATTTTGAACCGGTAGTACCATCAAAAGCCTCGCCTCCGCCAGTTCTTGTTAATGATGCTGTCGAGTATGTGGTGTCTAAAATAGTGGATGTCAGGAAGGTGCGTAATTCCTTGCAGTACCTGATTCACTGGAAGGGGTATGGACCTGAAGAGAGATCTTGGGTACCTGCCAGGGAGGTTCATGCTCCTAGACTTGTTCGTAAATTTCATTTAGAACACCCTGAAAAGCCATCGCCTGAAGTCTTGGGTCCGGTGGCCCCTCGTAAAAGGGGGGGTACTGTCACGGGGTTCCGAAGGTGCACTCGGAGCTGATCACTCGGTGCTCGACTGGTTGGTCTGTCGGTCATGTGACGCTGGCCACGTCACATGACCCTCACTCCCCACTATAAATACAGGCAGCCTGCTGGCTACAGGTTGCCTGTTAATTTCTAGGTTCCTGGTATTTGTTGGACTGCTGAATACTTACCTGATCCTGTTCCTTGACCATCCTTTTGCCTGATCCTCCTGTACTGCGCATCCGTCCTGGTATTGTGACCTCGGCTCCCACCTGACTACTCTCTTAGGACTCCTCTTGTACTTCTCTGCTCTCCTGGTATTTATGACCCCGGCTTCTCCTGACAATTCTCTGCTTGCTCCATTTGTACTTTGCAGCTTTCCTGGTATTGACTCGGTCCGTTCACGTCCTGTTGTTTGTCTGTCTGTCATCCCTGCACTTACTCCAAGTTAGGGATTGCCGTCCAGTTGTCCCCTGTCATTAGGACTCGCGAGGCAAGTAGGCAGGGCCAGGGGTAAGGGTGGAGCGCAGTGGTCACTTCCCTTCCCCCTGTGTGTGTGTGTACGCGACCGTTACACATATGTATTTGACCTCAATTTGTACTGGCCTTCAGTAAAATTGATATCCATTGACCGTCTAATAGACCTCCAGCCACATACTTACTTCTTTTATGTACGCTGAATGCATCATTTTTAGGGCCTGTAGTACACTGGCTTGCTGTAAAATTGATATCCAATGACCGTGTAATCTACCTGTAGCCACATACTTACTTGTTCTTTTATGTACGCGGAATTCCTAATTTTTGGGGCCTGTAGTCCATTGGCCTGCTGTAAAATTGATATTCAATGACCTTGTAATCTACTTCCAGCCACATACTTACTTGTTCTTTTCTGTACGCTGAATGCATAATTTTTGGGGCCTGTAGTTGTCACAGTCATATTGGTTTGACCGTGATGCGGTTGCCGTGCAGATTCGTTGCTTGTGGCAACAAGTAGTTTGTGGTTTGCATGTGCACTTCCCCTTTAAGTTGTGTCTCCCTTCTTTGTGGTGTGTGTGGGGTTAATATCCTGACTTGGTTAGATCAGGGTGTGGTCTCTTCTAGCTATTTAGCCTTTGCTTGTAGCTTGGAGGTTAGTTGTGCTCTAGCCTTGTTTTGGGCTAGAAGCTATGCTCCATTCTGTGGCTATGCCATCTGCCCAGTCATTGAGGGCCACCATGTTAGACATCGAGGTCTCTTAGCAATGTCATTCCTTTGTCTCCCTTGTATCCTATATGTACCCAACCTCACTTGTTGTATGTTTGGTGTTGGTTTATGTTCAGGGTTTGTTGTACGTCTTGTTTTTTGTTACATGTCTGGGATGTTGTTGGTGTTTGTCCCTGCATGAGTGCAAGACGTTTCCCTGTGTGTGTTGTCCCTCTGGAAGGGGGTTGGTTTCCTGGATGGGTGAACCATTTTCCTAGGATGTGCAGTTGCTGGTAGGACGTGCAGTTGCTGGAGTCCTGGTTCCTGTGTGTCAGTACGAACTGCATACAGAAGACATTTTGATGGCAGCGCATCTTTTTGGGTTCCAGGTTACTTCAGCTGTGTTCTTCATTGGTGTCTTCTAGCAGCTGCGGCAGGTAAGTGACCAGATTTACTGTTGTTGTAGTTGGTTCAGTTGTCTCTGGCCACTGGTTACTTACCTGTCATTTCCTTGGTGTTGTTGTCCTTTGTTGATAGGCCTGTGGGAGACTCTGGTTCATCCATGTTGTGGATGAACCAGTTGGTCTCTTGTCCCTTTCTCCTTACCTCAGGGTAATTCAGGTATTTCAGGGTTTTAAGTTCCGGCGTATGGGCCATCCTACCATCAGGGTTGGCTCATACAGATAGGCGATTAGGGCCAGATTTAGGGATGCTTTAGGAGGTGACCTGCTCCAGTCTGAAGTCTTTTGCAGCCTCTATCAGGTTTTCTCCAGGATTGCTCTATATTTAGCTCCATCCATCTTCCCATCAAGTCTGACCAGCTCCCCTGTTCCTGCTGAAAAGCATCCCCACAGCATGATGTGGCCACCACCATGTTTTGCAGTAGGGAGGGTGCATTCAGGGTGATGTGTAATGTTAGTTTTAAGACACACATAGCATTTTGCCTTTAGGCGAAAAGTTCAACTTTGGTCTTATCTAACGGAGCACCTTCTTCCACTTGTTTGCTGTGTCCCTTACATGACTTGTGGAAAACTGCAAATACAGTAGGACTTCTTATGGCTTGCTTTCAAAAATGGCTTTCTTCTCGCCACTGTTTCATAAAGACTAGATTTGTAGAGTACACAACTAATAGTTTTCTATTAGAGTGACTATGGGTCTCTTGGCTGCTTCTCTAATTAGTGCTCTCCTTTCCTGGACTGTCAGTTTAGGTGGAAAGCCATGTTTTGGTAGGTTTGCAGTTGTTCTGTTCCTTCCATTATCAGATGATAGATGGAACAGTGCTCCGTGAGATGTTCAGTGCTTGGGATATTTTTTTATAACCTAACCCTGCTTTACACTTCTGCACAACATTATCCCTGGCCTTTCAGTTGTGTTCCTTTGTTTTCATGATTTTATTTATTAAATGTTTGAAAACCATGTATTTTCTTTTCACTTCACACATTCTTGCTAATTTGTATGGAAAAAATGTGGAAAAGTAGCATGTCATTTATACCACAGTGAATGCTGTAAAAATGAAGCCCAAAAAACAATGTGAAATTACAGTCTTTTTCCATTCCCTCCCCAAAAATATAATACAAATCATCCCCCGAGAAACAAGCCCTCATAGGCCATGTAGTTTTGGCTCTCAGAAGGTGGGATAAAAAAATAAAAAAATAAATCACCATATCATAAAGCTGAAAATAGGCTGTATCAGGAAAGGGATCAGGAGAAAATAATATTAATTTCTCAACCATTGGGGAGCTGTCAGATGTTGAAACAGCTTTTTACTTTTGCAAACCCTAATTAATTATGAAATGATTTATTATGAGTTTATTAATTGGATTATCCCAAAAAAGCTATTACTATGTAAAAATATGGCATTTCAAATTAAGTATTATTGCAAATTACATGCGATAAAAATATTGTAGCTGTTTTTATGTAAATTACATTTTCCTGTCTGGTAGTGCCTGTGTTCTGATTGAAATTTTGGTCTACCTTATCCTGCATTCAGTAGTGGTCTAACATGCTCAATAGCTTCTCTGCTCCCTTCCTCCTCTAAGTGTCAGTGTAGTGATGTCATAAATGCAAATGAAGCAGCTCAGACACCTTTCATTCATTCCTACTTCTAAATTCATAGAAATATATAGTTGTTTATTTGGAAACAAAGTGGAGAAGGAAACTGGGATGGGGGAGCAGCATTGTATACCACAGTGCTATTTGGTAGTGGAATCACTTAGGCTTTGTGTGAGGAACTATTTTCTGTAAAAGGGAGACATTGGTTAACAGGAGCTGGTTGCAATGCACTCCTGGGAGATGTAGGTGCTTGATTGTTACATGTGATGAGCTGTTGACCACCTACAGAAAGGGAATAGACAAATACTCCAAATGTTTGAGTAAAACAGAGAACAAGGGTGTAAATTGGAGAGCAATGTTTTCTCATTGATAGTTAAAATAATGGTTCACATTACTCATATTTTTTTATTTGTAGGAAAACCCCTATTTCTGTTTTGTCCAAAGCTTACCTTGCCAAGCAGTCATCATATTGTGCTGTAGCACGGAATCCAATGATAGAATAGATAACGGTGGCAGCATATATGGATGTGCAACCATTAATGATAGAGATAATGACTGCATCCTTTTCACAATTGTTACTATAAAAGAAAAAAGAAAAAAAATCTATTGAAATTGTTGCCACTTGTCTATTCCATGTTTGTCACATGCCTGAAAATAAAATAGAATTTATCCACAGCACACGTGTTTAGGGACCAGGAAGTAGACACCATTGGGAGATCTACATTCCTTAAAGGGAGTCTGTCACCACATTTGAGCATATTAGACTGATCAAATAGCGTTATGTGCCACCCAGAACTTAAAAACGGTACCTTTGTTGTATCTAATGGAGTTTTCTTTCAGCCAAAAATGAACTTTTAAGATTCTGTAAGGGCTGTTTCACACGAGCGGATGCCGTGCGTGGCATCCGCTCCGTGAAAGAGTGCCAAGACCCGATGCAGACTGCAGAGGCACGGAGCATTAACATGACTGATAATGATCCGTGCCTCTCTGTGATCTCTTTACTACGAAATCAGTGACAACTGTGATTTCGTAGTAAAGAGATCACAGAGAGGCACGGAGCATTATCAGTCATGTTCATGCTCCGTGCCTCTGCAGTCTGCATCGGGTCTTGGCACTCTTTCGCGGAGCGGATGCCACGCACGGCATCCGCTCGTGTGAAACAGCCATAAATGCGCCCTCTCAAGTGCCCAGGGCGGCGTCTCAATCGTCCGAGCCCCAGGCAGCACCTCCTCAACGGCTCATAACCCTGCCCTCCGTGTGCTTCTGCCCGCCCGTTTACTCTCCTCCTCTCTCCTTTTCCACTGCGCTACGAATTTGACCGCGTAGCCGCAGTGGAAAAGGAGAGGAGAGTAAACGGGCGGGCAGAGGCACACGGAGGGCGGGGTTATGAGCCGTTGAGGAGGTGCTGCCTGGGGCTCGGACGATTGAGACGCCGCCCTAGGCACTTGATCTCTAATTGGGTCACTAGGAAACCCATTTACAGAATCTTAAAAGTTCATTTTTGGCTGAAAAAACTCCATTAGATTCAACAAAGGTACCGTTTTTAAGTTCTGGGTGGCACATATAACACTATTTGATCAGTCTAATATGCTCAAATGTGGTGACAGACTCCCTTTAAATGGGAGCTGGAGGGGATCTAAAAAATATAAAATTTTATTATTTACAAGAAACTGTTCACGTGTTTTTTTTTTTTGTTTTTTTTTTTAAAGTTATTGGCCAGACAACCCAAACAAGCCAACTGCTTCAGTTTATAGCAAAATGTAAACCTATTTATCTGGGTGATCAATATGCTACCACCAGACAACCCCTTTTCAAATAGTATCTCTGTCAGATTTAGGCCTCATTCATTTGACCTATATGAAGGCAGACTCTGTACAGTACAGAGCATATCATGGAGCATGATACCCCCCTTTAATTCTTGAGGTTAGTACAGTCATGTGGATACCTAATTTATATAGTATATTTATTTCATGTGCGCACATTGAACATGTATTTTATACTAAATAGCATTCTTTTTTCCTTGTGGACTTTCTTTTATTTTTAAACATGATATTTGTAACATTTTTTTTTTTAATCCCATTTTATATTACTAGTTTTAAATAGCATTTTATTTTAAACTTGTAATGTATTAGCATACTCCTGTGTGCCAGTACATTATGCTCTGTGTCTGTCAGGGCAACAGCAGCCTGTGCCATACAGAAGGATTACTGAGCAAACAGCCTTGTGGTCCTTTCTAGGTCCCCAGGGCTGACTGCAGACAGCTCCTCCAGTCTCTAATTGGGTCACTAGGAAACCCAGTGGCCTAGCTGCACTAGGGAGTCCCCTTTGATCACGCTATGGTCATGGACCATGGCAATCAAAGGGTTAATAACCATACAGCTGTAGAGTAGGCTTTTGCTCTATGAACCCAAAGTATAAGTAGCACCTGCTTCTTAGAGCAGTAGTGCTTGAGCAGCCATTAACCCTTCTCTGCAGCAGTGATACCAAGAGGTTGCTGTAGACTGAGGACTTGTGCAATTCTGTGTTTTTGACAATCTTATACTTCAAAATAGGATTCTTGAATGATTCATAAATATGCAAAAACATTACAAATAACATTTTCCCAGCTCTATGAAAATCCATGTATGGATTTTTAAATTGAAATTTTACTTACTGTATTGAATTATAACTAGAAAATGAGATCAGTCCCCCAAAAGCAAGCGAAAATGAGTAGAAAACCTGGGCACCAGCATCCAGCCAAGTAACAGGATTTGCCAATTCAGATACCTAAATGACAACAAAGTATGCAACATTATAGTGAATTAAGTACTACAGCACTAGATTATTAAAGCAGACCTTTCATGTTTTTATTTTTTTTAATTCTAGATAAATACCTTTACTTATGATGCTGCCACCCTGCCTTTATTTTTTTTTAAATAGGACTCCTACATCTGTGCCTCCCTGTAGTTTTCCCGCTCAGTATGTTAATATTGAGCATCGGTACAGGGAGGAGACGACGCCACGGTTTCTCAATGGGCATCTCCTTCTCCCTGGCTGTGCCGCGAGCCAATCACAGCGGAGATCGTCGCAGCCAGGGAGAATCACAGGGTTTCTCCGCTGTGATTGGATCGCGGCACAGCCAGGGAGAAGGAGAAGCCCATTACGAAACCCTGGTGTCTCCTCCTCCCTGTACCGATGGTCAGTATTAGCATGCTGAGCGGGAAAACTACAGGGGGGCACAGCAGGGCGTAGGAGCCATATTTAAAAAAAAAAACAGGCAGGGTAGCAGCATCAGTGGGGGTACCCCGCAAGTAAAGGTATTTATATAGAATAAAAAAAAACATGAAAGGTCTGCTTTAATTATAGGTAAATGCAGAAAAACTCCATAAACGTTATAAACACTTAAACATGTACATTTACTGTGCATACTATTACAAGAGCTGACCTCTGTGAAATATGTAACATATTTTTAATAAGTTACATGATACTGTTTTTACAGAACAAAGTCCACAGGAGTAGAGAAACAATTGCAGGGTTCAATAGTTCATTGTGGCTTACAGAGCACAATTAGAGATATTTTTAACTAGTAAAATAAAATTGTGTTAACTAAAGAGAATTATATAATTGTTAGGGTGGGTTCACACTTGCGTTATGGAGGCCATTATGGCTTTCCGTTATAACATGGTTATAACGGAATTCATAAGACGGAAGGATGGATCAGTTTTGCTGCCTATAGACTTGCATTATGACGGAATGCAAATGGAAGCCTTTAAAAGGCATTCCGTTTGCTCTCCATCCTAATAGAAGTCTATGGGAAAGCAGAACGGATCCGTCTGGGTCCCGTTATGCAAGACAGAAAACAAGTCCTGTCGACAGGACTTTGTTTTCCGTCTTGCATAACAGGACCCACACGGTTCAATTATGTTTTCCTATAGACTTCTATTAGGACGGAGCAAAACGGAATGCCTCTTAAAGGCTTCCATTTGCATTCAATCCTATGGATTCCGTTATTTTCCGTTATAACCATGTTATAATGGAAAGCCATAACGGACTCCATAACGCTAGTGTGAACCCACCCTTACATGAAAATATTAATATATCTATTTTTTTTTACAATCAATTGTGCTGGAATGATAGGTAAAGGGGCAGATTTATCAAACTGGTGTAAAGTAGAACTGGCTTATTAGTTGCCCTTAGCAACCAATCAGATTCCACCTTTCATTTTCTATAGGAGCTGTGAAAAATGAAACATGGAATATGATTGGTTGCTATGGGCAATTAAGCCAGTTCTACTTTACACCAGTTTGATAAATATTCCCCAAAGTTTTTATATAGACAGTTTAATAGTTTAATTTGATTTAGAATAAAAAGATAAATGCAGCTTTATTCCTAACAGCCCGGTTTTGCACTGAAAATCTGCAATTAATTACATGGCAATACATGTGGTTTGGGTTTTCAAAACCCTTTCTAGATGTAGCAGAGAAAATATAAATGGAATGCAGGGGATGCTGCAGATTTTAAAATCCACTTCATACCTTCTTACTGCTGCATTGCTGTGGATTGAACAGCATCTGGAACCATTCAAAAAGGTTCACAGGTTTTATTTGCAGACAAAAATAGGGCAAATACAGTGTTCTTAGCCAGTAGCTTAGGATCCACATGTGGCTCCCAGCCCCTCAGATACTGTTATGCCCTAAATGGGGGTGTAACATTATATTTCCCTACCTCGTGAGATTTACCTAACCGCTGACGAGGCTCCTGACGCATGCTCACTCTGCTGTGAAATTCCCCTACCCTGTCGTTGCGCGCCTGCGCGGCACAACTCCTCACGTCATGTCCTGTGCGACCGGAAGTGACAAGGGTAGGGAAATCTCATGAGGTAGGGAAATATAACGTTACAGGGGTCATACTATAACAGGAACTTGGTATCAGGCTCAAAATTATATCACTGACATTTTGCATGTTGCTTGGCAGTGTCGGACCAGAAAAATTCACTCTGGGGGTCTACTGTATAGCTACATGCAAATATTACCTGCTCACACAGCAGCAGATAACAGCAAAATGCTGCAAGATTATTTGTTATGGGGGTCCCTGCACTGACTTTGAGAAGGAAGGTCCCCGGGGAAAGATTTACATAGTTACATAGTTAATACGGTTGAAAAAAAACATAAGTCCATCAGGTTCAACCAAGGGATAGGTGGGGATGCGAATCCCAGAAGGAAGTGAGACTCAGATTTCTACACATTTTCATAGGCATTAATGTCATTTAGCCCTCATGTACACGACCGTTCCGTTTTTGCGGTCCGCAAACCACGGATCTGCAAAAAACAGGAGGCCACCCGTGTGCCTTCCACAATTTACGGAACGGGCAGCCCATTGAAGAAATGCCTATTCTTATCCGCAAAAGGGACAAGAATAGGACATGCTATATTTTTTGGGGCGGGGCAACGGATGCGGACAGCACACGGAGCTCTGTCCGCATCTTTTGCGGTCCCATTGAAGTGAATGGATCCGCACCCGAGCCTCAAAAAATGTGTCTCGGGTGCGGACCACAACAACAGTCATGTGCATGAGGCCTTACTTTCAAGAATTCATCTAAACCCTTTTCAAAACTGTCCACTGTTCCTGCTGTGACCACGTCCTGAGGAAGTCTATTCCACAGATTCACAGCTCTTAGGGTACTTTCACACTAGAGTTAAAGTTTTTTAGTATTGAGTTCCGTCACAGGGGCTCAATTCCAGAAAAAAGTTTTATCCTAATGCATTCTGAATGGAAAGCATTCCGTTCAGTATGCATCAGGATATCTTCAGTTCAGTCCTTCTTACGGTATTTGGCCGTAGAAAATACCCCGGCATGCTGCTGTATTTTCTCCGGCCAAAATTCCAGAACACTTGCCGAAATACTTGATCCGGCATTCATTTCCATTGAAATGTATTAATGCCGAATTCGGTACCAAGTGTTCCGGAAAACCAGATCCGGTTTCCCACTCTGCGCATGAGCAGACCTTTAAAAATGAGACAAAAATAAATACCGGATCCGTTTTTCCGGATGACACCAGAGAGTCAGATCTGGTATTTTAATGCATTTGTCAGCCGGAACCGCATCCGGATCCGGAAACAAATGCTATCCGTTTGCACACAGATTTCCAGATCCGGCAGGCAGTGTGAAAGTAATGACGCTTCTGGAGACTAAGACTAATTTAAAACTAATTTAATAAAACTGCATAAAATAAAATGAGGAATACAAAATACATAATTAGAAATTAAAAGTTACATCCCACACAAATGGTCCCCAATATACAATGCAATACAATACTACTGACCTGTTTACTGTAAGAATAATATGGTCGTATTGATTGTCACCATCTAAAATATTACACCTTCTACACTGCTAGCAGTGAATGTGACTGAATTATATATCTGATATTGCAGATTAACCCTCCACTGACCTCCAGCAAAGCAGATCAGCCCCTCACTGACATCCAGCAGAGCACAATATACAAATCTGCACAATCCAAAGAAACTCTGTACGCCGCTAGACAAGGTAAGTACATGCGGTTAGTATAGGAAATATTCCATAGATCTGATGATGGCAACAGTCTGTGCTGAAATAGATGGTGTTGTTTTATAATATAATATTCCTGCTGGTTAGTAAAGACCAGGGGCAGACTACCCATTCGGGCATGGACCGAGGGCCCATGGCCACTAGGGGGCCCCGTCAGGCCCCACTTGCCACTTCCTCTGCTCCGCCGGCTCCGTGTGCGTCCCGATCCTATCCTTCACTATGCGAGCGGCATGGCTCGCATAGTGAAGAACTCACTGTGAATACTAAATCAGTGCTTCCATTTTGGAAGCGCTGATTAGTACCGGAGGACAGGGAAACGGTGAAGGATCGGTACTCACTGCTTCCTGGTCCTCGGCTGCACACAGCGTGAGTTGCTCTGTGACGTCACGCTGTGCGCGCCAGCCAACAGCAGGAGGAAGAAGATCGCGGTGCCGGTCAGGAGCGGCGAAGTCCAGGGGCAGGAGTGGTAAGTGTTTTATTTATTTTTGCTGAGGGCATAATGGCCGGGCTGGCTGAGAGGCATAATGGGGGCTGATGAGAGGCATGAGGGCTGAGAGGCATAAGGGATGATTATGGGGGCTAATGAGAGGCATGGGGGTGTAGAGAGGCATGGGGCTCTCATCTGAGGTCTGATTGGGGGTCATTTACATTGGGGTCTGATTTGAGGTCTTATTGGGGTCTTATTAACATTGGGGGTCTGATTGTGGCTGTCAGCTGAGGCCTAATTAACATTGGGGGTCTGATTGGTGCTCTGACCTGAGTTGTAATGAAAAATATAATTTTTCTTATTGTCCCCCTCTAAAACCTAGGTGTGTCTTATAGGTCTCCTGAACTGTAGAGTGGTGCCCACTTCCAGCCCTGAGCCCAGCTGCCCAGAGCACTGATCCTGAGCCTACTGGAGTCTTCAGAACTTACAGTAATTCACTGTAAGCTATATTATATATATTGTTTTATGTGAGTAAGAGTGCGGGTTGGTTGGATGGGTACAGTACTATCTGCACATTGTAAAAAAAATAAAAATAAAATGAATCTGCAAAATACTATATATTTGTGTCAGAAGTTGTGCTTTTTTAATTTTTAAAATAATGATACAGCCATTTTATTTGATACTTTTGTGCTGATTCTTCCTCCCCCCCCCCCCCCTCTATTAAGGGACACTATAGTAACCATAACCACAACAGCTAAACGTAGTAGTTATGGTGTCTATAGCATGTCTCTGCAAGCTTTTCAGAAAAAAGGCAGTATTTTCATTACTGCCAAGGAACACCTCTAGTGGCCACTCATCAGACGGCCACTCATCAGACGGCCACTAGAGGTGCTTCCTAGTCCAGTGTTACACAACTGTGCTACACTGGCATTTACGCTAAACACTCCCTGTAGAAATGCATTGATTCAAAGCATCTCTATGAAGCCACACATGCGCAATAGCCTCCCAATGATTCCCAATGGGAAAGCAGTGGGTTGGCTATGATATACTCACACACTGCACATTCCTGTGACTTATATTGCTGTAGAGCTTGCGATACTCACACACTGCACATTCCTGTGACTTATATTGCTGTAGAGCTTGCGATACTCACACACTGCACATTCCTGTGACTTATATTGCTGTAGAGCTTGCGATACTCACACACTGCACTTTTCTATGCATTTCATTGCTGAAGTGATCTGTGATGTACTTGCACATCGCACATTACTGTGAGTTGTATTGCTGTGGAGCTATGCGAAACTCTGAGATACGCTTGTGTTGTGTTGGAGGGTGTGTTTTCATTTATTTATTAGTAAATATTTATTTTGAACATAGTGAAGAGAAATTCTGTACCAAGTGTAGGTGATGTGGGCGGCGCGATATGTGTGTGTGTGGCTTGAGGGTGGGCGGGGACACAGGGGCCCCATAATCTCCTATTGCCTGGGGGCACTATGAGTTGTAAAGTCCGCCCCTGGTAAAGACAGCGGTATTGATGGTGAAGGTTAATTTCCCCTGCACAGTGAGTTGGTAATGGTCTTCTGTATAAGAAAGCAAAGCAGTCTAAACTATGGTATTTGTTACAGATTATTACTTGCACATGTATTCTGAGCCTTTAGTATGCCGGTTACTCACTGTTAGTTGCACTGGAGCGGAGTACCGTACTTGCCGTTGCGTCCCATGTGTATTATAGTTCGGGACACTCTTACCTCCTGCTTCATTTTTTCGTGTGACTTGTTGCGCTCGTATTGCTTTAGTATGGTCCAACAGGATCCATCCGGCATCTCCTAATACGGAGTGTTGAAGTCAGCATCCCATGTGTTCTGCGCAATCCTGGCGTGGCTCGGTCTGTTAACAAAGTACTGTAAAGCTTACAGCAGTGCTCCTAATGTATAGGTACATAGATTAAGATATCTTCTGGGGACTATTTACACCAGACACGTTTCGGAGTTAGTGACATTCCCGGATATGGGATACATCCAAATTCTGGAATGGATCTACCTCTGTCTGTTTTCATGTCTTTATAAGAGTATGTGGATACAGGAGACATATCCAAAACACATATGTTCCACTTTGTTGGAGCATATCTATATACTCTTCGACTGCTATCTCCATGTGGTTTCCCTGCGGTTCTCATGCGGTTTGACTGATGGTGTTCAGATGCAGTTCATATTCAATCTTATAAAATAGAGTATATACATTTAATATTAATTCTACGGAATAGTGCCATATTGAATGCCATATCAGATATATAAACCCAATATAAATGGCTAAAATTATGTATTCAATTTGCTTTAGCCATCTAAATTAACAGTTAACGTTTAAGCTTCATGCGGTTTCACTGCGATTCGTATGCGGTTTTAATTCACCACTCAAACATAGTGCTTACTCATTCTCTTGACCTATCTATAAAGAAATATTGATATGGATCAAAAAAACGAATGGTGATTAATTAAAACCGCATATGAATCACAGTGGAACCGCATGAAGCTTGAAAGTTAACTGTTAATTTAGATGGCTAAAGTAAATTGAATACATAATTTTAGCCATTTATATTGGGTTTATATATCTGATATGGCATTCAATATGGCACTATTCCGTAGAATTAATATTAAATGTATATACTCTATTTTATAAGATTGAATATGAACTGCATCTGAACACCATCAGTCAAACCGCATGAGAACCGCAGGGAAACCATATGGAGATAGCAGTCGAAGAGTATATGGATATGCTCCAACAAAGTGGAACATATGTGTTTTGGATATGTCTCCTGTATCCACATACTCTTATAAAGACATGAAAACAGACAGAGGTAGATCCATTCCAGAATTTGGATGTATCCCATATCCGAGAATGTCACTAACTCCGAAACGTGTCTGGTGTAAATAGTCCCCAGAAGATATCTTAATCTATGTACCTATACATTAGGAGCGCTGCTGTAAGCTTTACAGTACTTTGTTAACAGACCGAGCCACACCAGGATTGCGCAGAACACATGGGACGCCGACTTCAACACTCCGTATTAGGAGACGCCGGATGGATCCTGTTGCACCATAGTAAAGCAATACGAGCGCAACAAGTCACACGAAAAATGAAGCAGGAGGTAAGAGTGTCCCGAACTATAATACACATGGGACGCAACGGCAAGTACGGTACTCCGCTCCAGTGCAACTAACAGTGAGTAACCGGCATACTAAAGGCTCAGAATACATGTGCAAGTAATAATCTGTAACAAATACCATAGTTTGGACTGCTTTGCTTTCTTAGGCCTCATGCATATAACCGTATTTTTTTGCGGTCCGCAAAACAGGGTCCGTTTTTCCATGATCCGTGACCGTTTTTTCGTCCGTGGGTCTTCCTTGATTTTTGGAGGATCCACGGACATGAAAAAAAGTCGTTTTGGTGTCCGCCTGGCCGTGCGGAGCCAAACGGATCTGTCCTGAATTACAATGCAAGTCAATGGGGACGGATCCGTTTGACGTTGACACAATATGGTGCCATTTCAAACGGATCCGTCCCCATTGACTTTCAATGTAAAGTCTGGAGTCCCTTTTATACCATCGGAGTTTTCTCCAATCCGATGGTATATTTTAACTTGAAGCGTCCCCATCACCATGGGAACGCCTCTATGTTAGAATATACTGTCGGATATGAGTTAGATCGTGAAACCTCATTTCCGACAGTATATTCTAACACAGAGGCGTTCCCATGGTGATGGGGACGCTTCTAGTTAGAATATACTACAAACTGTGTACATGACTGCCCCCTGCTGCCTAGCAGCATCCGATCTCTTACAGGGGGCCGTGATCAGCACAATTAACCCCTCAGGTGCCGCACCTGAAGGGGTTAATTGTACTATCATATCCCCCTGTAAGAGATCAGGGCTGCCAGGCAGCATTGGGCAGACCCCCCCCCCTCCCCAGTTTGAATATCATTGGTGGCCAGTGCGGCCCCCCACCTTCCTCCCTCTATTGTAATAATTCGTTGGTGGCACAGTGTGCGCCCCCCATCGGCCCCCCTTCCTCCCTCTATAGCATTAACAACATTGGTGGCCAGTGTGCGGCCTCCCATCTCCCCCCCCCCCCCCCGATCATTGGTGGCAGCGGGTTACTAGCAATAGTACAATAGTAAAAGATTCATACTTACCTGGGAGCTGCGATGTCTGTGTCCGGCCGGGAGCTCCTCCTACTGGTAAGTGACAGTTCATTTAGCAATGCGCCGCACAGACCTGTCACTTACCAGTAGGTGGAGCTCCCGGCCGGACACGAACATCGCAGCAGCAGCCAGCAGCAGGTAAGTATGAATCTTCTACTATTGTACTATTGCTAAGTAACCATGGCAACCAGGACTGTAGTAGCATCCTGGTTGCCATGGTTACCGATCGGAGCCCCAGCGATTAAACTGGGACTCCGATCGGAACTCCGCTGCCACCAATGATGGGGGGGGGGGGGATGGGAGGCCGCACACTGGCCACCAATGTTGTTAATGCTATAGAGGGAGGGGGGGCCGATGGGGGGCGCACACTGTGCCACCAACGAATTATTACAATAGAGGGAGGGGGGCCGCACTGGCCACCAACCTATTACAATAGAGGGGGGGGGGCCTCACTGGCCACCAATGATATTCAAACTGGGGAGGGGGGGTCTGCCCCCTGCTGCCTGGCAGCCCTGATCTCTTACAGGGGGATATGATAGTACAATTAACCCTTTCAGGTGCCGCACCTGAAGGGGTTAATTGTCCTGATCACGGCCCCCTGTAAGAGATCGGGTGCTGCCAGGCAACAGGGGGCAGTCTTGTACACAGTTTGTAGTGTATTCTAACTAGAAGCGTCCCCATCACCATGGGAACGCTTCTGTGTTAGAATATACTGTCGGATCTGAGTTTTCACGAAGTGAAAACTTAGATCTGAAAAAGCTTTTATGCAGACGGATCTTTGGATCAGTCTGTATGAAAGTAACCTACGGCCACGGATCACGGACACGGATGCCAATCTTGTGTGCATCCGTGTTCTTTCACGGACCCATTGACTTGAATGGGTCCGTGAACCGTTGTCCGTCAAAAAAATAGGACAGGTCATATTTTTTTGACGGACAGGATACACGGATCACGGTCTCGGCTGCAAAACGGTGCATTTTCCGATTTTTCCACGGACCCATTGAAAGTCAATGGGTCCGCGAAAAAAAAACGGCACAACGGCCACAGATGCACACAACGGTCGTGTGCATGAGGCCTTATACAGAAGACCATTACCAACTCACTGTGCAGGTGAAATTAACCTTCACCATCAATACCGCTGTCTTTACTAACCAGCAGGAATATTATATTATAACATAACACCATCTATTTCAGCACAGACTGTTGCCATCATCAGATCTATGGAATATTTCCTATACTAACCACATGTACTTACCTTGTCTAGCGGCGTACAGAGTTTCTTTGGATTGTGCAGATTTGTATATTGTGCTCTGCTGGATGTCAGTGAGGGGCTGATCTGCTTTGCTGGAGGTCAGTGGAGGGTTAATCTGCAATATCGATATATAATTCAGTCACATTCACTGCTAGCAGTGTAGAAGGTGTAATATTTAGATGGTGACAATCAATACAACCATATTATTCTTACAGTAAACACAGGTCAGTAGTATTGTATTGCATTGTATATTGTGGACCATTTGTGTGGGATGCAACTTTTAATTTCTAATTATGTATTTTGTATTCCTCATTTTTATTTTTATGCAGTTTTTTTAAATTAGTTTTAAATCCAGTTGGTGTCCAGATGAAGGTGGGTCTAGCTATTTACATATATTTGCATATTTATATTTGATTGGGTGAATAAATTAGAGCACCCACTCCTGACCGTTTAGCAGGTGAGCCACCTCATAATTTTATAAAGCCTCTGATGTTTGAATGTCTGAAAATTTTCAATCGTTTTGACAGAAATAGGCAAAACTGGAGAATCTATTACATTTTGATACCTTGCAGGCAAAGAAGTTAACAAGGGAAACTGTCAGCACAAAATCGGTCTGCAAAATGCCTGGAGTATCTTAACAGTCGGAGTATGTTGTCCCTGATGGCTTTCTTATATAGTTCTGTTTTCTGAGGGCAGTGAAAATCATCTTTATTCACGAAAGAATATATCAGAACAACATGAGCTGACTGTTAGGGGCACTCCAGGGAGTTTACAGGCTGATTTCATGCTGACGGGTTTTCCTTTAACTGCAATATAATGATGGGAACTTACATCTGGAGTGAACAAGTACACAATTCCGCTTACTGATCCCTTCAATGTTAGGCCTCTAATTAGGAAAATGGTGAGAACCACATATGGAAGTGTTGATGTTACATAGACAGCCTGGAAAATAAGGCAAAGCAGGACATATATGAGGGCGATTATTGGTAATTTCTACAAACACACACAAAATATAAGATTATATTTAATATCTACTTAAAAAAAATAATAATGAAAATGACATCATTTCAAAAGTGGTTTCAGGGAATTAAAGTAGTACTTTATTCATTTAGGACCTTTTTCAAGTAATATTTTAAAGAGAATCAATATATTGTTTCTTGACAATATCATGGCTCACTCATGATGACCAATGGTTGCACTACCCAGGAAGAGCTGGAGTGGAAGATGGGAGTACTAGTGGCTCTGGCTTTCAGTCAATCACAGTGGCTTTCCTCACACTGTTGGTCCCTAAGGCCATGCAGTGAAAGGAGGGTGCACCCTTTCTTACCCCAGGGCACACCCTGGTTCTGGGGCTCCCACCTGATGGTAGGTGGGGTGCACACGATGTTAAGTACTTGCATGGGTGCAAGGCAGGGTGTGTAGTGCAATGACCAGTATATGCTGTAAGAGTCAGAAAACTAGGCCAGTGATAAAGGAATACTTTACTGTAGTACAAAATAGGAGTAGTGAGGTGACAAACTGCAATTCCATCACAGTTTTTTAATTTTATTTTATTTTTTACGACGTTCCCCATTTTTTATACTGACAGTAAGCCTGATCAAACCTTGCCTCCTGCATGGTCTGTCAGGCTTAGATACATGGCAAGTCTGGAGGCCTTTGTAAGGCGTCTGGTTGCCATGGTAACCATCGGGTCGCTGCCATCGATGGGGGAGAAACCACGGCATGTACATGGTTAAACGGATATCTGTGCCAGCATCGATCTCGGCCATTGCAGCAGAGTGTCAGCTGTATGGTACAGCTGACACTTGCTGCTGATAGCGGCGGCTTTGTTCCTGAGCCACTGCCATCAGCATACAATGCGGCACAGAGGGAAATCAGGCTGCAGGGGGCATCAGGGACATCAGAGGCAGGAGGGAGATCAGAGCCTGAAACTGGCATTTTTACACTGCCTACGCTCTGATTAGTCACTCTGTACAGACTAACCAATCAGAGCGATTGCCGACAAAGGACCACTCTGATTGCACCTTTGCCGGCTTCTCCTGTGTCTCTAGTGTCAGTGAGAGAGGAGACTCTGGGGCTGTGACACCTTATAATGTCACAACCCCGGTTACCAGCTATGTGCATTTGCAGCAAGGGGTTAACCATGCAGATTCCAAGTTCTCTTGGTTCTCTCTTTCGGTTGGCCTTGCAGTAATTCACACAGTCTCTGAAACTTTCTGGGCCTAAGAAGTATGAGGCACAGCTCTCCTAGTCTCTGAACTCAGTCTAGATTCATTAGAGCTAGGGGTGGAGCCAGCCACCACATAGTAATCTGCAAGGGCTGAGCCAGGATTATTAACCCTGGCAGTGTCAACCATACCATGCTATGCAGGGTACAATATATAACATGGCAATACATAATATTACATAACATTAAATAACAGACAATTTGCAGGTACCCCCTGCTCTGGGGTACTGCAGTCCAACATGACAGGATAGAATGGTGGCACTGAATTGGAGTAGACTCTAAAGGGTGAATTTCAGATTTTTCTTATTATTGTAACTTCCTTTATGAAGTTTGCACCTAAAGAATTGGAACTCAGACAACCTCTTAACAATATAAGGTTTTTGTGTTTATTGCAGCTGTATTTTGTTATATATTTGTACATATCTGTACAATTTACATTCCTGCAGTACCCCAGACTTCAAACACCCATCATGTCCAGGCCAGGCCAAATCATAAAAGCTTGTATTTTTAGATTGTGAGCCCCCTTGGGGACAGTTGGATGCTAATGTCTGTAAAGCGCTACAGAATATAGTAGCGCTATATAAGTTTATTTTAGCAAGTGGATAACTACAGACACAAGTGTTAGCTTACAGCTGTTAGCCAGGGGTTAGGGAGAGACACATTAGCAAGATAGCATATCAGAGGTGCCATTATCAGCTACTTTGTCAGCTACCATACCTCATCTGGGGAGAGATATTGCACTGTGTACAAACTACATCTGGATGTACAGTACTACAACCTCTATTTTACACTTGGTAAAGAGATTTTTATTCTTCTACTTCTGGCCTGATTCCTTATACCACCTTTTCACTGTACCGATCCCCAGGGGGCAATGGCTTGAGAGAGTACACCACAATGCATTATCATCAGGGCCACTACCACTCCCATCCTCTGCTCTAGCTCCTTAGGGGCTCACTGCACTTACCTTTCCCCAGTCGTCTCCATGACACCAAGTCCTGAGATTGTTTTTCCTGTCTAATCAGTAGGAAGTCAGAGGTTAAAAACCCCACCCCCTCCCTTCATCGCCAGTGTTTTTCCTGTCCCATCAGGATAGGAAGCAGGAGAGGTGCATGGAGCTCGAATCGGGGCTCACCTGGTTTTCTTCATCATCAGGCCGAGGTCGGATCTGCAGCGCAGCTCTCCCTCCTCCGTCCGGTTAGGCCTGGGCTTGGGGAATAAGCAGTTTGCCCCCTGCGAAGATTCCCTCTGCGGCGGCCCCGGTGGGCTTAATGCAGAGGGGAAAGAGGAAAGCGGCGGATCGGCACAGAGATGTGTCCCGGCCGGCAGGCGAGTGATGTCAGATGGCGGGGGCGGCGCAAGCGCACTGACGTCATCCACATGCGCCACAGGTCCTGGAGGCTTGAGGACGCTATAAAACCTCACAGCACCTGTGCAATGGCGCCCTGCATAGCGCGGCTCACGTGTATTGCGGAGCATGTCTGGAGCGGTCGGGAGTCAGAATGAGCACCCCCCTTACGCCGGGCTCTGGAACCGAGCCTGCATCAAACCCTGGGACCGTGAGTAGCCTGCTCTCAGGCACATGCTCTGTATTAATGGTTCAGTCTGCTCATCCTTTCCTCCCTTACCCTTTCAGGGAGAAAAGGATTAGGCGTCTACCACTAAAAAAACTAGAAAATGTGGTATCTGCTGCAAACGATTGTCTAACACTGGATCTAAGCCCCTGTGTAAAGAGTGTACATCCAGTGTCATCAAGTCCGAATCTTCCAGCCTAATTGAAGACATTAGGAAAGTTGTTAAGGAAGAGGTTCAGCTGGCCTTAACCGGCACTATGGCTTAAAGCGTGGTCGGGAGATATCCCGTCTAAAAATTAATTAATCGCACTCCCCTTCCACGGTCAGTACGTTTTTGGGGAAGATTTAGATAAAATCCTGGAAAATGCGACAAATAAAAAAAGGGGTTTCCCAGAGGAGAGAGATAACAAAAAAGGCAGCCCTTTCGTGACCGATTTTTTTATTTTTATTTTTTTTTTCAGCCAGAAAATAAAAAAGATAAAGGAAAGGCCGGGAAGTGGAGCTATGCGAAGGGAGGCAGGGGGAGAAATTTCCTCTTCAACCCGAATCGTGCTGAAGCCTTCACATCCAACAGCAAGCAATGACGCCATACCAGTGGGGGGGAAGACTCAGCTCCTTCCTAGAATCTTGGGAGCAGGTAACAAACAGCTCATGGATTTTAAATATCATAGAAGAGGGTTATTTAATAGATCTACTCTCTCCCCCTACACAGAAATATGTGGTCACTACCCTTCCCCCATCTCAACTTGCTATCTTAAAAAACGACATAAAGAACTTGCTAAGTTTGGCCGCGATAGAACCCGTCCCAAAAAATCAGACAGGGCTAGGATTCTATTCCCGTCTCTATCATAAGGAAACCAAGCTGGAAATCCAGAGTGATAATAAATTTGAAATACCTAAACAAATATGTGAGATACCAAAGATTCAAAATGGAAACTCTGAAGTCGGCAGTGAAACTTATAAAGAAGGATGCAGTGATGGCCACAATAGACTTAAGGGATGCCTATTATCATGTCCCAATTCACAAGTCATCAAGGAAATTCCTAAGGTTTGCGATAGAGTTGGAGGGAAACATCCAGCACTTCCAGTTCAGGTGTCTCCCCTTCGGGATCTCTTCTGCCCCAAGGGTTTTTACAAAGATAATGGCGGAAGCCTTGGCGACCTTGAGGGAAAAGGCCATCTGTGTGATCCCCTATCTGGACGATCTACTGGTAGTGGCAGACAACATAGAGACCCTGGAAATCCATCTCAGGTTGGTCCTGGACCATCTACAGAGCCTAGGTTGGCTCATCAATTGGGAAAAATCAGATTTAATCCCAACCAAACAGAAGATATTTTTCGGTATAACACTAGACACAGTTTCCCAAAGATCCTTTCTTCCACCTCAAAAGATAGTAAAACTTCAAACGACCTTAAGGAAATTCAAGAAGGAGAAATTCTGTTCCATACGACAGGCCATGAAAGTGTTAGGGAGACTTTCAGCATGCATCCCAGCAGTAGCCTGGGCACAGTTCCATCTAAGGCCACTCCAAAAATTCATTTTAGACAAGTGGAACAGATCGCAATTGACCCTAGAGAAACAAATATTCCTAGATTCAAACATGAAAAAGTCACTAAATTGGTGGCTCAACAAATCCAACCTAAAGAATGGGATATTCTGGGCACAAGATCTCCCTCTAGTAATCAAAACAAATGCCAGCCTCCACGGTTGGGGAGCGGTTGTCCAGGGAAACTCCTACCAGGGAACATGGAGGAGTTACGTGAAACAACAATCCTCAAATTTCAAAGAGCTAAGGGCAGTGTGGGAAGCACTGAAACACACGAGTCGGTTGTCAGCGAGTCGTCATGTCCTAATCTACTCGGACAATGCTACAGCTGTGGCCTTCATCCAACACCAGGGAGGCACAAGGCATCTCCTACTACAGAACCTGGCAAACAAAATCTTCTCCTGGGCAGAAGAAAACATACAGTTGCTATCAGCGGTTCATCTGAAAGGAGCTTTGAATATTCAGGCCGATTACCTGAGCCGGCACAGGCTAGACCCGGGGGAATGAATGTTAGCACCGGAAACCTTCCATCTGATCACGAAGAAATGGGGCAGGCCAACGGTAGACCTGTTTGCATCCAGGAGAAATCATCAGATAAACCAATTCTTCTCCCTCAACCCCAGGGATCATCCTCTGGCAGAAGACGCCTTCAACCAGAATTGGTCAACAGACTTGGTTTACGCGTTTCCTCAGTTTCCACTCATCCCCAGAGTGCTGCAAAAGTTCTTGAAAGAAAATTGTACGCTAATCCTAATAACCCCCTTCTGGCCCAAGAGAAGTTGGTTTTCTCTCTTAAAAGTCCTCAGCATAGAAGCCCCTCTCCTTCTACCTCTGAGGCCGGACCTTCTAAGCCAGGGACCCATTACTCACCCAGACCTAAAAATGCTAAAATTAACAGCCTGGATTCTGAAGAATCCAACTTATTAAAGTTAGGTTTGTCTAAGAAAGTAGTGAATACTTTACTCCTTAGCAGGAAACAAAGTACCAATGACAAGTATCTAAAAATATGGGAAAAATTCGCTGATTGGTCTGGATCCTCCTTCAACTAGTTCAGGGCCAATATCCCGCTAATCCTTGATTTCCTTCAGGAAGGGCTAGATTTAGGTCTATCCCCTAATACCCTTAGAGTCCAGGTATCGGCTCTAGGAGCACTTTATAATACCAAGCTAACAGAACATCCCTGGATATCTAGATTCCTTAAGGCAGCAGATAGGATCAGACCTACTATTAAAAACATGGTGGCACCATGGAATCTCAATACGGTACTAGGGGGTCTAACCTCTGATCCATTTGAACATTCGGACTCTATCCACATCAAATGGCTTACCGTTAAAACTATTTTCTTGGTGGCAATAACATCTGCCAGAAGGGTCTGTGAGCTACAGGCCTTGTCCATCCAAGAACCGTTCCTTTCAGTATTTCCGGACAAGTTAGTTTTCAGATTAGATCCGGCATTCCTCCCCAAGGTAGTTTCGACCTTCCATAGATCCCAGGACAATGTTCTTCCTTCGTTTTGTGACAATCCGAAAAATGATCAGGAAATCACCTACCACACACTAGATGTCAGGAGAGTGGTCTTAAAGTACCTGGAAGCTACCAACCCTTGGCGAGTAGATAAAAATCTGTTTTCAGGTCCTAATAAGGGGAAAAAAGCGGTGAAAAGTTCCATCTCCAGATGGATTAGACTGGCCATCTCCGAAGCATATAGAGCTCAGGGAAAAGATGTCCCTGCTTCCCTAAAAGCACATTCTACGAGAGGCATGGCTGCCTTCTGGGCGGAAAAAGCTTCAGCCTCTTTACAACAGATTTGTAGGGCAGCAACCTAGAAAAGAGTTCATACTTTTACTAAACACTACAGACTAGATTTAGTTGCTAATGATGACCTAAGATTTGGACGTAAAGTCCTTTCTGTCGTCGTCCCCCCCTAATTGTATTTTTGATATTTTCTCAGGACTTGGTGTCATGGAGACGACTGGGGAAAAGAGTATTACACTCACCAGTAATCCGGTTTCCTGGAAGTCTCCATGACACCACATACATCCCACCCTTTTTTCTGTCAATATCTATGATCCTTTCATCCTGGGGTTTTCGTTATAATACACTGGCGATGAAGGGAGGGGGTGGGGTTTTTAACCTCTGTTTTTCCTGTCCAATCAGAAGGAAATCAATCTCAGGACTTGGTGTCATGGAGACTTCCAGGAAACCGGATTACCGGTGAGTGTAATACTCTTTTCTTCTCCTGACAACTATGATGTACTTTATACAGTATCCTTTCTTTGGAGACAACTAAAGGGGTTTTCCTGGATTTTAAAGGGGTTGTCTCACTTCAGCAAATGGCATTTATAATGTAGATAAATTTAATACAAGGCACTTACTAATGTATTGTGATTGTCCTTATTGCTTCCTTTGCTGGCTTGATTCATTTTTCCATCACATTATACACTTCTCATTTTCATGGTTACGACCACCCTGCAATCTAGCAGCAGCAGTGGCCATGCTTGCACACTATAGGAAAATGCTGAACTCTCTGGTGGCCAGGACTGCAGAAGTGTACATTGGCCACTTTTTCCTCTATGTTGTAAGCACAGCCACCACTGGTGGATTGCAGGATGGTCATGCCCATGGTAGCAAGAAGTGCATAATGAGATAGAAAAATGAATCAAGCCAACAAAGGAAGAAATATGGACAATCACAATACATTAGTAAATGCCTTGTATTAACATTATCTACATGATAAATGACATTTGCTGAAGCGAGACAACCCCATTAATATTGGTGGCCTATCTGATGAGCGAGGTGCCCATCGGCTGTTTCCAAGTATCAGTGCTGTAGGTTGGTACCATAACTACACTTCTTCAACCATTGTGTAGTGGACAGAACTGGTAATTGCAGCATTGTTCCCATTCACTTCAATGGGAGCATTGCTACTACACAACAGATGGGGTTGGTGGTTTCAGTGCCAGAGCTACTCTGAAACAACTGATTGGCGGGGTGTTGGACACCTGCCAATTAGATATTGTTTGCCTATAAGCAGTCAGTATAAAAATCCTGGAAAATCCCTTTAACCCCTTCCTGACGCAGCACTTTTCCATTTTCATCTTTCGCTCCCTGCCATCCCAGAGCCAAAACTTTATGTTCCCATTCACAAAGCCATATGAGGGCTTGTATTCAATGGGACAAATTCTAATTTCTAATGCCACCATTTAACAGAGGGAAGGTGGGGTGGAATTGAAAAAAAATTCAGTTCCATCAGTTTTATGGGTTTTGTTTTTACGGCGTTCACTATGTGGTAAAACTGACTTGTGCTCTTCATTCTCTGGGTCAGTATGATTACGGCGATACCACATATGTACAGTTTGTCTTGTGTTTTAATAAGGGAAAAAAAATTGAGAATTTTTTTATTTTTTTTGTCACTGTATTCTGACCCCTATAACTTTTTATAGCTATGTCTACGGAGATGTATGGAGGCTTATTTTTTACGGGACAATCTTTAGTCTTTGCTAATACCATTTTGGGGTGTGTATGAATTTTTGGTCACTTTGTATTCAATTTTTTGGGGGAAGTAAAGTGGTGAAAAAATGGTGAATAGGCAATTTTTATTTTTTTCCAAGGCATTTTCGCTCACAGCTATGCCCATAATGTATTTTTTATTGTTCATTTTGATTTTGGAGAAAAGGGGGTGGTTTGGGTTTTTATATTTTTCAAAACATTTTAAAATTTTTTAGAAACTTTTATGTATGTCCCCAAGTGGAATCCAACTTGCAATCATCAGATTGCAATTTGTATAGAATAATGGAATTTGCTCCATTATTCCTTACAGAAATAGGTATATTACAGTTCAGTGCTGCCACCTGCTGGTCTGAATTGTATTATACAAGTAAGGAGCCTGGAAGACTAGTTCAGGCTCATTACCTGCACAGAAAGCTTTCCCCGATCTCCTCCAGGGAAAAACATTACTGCCCCTCTTAGACACCATGGTCACATTTGACCATGGCATCTGAGGGGTTAAATGTCTGCGTTCAGGATTACCACTGATCATGAACATTAGCTGTGGATGTCTGCTGTATGAAACAGCAGGCACTCGGAGGCTATGGCGCTCGCTCTACTCGGGAGCGGGCGCCATCTTTAAGGATCCAACATCCATCTTACATGTATGCGCTGGATGTCATGAAGGGGATAAGAGTGGATTCATACAGTTTATAGTGGCGCTTTTTGTTCATTTTTGCGGATTTTCAGCTGCGTTTTTAGGTGAGCATTTTTGCAGTAAAAATGCCAGCTCCAGTTGTCAAAGGGGTTATCTCACCTCAGAAAATTACATTTATGTACAGAAAGTTAATACAAGGCACTTAACTAATGTATTGTGATTGTCCCCATTGCTTCCTTTGCTGGCTGGATTCATTTTTCCATCACATTATACACTGCTTGTTTCCATGGTTATGACCACCCTGCAATCTAGCAGCGGTGGCTGTGCTTGCACACTATAGGAAAAAATGCCGGCCTATGTGCGCTCCCACAGTCCTGGCCAGAGAGACCGTCGCCTTTTCCTATAGTTCAAGCATGGCCACCGCTGCTAGATTGCATTTTCTATATAGCGTTGGCCCTGTGCGTTCTGCAAAATGTGGAACGCACATGGCCGGTATCCATGTTTTGCTGATCTGCAATTTCTGGATCGCAAAAATTGTCATGGCTGGAGAACTAGAGAAATAAATAAAATGAGAAGTTTTCATCAAAGACCTGTTTCCATTCATAAATGTATACATAAAGGGAATCAACTCGGTAAAGGAGGAGAGCATATTTAAAAGAAGAAAAACTACCACAAGAGGACACAGTTTTAAATTAGAGGGGCAAAGGTTTAAAAGTAATATAAGGAAGTATTACTTTACTGAGAGAGTAGTGGATGCATGGAATAGCCTTCCTGCAGAAGTGGTAGCTGCAAATACAGTGAAGGGGTTTAAGCATGCATGGGATAGGCATAAGGCCATCCTTCATATAAGATAGGGCCGGGGGCTATCCATAGTATTCAGTATATTGGGCAGACTAGATGGGCCAAATGGTTCTTATCTGCCGACACATTCTATGTTTCTATGTTATGTTTCTATTTTAGATTTTATTTTAGACCAAATACCTTTCCCGTTGTTTCAATTCCTCTGATGGTGCACACATACAGAACACCCCATGCACAAGCCAAGCTTAGCACCAGCCACCACTGAAGGGTGCCTGAATCTTCAATAGATGTTGAGGTATTAAGTGTTTCTCTGTACCAAAAATAATCCACAGGGGAGCTTTTTGCACACTCCAGTTCTACACCTAAAAAATATAAGGGTTTACAATTCACACAGGATATTCTAAAGTCCAAATATAGAGTTAGAACATCCTTTTTTTTTTTCTCAGGGCACACCCTGGATCTTTATGGGCCTTCTGCCTGGTGGTAATGTGGGGTGCCCTTGATAGCATATGTTTGGCAGGGTGCAAGGCAGAAGGTCAGGTAGAGTGAGGGCCAGCGAATGGAGGAGACCAGGGCCAGTTTACTGATAACAAAGAGTCTTGTTACTGAGGTTGATAAAAGTTGCAGTGCAGATAGCAGAAATGCACATTTCTCAGATATAACACAGACCTTACTTTTCCTAATGATTGTGTATAGGCAGCACCAATGATGGCAATAGTAGTCCCAGAGTTTCCTTCCAAACACTTTTCAATCTTCCAAAATTGACAACAGGCATCCAAATCTCCCCAAAAAAATGATAGGCACCAGAGGCTACAACCTGTTCCACATGCAGCAAAGTCCAAGGTTATCTTTACTGTCCCTGCACATGCACTCACCTGGTCCTAAACAGTTTATCTTCCCTGTTCTCTCTCAGGGACATACTCATGGTACAATTGCTTTTACTGTGGCAGCAACTCACTCCACAGGAATGGCATTTTTCCAGAGAAAAATTATTTCAGCTTCTGCCAGGCTCACAAGATGTAGCTTCATCCACAGCCCGAGCCATACTCGACTGTAAACTAAACAACTAACCAGACATGGGCATGACCATCACATCAAGCTGGCAACTATACCAGAAGGCTCCCAGATGTTAACTATTTGCTTCTCTATAGTCAGCCCTTTGAGTTTACACAATATATAACACTATATTAACCCTTTAGCATAAAATTTGCTTTTTAGCAGTGTTTTACTAGGTTACTGTATTTCCTAAGTAGTTGTTAGAGGTGTGATTTATTGATTTATTTTATTTTTTCCCTGTGCGGCACTGCTCCTAAATGCAGAAGAATGAAGCACAAAAGTTTTCTTTAGCAGGGCACCCTAAGACTCCATAGGCAGCCCCGTACAAAATTAACAATATATCTGAAGTATAATAGGCTATACTGTTTTAGGCTAGGTTCACATCTGTGTTGGAGGCTCCATTAGGGTACTCTATCATAGATTCAAAGAAGGGCAAAATAGCTCAGCATGCTGTGCTGTTTTATCCAACAAAATACCATGTTCTCTCAGGGATCTGTCAGACTGCATTTATTTTCATCATAGGAGGGATCAAGCGCTGCTTGGAAAGTAACAGAAAAATGGCTCCAATCTAAACGTAGCCTAATAACTGCTTGCAAACTGCAGATCCTAACATGTAAATACGTCTAAATTTGAGACTAATAACATGCACATATGACTTAACTACAAAAATACATGCTTTACCTGTTCGGTTTAAATTTAATGGACATTCACTCCATGGCAAAGGTTCTTGGAAGGAGTTGAAAAAGTACCACATGACCCATGCAATAATGGTGTTATAATACAAGCCAACAAGGAAAGAAACCAACATTGATGCCACACCTACAAAGAAAAGCAAGTCGTATGTCATTTATGATAAGTTTAGTCATAAATCACAAATACTTAAAGTATTCTCACTGGCTTTTTTTTTCACTGTTGAGGTGCATTTTTTGTGTGTATGATTATTATATATACAGTTGCAAGAAAAAGTATGTGAACCCTTTGGAATGATATGGATTTCTGCACAAATTGGTCATAAAATGTGGTCTGATCTTCATCTAAGTCACAACAACAGACAATCACCGTCTGCTTAAACTAATAACACACAAAGAATTAAATGTTACCATGTTTTTATTGAACACACCATGTAAACATGTACAGTGCAAGTGGAAAAAGTAAGTGAACCCTTGGATTTAATAACTGGTTGAACCTCCTTTGGCAGCAATAACTTCAACCAAACGTTTCCTGTAGTTGCAGATCAGACGTGCACAACGATCAGGAGTAATTCTTGACCATTCCTCTTTACAGAAGTGTTTCAGTTTAGCAATATTCTTGGGATGTCTGGTGTGAATCACTTTCTTGAGGTCATGCCACAGCATCTCAATCTGGTTGAGGTCAGGACTCTGACTGGCCACTCCAGAAGGCGTATTTTCTTCTGTTTAAGCCATTCTGTTGTTGATTATTTACTTCTATGCTTTGGGTCGTTGTCCTGTTGCAATATCCATCTTCTGTTGAGCTTCAGCTGGTGGACAGATGGCCTTAAAGGGAACCTGTCACCAGTTTTATGGTGTCCTAACTAAGGGCAACATAAATAAGTGACTGATTCTCTTAGCAAAATGCTGGGTCACTTTCTTAAATTGACCCAGTCAATCTGCCAACATCTTGTATTGAAAAGCTCCAGCTGATAATGATGAGTCATGAATATTCATGAGCTCCTGACACTCCCCGCCTACCTGCTGCTGATTGACAGTTTTTTTCCATATGAATCCGCAGGTGGGCAGGGGAGTGGCTATAGCTCTGAATTAAACAAACGCTGGACTCAATGACATCACGCTGGACTCAAATCAGCTCATTAGCATGTGGCATCTTTGTGTGTATATTATGAGATAACCATCTGTCACACCAGTAAGTGAATACATCTAAGGCACTTTTTAGTAGTTAATGATTGTATATAATTAGTTGGATTATAATCAAATATCCACATGACAGTTTACCTTTAAGTTCTCCTGCAAAATGTCTTGATAAACTTGGCAATTCATTTTTCCTTTGATGATCGCAATCCATCCAGGCCCTGACGCAGCAAAGCAGCCCCAAACCATGATGCCCCCACCACCATACTTCCCAGTTGGGATGAGGTTTTGATGTTGGTGTGCTGTGCCTCTTTCTCCACACAGTGTTGTGTGTTTCTTCCAAACAACTCAACTTTGGTTTCATCTGTCCACAGAATATTTTGCCAGTACTGCTGTGGAACATCCAGGTGCTCTTGTGCAAATTGTAAACGTGCAGCAATGTTATTTTTGGACAGCAGTAGCTTCCTCTGTGGTATCCTCCCATGAAATCCATTCTTGTTTAGTGTTTTACGTATCGTAGATTCGCTAACAGGGATGTTAGCATATGCCAGAGACTTTTGTAAGTCTTTAGCTGACACTCTAGGATTCTTCTTCACCTCATTGAGCAGTCTGCGCTGTGCTCTTGTAGTCATGTTTCAGGATGGCCACTCCTAGGGAGAGTAGCAGCAGTGCTGAACTTTCTCCATTTAAAGACAATTTGTCTTACCGTGGACCAGTGGCGTACCGCCCATAGAGGCAGACCACGCCATTGCTATGGGGCCCGAAGCGCAGCGAAGGCCCCGCCCACACTATTTGGCCCCGCCCACTCATTGCGGGGGCCTATAGCGCTATGTGCGGCTGCTCTTATAAATATGAGCTATTGCTAACTTGCCTAACTATTCTTCCGCAATCTCGGCGCCGCCGCCCCTCCCCCTCCCCCCTCCCCTTTGAGGCGCCGAAGTTTGACCAGATCCTGACCGGCTGACCTCCTCCTGACCTACTGATCCTGTCTGCTGGCGCTGCGGAATCAGACTCAGACAGGATCAAACCAGCCTGCAACCAGCCTGGCCAATCAGCACAAGGCAATTCAGTTGAGGCAGCTGCTGATTGGCCAGTGGCTGTGTGCGAAAGGGAGGCGGGAGAAATGGTTCGCCGGCCCGTCGGCCGTCTCGCCAGTGTGTGTCCCTGGCTGGCCTGAAGAACCATCCGTCCAGTCCTGTCCTGACTGACTCCTTCCTGAGGCTGCCGTGTCACTGCCTGGCTCTGGCTGCCTGAGAGTCGAGACGCCGCACAGAGAAAGAGAGCAGACTGACAGTCAGCACTGCAGAGAGTCGACTCTAGGTATGATCGAGTTCGAGTCGATGTGTGTCTATTGTCTTCTTGATAATGTCAGAATCAGATTTGACCTGACACTCTGACAGGCCACTGCCAGGCAGCAAGAGAGAGGAGGGGTGGGGGGGAAGGGAGGGAGGGGGACAGCCAGGACAGGGTGGTGGGACATGCTTCAATCCCACTCCAGTGAGTCCTGTTGTCCTCTATGAGACCCAAAATGCCCATGGGGGAGAAGTAGGAAGAAAGCACACGGTGTCCTGAGATTTTTTGGGGGGGCATTAGGGGTTGGGGGGGGGGGGGCTCATAGAGGACAGTGTGCTTTCCTCCTCCAAGGAGTTAAAGGGGTTTGGGGTAAGGCCTCTTTCACACTTGCGTTGTCCGGATCCGTCGTGCACTCCATTTGCCGGAAGTGCCCGCCGTCTTCAAAATGCGTTCAGTGTTACTATGGCAGCCAGGACGCTATTAAAGTCCTGGTTGCCGTGGTAGTAGTGGGGAGCGGGGGAGCAGTATACTTACCATCCGTGCGGCTCCCCGGGCGCTCCAGAATGACGTCAGAGTGCCCCATGCGCATGGATGACGTGATCCATGCGACACGTGATCCATGCGCGTGGGGCGCCCTGACGTCACTCTGAAGTGCCCGGGGAGCCGCACGGACGGTAAGTACACTTTACCATGGCAACCAGGACTTTAGTGTCCCGGCAGCCATGGTAACCATTCAGAAAAAGCTAAACGTCGGATCCGGTAATGCGCCGAAACGACGTTTAGCTTAAGGCCAGATCCGGATTAATGCCTTTCAATGGGCATTAATTCCGGATCCGGCCTTGCGGCAAGTGTTCAGGATTTTTGACCGGAGCAAAAAGCGCAGCATGCTGCTGTATTTTCTCCGGCCAAAAAACGTTCCGTTCCGGAACTGAAGACATCCTGATGCATCCTGAACGGATTTCACTCCATTCAGAATGCATTGGGATAAAACTGATCAGGATTCTTCTGGCATAGAGCCCCGACGACGGAACTCTTTGCCGGAAGAAAAGAACGCAGGTGTGAAAGAGCCCTAAGAGAAGTGATGACAAAATGGTGCAGGTAGCAAGTTAGGTTAAGATGTGGGGGATGACTTACGTCCGGCTTTAGCACAGTGGACAGAGGCAGGAGGAGTGATGTGTATGTGCTCCTGCCCTGCACTCGCTCAGTTGTGTGGCATACATATTGCGCCCTGTGTCCACTGTCCTGTGCCCACTCTGCTAAAGCCTGGCAAGTGACACGCCCATTGTATGAAAATATAAAAAAATATTCCCCATATGGCAAACAGCAAAACAGAAAAAAAAGTCCAAAAGGCGGATTAGCTGTTTTTGGTCACTTCCTTTTCCACAATAAATTAAATAAAAAGTGATCAAAAAGTCATAAACACCCCAGAATGGTATCAATGGAAAGTTCAGATCGCCCCGCAAAATTTGAGCCCCCATATAGTTCCGTATACATAATTACAAAAAATTTCACAGAACAAATCCTTATTGGAAAATATATGCACATTTTATACGTTACTGCAACAAAGTTGGTTAATAATAAAATAAAAATGTTTATCCCTAACAGTTTCTGTAGGTCATGTATAAATGTATTTAATGGGGGTGTGGCATGGGAGGAGCCAGGTCAGGAAGTAGGCGGGGACATGGTGGGTAGTGGGCGGGGTTAAGGGGCCCAATTCAGATTTTTGCTATGGGGCCCAGTGATTTCTATGTACGCCCCTGCCGTGGACTGATGAACAGCAAGGCTTTTGGAGATACTTTTATAACCCTTTCCAGCTTTATGCAAGTCAACAATTCTTAATTGTAGGTCTTCTGAGAACTCTTTTGTGTGAGGCATCATTCACATCAGGCAATGCTTCTTGTGAAAAGCAAACCCAGAACTGGTGTGTTGTTTTTTTTTTTTTTTTATAGGGCAGGGCAGCTGTAACCAACACCTCCAATCTCATCTCGTTGATTGGACTCCAGTTGGCTGACACCTCACTCCAATTAGCTCTTGGATATGTCATTAGTCTAGGGGTTCACATACTTTTTCCACCTGCACTGTGAATGTTTACATGGTGTGTTCAATAAAAACATGGTAACATTTAATTCTTTGTGTGTTAGTTTAATCAGACTGTGATTGTCTATGGTTGTGACTTAGATGAAGATCAGATCACATTTTATGACCAATTTGTGCAGAAATCCATATCATTCCAAAGGGTTCACATACTTTTCTTGCAACTGTGTGTGTGTGTGTATATATATATATATATATAATTATAAAAAAAAGTGTGTTGGCGTTTTTGCATTTTTATAAATGCATTTTTTTTCCTCTCTAAGCTCTTAAGAGTAAGGTCTCTTGCTCACGGTCCGCAAAAAAGGATCTGCAAAAAATACGGATGAGATCCGTGTGCATTCCGTATTTTCCGGAAAGGAACAGCTGACTCCTATTAAAACAGTACTATCCTTGTCCGTAATGCGGACAATAATAGGACCTGTTCTGTTTTTTTGCGGAATGGAAATATGGAAACGGAATGCACACGGAGTACCTTCCATTTTTTTTGTGGACCCATTGAAATGAATGGTTCCGTATACGGTCCGCAAAAAAATGGAACGGAAACGGAATGAAAATACGTTTGTGTGCAAGAGGCCTAAGTGACATTACATAACCACATACGGTACTTTCTAATTTAAAAAAATGCTAGGCATACAAAACCCCATTAAAACCGCCAGGTGGTAAAACACCACACATCAAAAAACGTTGTAACAAAAGGCTAAAAAAACTGCTGAGTAACAAACAGTTTTTGAGGGTTTTTGGGCCAAAAAGAAAAACATCACAAACAATTTATTCTGATTGCCTGATTGGAGTTGGGAAGGCATTTTTGACGCCTAAAATGAGGAAAATTGGCTCTAAAGTAGAACTGGTTTAGTTGCCTATAGCAATCAGATTCTACCATGGTGATGGATCATGTGACGGACCATGTGATGAGCGCAGTGATGTCACCACAGGTCCTTTTCCTCACAGATCATCAAAGAAGAAGACAGAAGATAAGCTGGGCTGCGCGAATAAGTGGATTAAGGTGAGTTAAAATATTTGTTTATTTTTATTAACCCCTCTATCACTATTTTACTAAGCATTCTGTATTAAGAATGCTATTATTTTCCCTTATAACAATGTTATAAGGGAAAATAATAACCAGGTCCCCATCCTGATCATCTCCTAGCAACCATGCATGAAAATCGCACGGCATCCGCACTTGCTTGCGGATGCTTGCGATTTTCACGCAGCCCCATTCACTTCTATGGGGCCTGTGTTGCGTGAAAAATGCACAAAATAGAGCATGCTGCGATCTCCACGCAATGCACAAGTGATGCGTGAAAATCACAGCTCATGTGCACAGCCCCATAGAAATGAATGGGTCCAGATTCAGTGCGGGTGCAATGCGTTCACCTCATGCATTGCACCCGTGCAGAAATCTCGCCCGTGTGAAAGAGGCCTTATTGTGGCATTATTTGTAAGCCAAAACCAAATGAAGAGGGTGAAATCTGCAGATCTTTTCATGGTTAAAAAAAAAACAAAACAAAAAACACATGTAATAGATGTGGTTTTGTTGTGATTTTTCATGCGTTTTTCCCACTGGATTTTCAGTCAGTTGTGAATCCAGCCTGCTATGATTTTTATTGCAGTTCCATTCGTTTGAATGCAGTGGCTAACACATGCGGGGGGGAAGGGGGAGTCATTTACGCAGTGGCATAGCGTGCGAGGCGTAGGGGCCGTTGCCCCGGGTGCAAAATTGCAGGGGGCACCAGGCAGCAAGCACTTCAATGAGGACCACGGGAGCCTATATCAGGCTAGTGACCTGAAGCCTATAAGTCAGTAGAGCGACGCAGGAGATCTCGATTACCTCACCATGACCTCCTGCGCCAGGTCTCACGAGATGACGTGATGACGTGGCCAGGAGTTCACGGTGATGTGTTCTTGAACGCCTGCGCCAGGATGCCGAACACAGGTTACAAGAGGCAATGAAGAGAGGTAAGTATTTATAGATTTTTTTTAATAGGCAGGCCATAATGGGGGCACTATAGGGGAGCATTATACAAAGGAGGCCATTATTACTACTATAATATAGCAAGGGGCCATTATTACTACCATAGTACAGAGGTGGGCCATTATTACTACCATAATACAGAGGGGGGCCATAATTTACTATAATGCAGAGGGGGCCATAATTATTACTAGAATACAAAGGGGGCCATAATTATTACAATAATACTACAGAGGCGGCCATAATTGTTACTATAATGCTACAGAGGGGGCCATTATTACAATAATACTACAGAAGGGGCCATTATAATAATAATAATACAGAGGGGCCATTATATATTAGAATTATACCGAGGGCATTATATTGATGGGCATTACGGAGGGAGGGGAGGTCTGCTATCTGAGAATGATAGTAAAGTGAGGAATCTAAAAATGTTTTCTATGAAACTCTGCAGAGACGAGACGCGGCTGAAAGAAGGTATCATGGCGGTCCTATCTCCGAATGAAGACGTTGAGGAAAGAGTGTACCTCAGAGGAGAGGTCACTGGATGGATGATGTATGTGGTGCTGTATTCTCCTGTATATTTCATAGCAATGTATGTAATGTCTATCCAAATATCTGTTTTGGGGGGGCATGGATATAGAATTTGACCTACACTGCCGAAGCTTGGCCCCAGACTTCAGGTCACACTGTGTGTGTTCTGAATTCTGGGGCCTCACACCCATCTACTACATTATCTGTGGTGTTACATAGGACTGCAAGTGACATCTACTGCATTATCTGTAAAAAGGGGTGTGGTCACAGGTTGGGGGCACAATACTTGGCTTGCACCGGGTGCTGGCAACCGACGCTACACCACTGCATTTTTACGAACAGATATATGCCACTTTTTGGCGTATATCTGTCACAGATTGCGTCTCAAAGGTTATTTGCGCCGCAATCTGCAACTTTTTCCCCTTTTCCGACGTTCACGCCAGGTCTAAAAAGGGATGGGTAGGGAAGGGGGTGGGGTTGCAGGCCTGTCATTTCCTACGTCTATTTTAGGTATAGAAAATTATCTTAATCTACGCCAGCAAGGGATCTGGCGCAGAGTTAGGGCTCATGCACACGGCCGTTGGGACGTGTTTGTTATTGGCACTGCTGTGGCTTTAAGCCACCAATCCACAATCATCAGTGCTGCCTACCTGGGAAGCAGAAAGGATGTGGCTGTTGGTGGGCTTTAGGTGATATTTCAGTGCAGCAGTCTGCGTCAAAATTACGCTGTAAAATCCAGCATGTTAACGGGCCCTTAGGATGGCGGAAAATCTGCATGAAATCTGCACCAAAACTGCACAAAACAATTCACATAAATCCTCCCTAGTGTTGAGTGAATTACGCTTCAGATCCAAGATCCGAAGTCGCTTCGTTTGAATGCTGTACGGAGATCCGTCTCCGTACAGCATTCAAATGTATGGGCTGCGCCAACGTGAAATTCTGGTTTTAAAACGATCAGCGCATGTTATTTTGTGCTGTTGCAGGCATAAAACTTACCAACTCCTTTTAGTGTTGGGTGAATAGTACTCCAGACTCCCACACTTCCTTTTCTCAGACGTTGTCCAATTGCAAATTCAAGGTGTAGCAATGGTATGCCTTCAAGCACCAACAATATAAGGAAGGGGATCATAAATGCTCCTAAATGAAAAGTAAGAATAATGTATATGTTAAACTGTAGATCATCATGTAACCTATTAGCATATCTCATGAATTGTGACTTATAGGGTATGGCCACATGGTCAGATTTGTGCTTGCAGTTTTGAATGCCAAAAAAAATTAAAATTAAGTCATATCTGTCTTGTATACTTTCTCTCCTTTTATGGTCCACTCCTGATGTTGGATTCCAAAACTGCATTCAAAAACCTTACTGTGGTGGAATAGCCGGTAAATTCAGTACTTCTTTTATGCTCAGATAGTATGTATTCCAAAACATCAACATTTTATACTAATGCACAGGGGCGTTGCTAGGTTAAAACATTCGGGGCCTGGGCTCCTGATGTTTCTTCCCAGGCCCCGAATGTACTGCCTGACAGATACATACAACTGTATTGCCATCCTCAGGACAGCAATACAATTGAATCTAATGCCCTGCAAGAGCGGAAGGACCTGTGATGACATCACAGTCCATCTGATCAGTTCTTAATGCAGTAGCTGAAAAAGACCTGTGATGTCCCCATCATGTGACGAGTGCGCTTGAGGACGGTATAGCAGTGAAGAGAATTCCTGGGAAGAAGCTGTGGTGAGGTCTGCTACATGAAGAGAGGTAAGTGAAGGGAGAGGCAGAGCAATGTTGGGAGTTGTGGTTATTTAACTGGGACTGTATGCTACGGCTGAAGGGAGGGAAGTCATTTACATGGGACAGTGGGGTGGAGTGATGTTGTTTACATGGGACTAAAAGTTGAGGGGGGTGTTATTTACATGGGAATGCATGTTGGAGGTGGCTGGGGCACGGTGATTTTATTTACATGGGACTATATGTTGAAGGCAGCTGTGGGAGGGAGTGATATTAGTTACATGGGACTGCATGTTGGAGGTGGCTGGGGAGGGGGTGATTTTATTTACATGGGACTGTATGTTGAAGGTGTCTGGAGGAGTGGAGTTTGTTTACATGGGACAAAATATTAAAGGGGGGGTGGGACTGTATGTTGATGGTGGCTGGGGAGGGGGTGATCTTTACATGCGACTATGTTGAAGGTGGCTGGGGAGGGGTGATGTTCTTTACATGGAACTGTATGTTAAAGGCGGCCGGGGAGGAGGTGATGTTTATGTGGGACTGTATATTGAAGGCAGGAGAGATGGTGTGATGTTATTTACATGGGACTGTATATTTGAGGGGGCTGGAGAGATGGTGTGATGGTATTTACATGGAACTCTCGCAAAGGAAAATAATGTTATTTACATGGGACTGTATGGTGGAGGGGCTGAGGAATTATAATTTCTGAGGACACTAAACTAAGGAATATAAATACAGTGGGATGCGAAAGTTTGGGCAACCTTGTTAATCATGATTTTCCTGTATAAATCGTTGGTTGTTAAGATAAAAAATGTCAGTTAAATATATCTTGTAGGAGACACACACAGTGATATTTGAGAAGTGAAATGAAGTTTATTGGATTTACAGAAAGTGTGCTATAATTGTTTAAACAAAATTAGGCAGGTGCATAAATTTGGGCACCACAAAAAAGAAATTAAATCAATATTTAGTAGATCCTCCTTTTGCAGAAATTACAGCCTCTAAACGCTTCCTGTAGGTTCCAATGAGAGTCTGGATTCTGGTTGAAGGTATTTTGGACCATTCCTCTTTACAAAACATCTTTAGTTCATTCAGGTTTGATGGCTTCCGAGCATGGACAGCTCTCTTTAAGTCACACCACAGATTTTCAATTATATTCAGGTCTGGGGACTGAGATGGCCATTCCAGAACGTTGTACTTGTTCCTCTGCATAAATGCCTTAGTGGATTTTGAGCAGTGTTTAGGGTCGTTGTCTTGTTGAAAGATCCAGCCCCGGCGCAGCTTCAGTTTTTTCACTGATTCCTGGACATTGGTCTCCAGAATCTGCTGGTACTGAGTGGAATCCATGCGTCCCTCAACTTTGACAAGATTCCCAGTCCCTGCACTGGCCACACAGCCCCACAGCATGATGGAACCACCACCATATTTTACTGTAGGTAGCAGGTGTTTTTCTTGGAAAGCTGTGTTCTTTTTCCTCCATGCATAACGCCCCTTGTTATGGCCATATAACTAAATTTTAGTTTCATCAGTCCACAGCACCTTATCCCAAAATGATGCTGGCTTGTCCAAATGTGCTTTAGCCCACCTCAAACTGCACTTTTTGTGCTGTGGACGGAGAAAAGGCTTCCTCTGCATCACTCTCGCATACAGCATCTCCTTGTGTAAAGTGTGCCGAATGGTTGAACGATGCACAGTGACTCCATCTGCAGCAAGATGATGATGTAGGTCTTTGGTGCTGGTCTGTGGGTTGACTCTGACTGTTTTCACCATTCATCGCTTCTGTCTATCCGAGATTTTTCTTGGTCTGCCACTTCGAGCCTTAACTTGAACTGAGCCTGTTGTCTTCCATTTCCTCAATATGTTTCTAACTGTGGAAACAGAGAGCTGAAATCTCTGAGACAGCTTTCTGTATCCTTCCCCTAAACCATGATGGTGAACAATCTTTGTCTTCAGGTCATTTGAGAGTTGTTTTGAGACCCCCATTTTGCTACTCTTCAGAGAAAATTAAAAGAGGAGCGAAACTTACAATTGACCCCCTCAAATACTCTTTCTCATAATTGGATTCACCTGTGTATGTAGGTCAGGGGTCACTGAGCTTACCAAGCCAATTTGAGTTCCAATAATTTGTTCTAAAGGTTTTGGAATCAATAAAATGACAACAGTGCCCAAATTTATGCACCTGCCTAATTTTGTTTAAACAATTATAGCACACTTTCTGTAAATCCAATAAACTTCATTTCAATTCTCAAATATCACTGTGTGTGTCTCCTATATGATATATTTAACTGACATTTTTTATCGTAACAACCAACGATTTATACAGGAAAATCATGGCGATTAACAAGGTTGCCCAAACTTTCGCATCCCACTGTACTGGAGGTATTTCAGGGCAAGCATTATAACAGTAGGGGGCGATATAAATACTGGGGGCACTGTAGGGGCATTATAACAGTAGGGAAGGCGATATAAATACTGGGGCACTTCAGGGTGAGTATTATAACAGTAGGGGGCATTATAAATACTGGGGGGCATTTTAAATCCAGGTGACATTAGGCGTTCTTATTACTACTGGGGGCTCTATAGGAGGGACTTATAGATCTGCATTATTTCTACTAAGAGCACTATGGGGGCCTTATTACTACTGAGAGGTCTGCAGATAGCTTTATTACCACTGGGGGAACAATAGGGGGCCTTATTTCTATTGGAGGCTCTGTAAGGGCATTATTAATACTGGATGGATCTTCTATTAATGGGCGCACTCTTGTGGAGCACTATCACTGTTGGGGGCACTGTAGAGGGCAGTATTACTACTGAGGGTATTCTAGAAGGGTATTACTATTGGTGGAACTATAAAGAGCACTATTACTATGGGGAAGATTATCTGTATGGCACTAATTTTTCTTCAGGATAGTATTTGAGGGTACAGAAAAGTGAGGAAGCTAAGATATCTGTGTGTTACACTCTGCAGAGACGGGGAGGCTGAGAGAAGTCGTCTGGACTGAATGGAGAAGATGATGACAGAGAAGATCTACATCAGAGGAGACCTCACCGGATGTGAGAGGTATGTGCTGCTGTATAGCAAGTACAGTAAAATGTCTTCAGAGCTAGGGTTTGCAGGGGAGGGGGGCGGTTGGTCGACTTAGAGAATTGGGCCATATGCATTAGGGCTTGGGCGCCAGATCTTTTGAGACCCTAGCAACGCCCCTGCTAATGCAGGTATTCTGCAACATAAAAAACATGTAAGTTCCTAGATGGTCCAAACACCACTAACAATCAACATGTACAGTGGAGGAGGGTCTCTCCATTCTCAATAGCATATTCTGTAGTTAGAATAAGGACAGTAAGCTCTTCATACATTTATTTTTCTCTTACAAAGGCATGTCCATACAGCAGATTTTCATTGTGGCTTTTGACATGTATTCCACCCCAAAATCCACAGGAAAACATTGGGGGGGTCATTCACAAACAGATATACACTACTTTTTGGCATATACAGTATCTGTCACAGATTGCGGCGAAAAGGTTATTTCCTACGCTCATGAAAGGTCTAAAAGGGGGGAGTGGTGTGGGTGGAAGAGGGGCGGGTCAGCAGGCCTGTCTCATTTATCATTTTCTATGACTGTTTTAGCCATATAAAATGGTATAAATCTAGGCCAGCAAGGGAGCTGGCGTAGATATAGACAGGCGGTGGATACGCCAAAGTTATGTAGAGACTGGCGCCACTACATAAATTCGACGCATCTACTGCCAGGTAAAGGGGTATGTAGACCTGTCCTAGGTTGCTAATATAGCTTATATGTTTATACAGCTAATCCTGCCAATAACCTTAATACAGTTCCTATGTTTGTGTTAAAAAACAAAAACAGAGTTATTTACAGTGACTTCATGTTTGGATGTCATATAACTGTTATATATATATTGTGTTCACAGAAGCAGAAATGATAATATGCATTTAAGATTCATTATATAATGTAAGGTAAGCTCAATGACACAGCAGAAACAACAGAAAGCATAGAGTTAAACTGTTGCTGGGCAGGAGTCTTGACCAATCACAGCCAGCCTCACACACAGCAGGAGTTTTGACCAATCGCAGCCAGCCTCACACACAGCCTGTGTGGGAAATTCCCCTAGCAGGAACTGCTAGAAATCATTATTCAACAGAGAGGAGCTGAATACGGCGAATGGCGTAACGGAAAAAGGGTCAAAATGGCTGATTTTACATTTTCTCATTGCTTCTCTTACCCAAAAAATGTAATAAAATGCGATCGAAAAATCACACACTCCAAAATGGTATTAATAAAAACTATGGATTGTCCTGCAAAAAATGAGCCCCTAAACAGCTCAGACATAAGTATAAAAAAGTTATGGCGTTCAGAATATGGTGATGTAAAAATTTTTTTTCCAGCAAAATAAAATTTATTTTTACACTATTTAGACATAAAAAAAACCTATATATATGGGGTATCGTTGTAATCATACTGTCCCAGAGAATGAAGGGCATGGTCAGTTTTGCCTCTGACAAATCAATATGGGAACAAAACCCATAAAACGGAGAAGGAAAGTTTTTTTTTTTTTTTTCCAATTCCGCCCCATTTGGAATTTTTTACCGCTTCCCACTACATTTATCCCTCAAAAAATAAGCTATGTGAACAGAAATAGAAAAAAGTTATGGCTCAAGGAAGATATGGAAGGAAAATATAAACACAAAAAAACTAAAAAACCTACGGTAGTGAACAGTATCAAACGTGTAGCACTGAGTCACTTGGTTTCTATAGCTTGCTTACAGATTCAGATATCAAATCCATAGGTAGCATCCAACCTAATCCATAAGGCTAATTTACTCTATTTGAGCCTAGCAGATGTTGTAGGAGGTGGAAAAAAGATTTTTGTCTTCTTGGCTCAAATGGAGTAAACTGGACCTATGGATTATTTTGGCATCACCATTGGAACTGTAGAAACCAGGTGACTCAGTGTTACACGTTTGATATGGTGTTTAATATGAATATATAATGGATTTAAAAAAGAAAAATAAGCACATAAAGAGGTTGCTGTGCATTTTCAAACAATATGGTATTCTGAAAAATGCATATTTATCAGCTTCTGTGAGTTTCATTTTGTGAATGTAAGAACACAAAGTATCAGTAAATAGGTCAATGAGATCTCTAGCGGAAATTTGCCTGCACCTACCAAGTTAAAAGACCTAGTCCATACTTTGCATTATGATGCAGTTTTGCATATACCGGTAGTTAATTTTAGCTAGTATTTCTCCCTGTAGGCTTCATTATACCAAAGTACACTATCTAGTACACTAAATATACAAATATTATTTCTTGGCAAATTAATTTATATTTTTTCTCAATTTCTATTAGCACATAGATAAAAGGAGTCCAAAAACGTAAAGCGCTTTGCTTCAATACTGATCTATGGCAAATCATAGTCCACATAAACACAGTTGAATTAATTGGGTACTAGCAAAATAATTTCTACTTAAATAATATATCACATTGTCTCTGCAGTTAATGAAGCTAGATAACAGAAAGTCAGCACAAGAAGGAAAAATGGGGCAGATTTCTGGAGTACATGCTTTGTACCATCGGATTGGGAATGACAGCAGGGAAAACTGCCTATGGGAAAGATGCCTCCCCTGCCTGGCAGATCACAATGCCCCTCAACTTGTGGCAGTACTTACACAGTGCTACTTGAAGATGCATCTGTCTATAAACTGATTTTTATCCTTGTCCTCCCTTTATTACAAGCAACTGTAGATTATATTCATTGAAGAGACAATGACAAACACTTTCTGGGACACTTAAAGGAGTTATAAAACATTAGTACAGACCTCCCAGAGTGGCCGGCCCATGGTGGAGATTAGAGATGGATTTGCGGTTCGCCTGGCGGTCGTTTTGCGGCAAACTTTGCTCGTTCGCGCTTCGCCAAACAGGCGAACATATGGCGATGTCCGCCAGTGACATTCTTTTGCATTATGCAGAACTTTGAGCCATATGACACATCCATCAGGTGGGACAGGACAGCCAATTGAGATGTTTCAGCACATGGATACACCCCCTACCCTATAAATAAACCCGATCTGGTCGCCATTTTACATTCAGTCTTTTGCCAGTGTAGGGAGAGGCTGCTGTGTGGAGCAGGGACAGACTGTTAGGGACACCAAACGCTAGCTAATAGGGCTACAAAAGTCCTTTTAAGGACTGGTATAGGTGTGCTATCGATAGGTGTGACATACTGCGGGGTGTGATATATCTATAATATACTTTCTAACATAGAACATATATTATAGTGCATTTGTATTGTGCAGTAGTTGTGTGCGGTTCTGCTGCGATACCGCAGCTATACAGAGAGACAAATGCTATTGGAATAACTAATTGCAACTGGTGTGATATACCAGTTGCCCCCCAAAAAAAGGAGGCAGTGGTGTGATATACCTATAATATACTTTCTATATAGTGCATTTTTATTGTGCAGCAGTTGTGTGCGGTTCTGATGAGATACCGCAGCTATACAGAGGGACAAACGCTATTCGAACAACTAATTGCAAATAAAGTGATATACAGATGTAGCAGGGTTAGCACTCACTCCTAACTCAAATTTCTTAAATAATCGTGTTATCTTGAAACAAAAGCCATTGAAAAGCAATTGAAGGTGTTTGATTAGTTTAGATAACACATCTCAGAAAGCATGAGTGTTAACTCTACTACATCGGTACCTGTTGCCCCCCAAAAAACTGATTAAGGGGTTCTATATGCCTGCTTCCACAAATACTGCTCTTCTATAGGGACTTTGTCACAGGGTCATTTTGAAAATGACAGGCAGAGGAAGAAGCAGGCCATTCCGCAGGGGTGGTAGGGGTCGGGCAGGTGCACCAGGCGGGAACCTAAGTGGGAAGTTGGAGAAGGTGTGTGCGATTACAGATGTAGTAGAGTTAACACACATGCTTTATGAGACATGTTACCTAAACTAAATGCGTTAAGCAAACACCTTCAATTGCTTTGCGATGAGTTAAGAAATTTGAGTTAAGAGTTTGTGTGTTAACCCTGCTACATCTGTACGCCAAAGGATGCACCAGAGTTAATTGAGTGGCTCACTCAGCCTTCCGCATCTGCACCCTTCTCACTCTCTGCTGTGTGCATCCCCAAAGACACCACCACCATAGCCCCTCCACTCGAGTCAGAGGAATTATTTTCCCATCCATTCCCAGACCTTACCGATGCGCAGCCATTCTTGGCATTGGATGCGGAAGAGGAGGTAGCAACGGCCGCCACCCAGCGGTCTGACAGTACCCATATCAGCCCAAGGACGAAGGTCCCTGCTGTTGCTGCCTACTACGAGATTTCTAATGTCAGTGGTGGTGAAGGTGACGATGATGAAGTGTCGATCGATGTCACGTGTGTGCCCACAAGAGAGGAAGAGGAGGGGAGTTCAGAGGGAGAGACAGAGCAGCAGATAGGGGGTAGAAGTAGGCAGAACTCGCAGTGCACAGGAGGCAAAAAGCAGACTGCAAATGTATCTGGAGCAAGTCATCCACCATGCACGGTCACATCTGGTGCTCCCAAGATGCCGGTACATGGCTCCACAGTGTGGGCTTTTTTTTTAACATGTCCGCTGCAGCCAATAGTGTTGCTATCTGCAGCCTGTGCTGTCAACGCATAAGTCACAATAAGCCCAACACTCACCTAGGGACGACCGCCTTAGGAAGGCACCTGGCCTCCCATCACCGAGCCCAATGGAAGCAACACCGTCAGAACCCACAAAGCCACACTCCTGGCGCTCCACGTCCTGCCTCTTCTCCCTCTGCTCTCTCCTCCCATTTGTCCTCCACTCCACCTTCCACTGTGCCGTTGTCGCGTTCATCTAGCAAAAGGCAGGCTTCCGTGGCCAAATTTTCGAACGTAAAAAGTTGATGACGCCGGATAACCCTCTTGCCCAACGCCTGACCACCGGCTTGTCGGAACTTCTAGCTCGCCAACTACTGCCAGATAAACTGGTGGACTTGGAGGAGAAAATTTGTGGCCATTGGCACACCGCAATGGAAGGGCATCCCAGAGCTATGTGGCCATGTTCAGTGGCAATTGAAAGTATGTCTGGCACACAGTGTCAATGCCAAGATACATCTGACCAAACACGTGGTCTAGCAAACAAGGGCAGGGAAGGTACATAACTTTTACTGCCCACTGGGTGAACCTTCTGATGGCTGTCAAGCATGCAACACGTGGCACCCATGTGGATTTGGTGTTTCCACCACGGATTGCATGCAGGCCTGACTCTTCTCCTCCTCCTCCTCCTCCTACTCCATCCTCCATCTCCTCCTCGGCTGACTCCTCCTTTTCCACTGCTACCGCCTCTTCCACTGCATCCCCCCAGCTCCCCAGAACCTATTCGACGTGCCAGGTGAGATGTTGCCATGCTATGATGCGGCTGTTGTGCCTGGAAGCCAAGAGCCACACTGGTCCTGCACTCCTTTCAGCGCTGTGGTCACAGGTCGATTAGTGGCTAACCCAGCTCAATCTGACAGTTGGTAAAGTGGTGTGCGACAACGGTGCCAATCTGATGAGCGCGCTGAAACAGCCCAAAATGACACACGTGCCGTGCATGGCACACGTCGTGAACTTTGTCGTGCAGCGATTCGTTGCCAAATACCCCGGGGTCCAGGACGTCTTGTGGCAGGCCAAGAAGATCTTTGGCCATTTTAGAAGATTTTACACGGCCATGACTCGCCTTGCTGATATTCAGCGGCGACACCACTTTCCCGTCAGATGTCTAAACTTTTCTGGGATCCCTTGTGTTGTCTGTGGATGGGGGGAGGAGACCAAGGACGACATTCTCCTGGACGATGAGCAGGAGCCAAGGCTCTCCACCGCTTCCAAATTAGTGCAAATGGGGGCCTTCATGCTCCAGTATTTGAAGAGGGACCCCCGTATAAAAAGCTTAAAGGGCAAGGGCCAGTACTGGGTGCCAATATACTTAGACCCCCGGTACAAACATAAAATGACGGACATGTTACCAGCATCACAGAGGACTGTCCTAATGCAGCATTTCCAGGCCTTGCTTCGAGAGATACTGCATTCTGCTGTTCTTGACACTGGCAGAGGAATTTCCACCCACAGAGAAACAGTTGTGGGTACCAATCCTACAGCGCATGCGAGAAGAGGGCGGTTTGAAGATGTGTTGGTCACTTCGGATATGATATCATTCTTGCAGCCCATCGACAGCCGCCCTCCGGATCCAGCCTCAGGGAATGCCTAGACCGACAGGTGTCCGACTACATCGGGTTAACGGCCGATGTGGACGCTCTGAGAAGTGAGGATCCCCTTGACTACTGGTTGTGCAGGCTTGATCTGTGGCCAGAGCTGGCACAATTTGCCATGGAACTCTTGGCTTGCCCCTCACCGAGTGTCCTGGCCGAAAGGACGTTCAGCGCAGCAGGGGGGGATTGTGACCAATAAACGCACTCGCCTAGCTCACGACAGTGTGGACTACCTCATTTCTAAAAATGAATGAGGCATGGATCTAGGAGGAATTCAACACCTGTGATGACCACGTTTAATTGAATTTCCTCATGCCAGCCCACACATCAGCCACCACCCAGAACAAATAATAGTCCCTATTTTATGTAAATACAGCGGCATAAAAGGCCTTTTCTGTCTGGTGAATGCCTAATGTTTGGGGCCACGGAGGAATTCAACACCTGTGACGACCACGTGTTATCGAATTTCAACTATTATCATTTGTGTTTTTTTTTCAAGAGGGGGGATTTCGTTAGCCATGTTTTTAATCCAATTTTATATTTTTAGTTCTTTTAAACATATATGTATTTGACATGTATTTGTACCTCCAGCCACATAATAGTTTGATGTTTTCTGTCCGATGAATGCCTGCCTAATGTTTGGGGCCTGTACTCCCGTGGTCTAAAACAAAATTTTTCGAGGCTCCAGCAAGGCACATTTTTGACAGTTTTCCTTTAAGACGCATAAAAATGCCCCCTGATTAAAATACATATTTTTTGTGGGAATTTTTGCCATTGATCCCCCTCTGGTATGTCACTGTCCATGTTGTGGGACGATTTGTGCACTTCTAGTAAGTATTTGGTGGCTTCAAATATGACTTGAAGGTTTTTCAGGTTCGCCTGCCATAAAAGTGAATGGGGCCCGCCGCAAACTTTGGTTCGCGAACATTTTATCGCGTTCGCGAACAGTCCCGGCCGATGTTCGTCCATCACTAGTGGAGATCATACTTACCTTTACTGGGATCATACTTACCATCACTGGCTTCGATGTTTGTGTCTCCCAGGCCAGCTCTTCCTCTCCCTGCAGCACTGAAAACATGTGTCGACAGAGGGACCACTACATCCAATCACAACTGGTCACGTGACTCAGGGGTAGCACGTCACTGCTACAGCCTACGGTTGGCTGCAGTGGTCATGGATCCCCCATAATAAATGTTGTTTTCAGCACTGCCTTTTAATGGCTGGATTTTTGGATGCACTGTCACTTTTACTCCTTTTAGGCCTCTTTCACACGGGCGTCACGGATTTGCTCTGGATGTGTTGCTTGCGTGTGCTGTCAGTTTTGTATGCAATTGCGTCGCATTCTTGCATTTTTCCCATGCGATATAAATCGGGCGCAAATCCTCAGGGAAGGTAGGCAACCATTCCACTATGCAATATTTCCCCAAAAATAAGCTGCCTTATTTTTTTGTAAAATTTTTATATATATATATAAAACGAATGATGAGGCAGCACTTCCAGTATAGAGTGAACGGGTGAGGACCCCAAACTTTATTCAAGCGACGTTTCGGCCTGCTCAATGAGGCCTTTCTCAAGCTAAATAACAGTGCATATGACAAGGTATATATACCCATCAACAGTGCTTTAAGTGGGCCAAAAGAGGTGCCGGTACTCTATTAGGCGCCGGTGCTCCCCCCCCCCCTGCACATCAGACCCCCCCATCACACACATATATATTAGTTCCTCTATGTACCAGTACCCCCCCCCCACCACCGCACATTCGTTCCTCTCTGTACCAGTACCCCCCTGCACATCAGACCCCCCCCCCTCCACTCATCACACACACACACATTAATTCCTCTCTGTACCAGTACCCCCCTGCGCCCCTCCCAACACTCCAGTATAATAAACATTGGTGGCGCAGTGCGCCCCCCCAACACCCCAGTATAATAAACATTGGTGGCGCAGTGCGCCCCCCCATCACCCCAGTATAATAAACATTGGTGGCGCAGTGCGCCCCCCCTCAATATAATAAACATTGGTGGCGCAGTGGGCCCCCCCTCAATATAATAAACATTGGTGGCGCAGTGCGCCCCCCCTCAATATAATAATCATTGGTGGCGCAGTGGGCCCCCCCTCAATATAATAATCATTGGTGGCGCAGTGGGCAGTGCCAATGAGGGTTAAAAAATAAAAATAATAATTAACTCACCTCCTCCAATTGATCGTCTTCTGTTCTTTCTTCATGACCTGTCAAAGGACCTGTGGTGACATCACTGTTAGCATCACATGATCCATCACCATGGTAATGGGTCATGTGATGAGCTCAGTGACGTCACCACAGGTCTTGAAGAAAACAGGAGAACGGCAGCTACGCGATCATCTGGAGGAGGTGAGTTAAAAATTTTTTATTATTTTTTAACCCTCACTGGCACTTCCCACTGAGCCACCAATGTTTCTTATACTGGGGTGTTTGGGGGGGAAAGCGCACTGCCTACCAACGTTTCTTATACTGGGGTGTTGGGGGGGGGGCGCACTGTGCCACAAACGTTTCTTATACAAATACAGGAGGCGGGTGCTGGAATCAAATAGCCGGCACCCGACCTCTGTGACAGGGAGCTGCGATCAGCTACAATTAACCCCTCCAGTACCGCACCTGAAGGGTTAACTCAACTGCAGCTGATCGCAGCTCCCTGTCACAGAGGTCGGGTGCCGGCTATTTGATTCCAGCACCCGCCTCCTGTTTTTGTATTCAGGTCAGTTATCTTCATTGGTGGCGCAGTGGCCACAGCCCCTCCCCTCCTCCTCCCGTCTCTCTTCTTATTGGCAGCGGCGGGGGCAGCAGGCAGGTCAGACAGGGGAGGAGGAACGAATCAGGTCAGACAGGGGAGGGCTAGATGGAGGGGGCGCCCCGAGGGAGAACACAAGTTCAGCCTCGCCTGCCGCATATTACATTGCGAGCTGTCGGCCGCCCAGCGCCCCTGTTACTATGGCGCCCTGTGCGGCCGCACAGCCCGCACACCCCAAAGGCCGGCCCTGCGCTCCGGTACCGGAAACCCACGTACTGGGCGCACGGAGAGGTGTTGGTACTCTCCAGGGCAATTTTTGGAAGTGGCGGTACTGAGTACCGCCGCGTTCCGGCCCACTTCAAGCACTGCCCATCAATCAATACAGATCAATTACAAACAGTGATTGGGCGTGACTCCAGTCAAGTCACGTGATCATTAACCATATAAATACATAACATAAGTGTATAATGAACATTCTCATATTACAAGCGTAAAAACATTTCATAAGTGATCATAATGATATCAAAACTAATATATAGAGATGAATCTCTGTGCTTCAATTATAATATAGAATATGTATCCCTCTCTGTTCAATACATAATTACCCACAGTGGACACTGTGCAGAAAGTGATAGGTGCATATGGGGTTAAAAACATCAATAGTTGGTACAGCTGTACCATATCATAAGTTAAAATCAACAGGACGGAGCTCACCACACTGAGACACTTGGAACCGGCCGGCATTGGCGTCCCCCCGCCGGCGATGCGCATGCGCCGAGTCAGACGTCATTGGCCACGCCCCCCAGCAAAGCCGCGCTCACACGTGACCGCTCCATGGACCGCAGCGTCATCCTCTGGAGCGCAAGAGACGCAGCTGTGAGGGGAGGGAGGCCAAGTCATGTGACTCAGATGATTTTTGATGAACTTGATGAGCCTTTGTCTTTGTACTGGATGGAGCCGCCCAATGACCTTGGATACAAGATTGTGATAGTGATCATTGTGTGGAGACTAGCGGGACTGCGACTCACGACTTGGATTGTCACCATGGTGCACGCTATTTTTATTGAAATTTGATTGTCACTTTACTTGTACTGATGATGTGTGCGATTTCACTTGCCTCATATTTGTGAGCTGGTGGTATTATACACACATCAGTGCTATAGGTGTGGGCAGATGGGAGGTGTGTCCCACTGTAACCACACATGTATGGGGTGCAATATTGATGGCCAGTGTCGGGTGGGCAGTCACTCTGTGTGAGTCAACAGAGTTTGATGGCCTATCCGTTGGACCAGCTATATGCCCCTGTATGTGTATTGCTATTTTGATTGCGTGCATTGATCTGTGTCCTGGTGACAGTACATACGCTCGCATCTCCCGGTTGTTTACATCACCATGGTCACTAAAACACGCCCCCGTGTGCTGTGCGTCTGACGCTGAGTCACATGACTTGGCCTCCCTCCCCTCATAGCTGCGTCTCTTGCGGTGCGCTCCAGAGGATGACGCTGCGGTCCATGGAGCGGTCACGTGTGAGCGCGGCTTTGCTGGGGGGCGTGGCCAATGACGTCTGACTCGGCGCATGCGCATCGCTGGCGGGGGGACGCCAATGCCGGCCGGTTCCAAGTGTCTCAGTGTGGTGAGCTCCGTCCTGTTGATTTTAACTTATGATATGGTACAGCTGTACCAACTATTGATGTTTTTAACCCCATATGCACCTATCACTTTCTGCACAGTGTCTACTGTGGGGTAATTATGTATTGAACAGAGAGGGATACATATTCTATATTATAATTGAAGCACAGAGATTCATCTCTATATATTAGTTTTGATATCATTATGATCACTTATGAAATGTTTTTACGCTTGTAATATGAGAATGTTCATTATATACTTATGTTATGTATTTATATGGTTAATGATCACGTGACTTGACTGGAGTCACGCCCAATCACGCCCAATCACTGTTTGTAATTGATCTGTATTGATTGATGGGTATATATACCTTGTCATATGCACTGTTATTTAGCTTGAGAAAGGCCTCATTGAGCAGGCCGAAACGTCGCTTGAATAAAGTTTGGGGTCCTCACCCGTTCACTCTATACTGGAAGTGCTGCCTCATCATTCGTTTGATATATTTCGTGGAGGAAGAGCCGACCTCTTTTTTTGCACCCGGTACATCGCATCTGACTGTGCTGCTGCACTATTTGTGTTATATATATATAATCACACAGATATTATGTGTGTGCAAAAATCTACACTAACACTACCTAACTAAAATTGATTTCTATCTAAAACTAAAAGTACTTTTTACACAAAAATAAATAAAAGTGAAAAGTAAAAAAAAAGGTACTTATTAGTGCTCAGAGCTGCAGAACAAACGCAAGTGGACGTTTGGTGCGTTCGTGCAGACACTGCAGTATAAAAATTTACTGCAGATACAAAAAAGAACACTAGCTAAAAATTTACTTTGAAATATATAATGTATATATGGAAGAAAAAAGGCAGCACTCCAAATTTGTGATGAAAAAAGTGGACGGTTTATTCACCCATCTAGCAGCAACGTTTCCGCTCTCTCATTGGAGCCTTTGTCCAGCTGAGTAACATGTGCATAGTGGCATACATAAGTAGTGCAAACAATTTCATAATTACAAATCGATGATTAAACAATAAAGTGCAAGTGCGTCAAGAGTATAGCAGTATTAAAAATACAATTCATCTGTCGCCATAATTATATCCCAAATAATTGTGAACATGATCGTATAAAATACATATCGTAATCGGTACAATGAAAAAAATCTATAAACATACATGATTGCCAATCAAATATGGTAAAGTATACACAGTGCATGGCAATGACAAATCAATTAAAACATTAAAAACCTTTTGAATGAATCACGTTATGTCATAGAGACCTGGTGGAATCTGCTGGCGTCCGGAAAAGCAGTCGGCGCATGCGCCGCTCCATGTGCTCAGGCGAGACACGTAATCATGACAAAGAGTAAGGCCTCTTTCACACGGGCGTTGCGGGAAAAGGTGCGGGTGCGTTCCGGGAACATGCGCGATTTTTCCACGCGAGTGCAAAACATTGTAATGCGTTTTGCACTCGTGTGAGAAAAATCGCGCATGTTTGGTACCCAAACCCGATCTTCACAGAAGTTCAGGCTTGGGATCGGTGTTCTGTAGATGGTTATACATGGTTATAAGGGAAAATAATAGCATTCTGAATACAGAATGCATAGTAAAATAGGGCTAGAGGGGTTAAAAAAAAAAACAAAAAAAAAAAACTCACCTTAATCCACTTGCTCGCACAGCCCGGCTTCTCTTCTGTCTCCTTCTTTGCTGATTGCAGGAAAAGGACCTGTGGTGATGTCACTCCGGTCATCACATGATCCATCACCATGGTAAAAGATCATATGTGGTCATGTAGCTACATTATGGAAATTACAAGTGGCATAGCTGGCCTTTGCAAAAAACCAGATTCCACTTGTAATAATTTTAAACTACTAATGCAAATACAAGGAGGAATCTGATTGGTTGCTAGCGGCAACTATGACATTTATAATTTACACATTGTTACAAATTACATTACCCACATAGTACACGTACAGTGTGTATTGATAAACATGTAGTCAGCATTGGTTATAATCTATTAACGGCCGCAGGAACATCAGTTCTTGCTTATACCGATATGGCCTTTTCCTGAAAGTGCTGGACCCGCTGCACCCTTGGAGAATCTTTTTCCGGAATTGGTCCCGACAGCTCCTCCAGCGACTCTTTACTTCTGCAACTTGAAATAAAAATACAAAAAACAAACTTTTACCAAACAATACAATCTTACAGAGGATAACGTATGCCATATTCTATGCTATAAGGGACAATAACGTATGCCATGTGCTATGCTATAAGGGGCGATAACGTATGCCATGTGCTATGCTATAAGGGGCGATAACGTATGCCATGTGCTATGCTATAAGGGGCGATAACGTATGCCATGTGCTATGCTATAAGGGGCGATAACGTATGCCATGTGCTATGCTATAAGGGACAATAACGTATGCCATGTGCTATGCTATAAGGGGCGATAACGTATGCCATGTGCTATGCTAGAGAGGACAGCTAAGATCAAACATGTATAGATTGTCCACTTTTTACTTACCAAACCTCTCCCGTCTTTGGCCTTGACTAGTCTCCCAAACTGTACAAAATATTTCTTTGGCAATTTTTTTGCCATGCTTGCTCTTTCCTGGAACGGTCCTGGTATTCTGCAGAGTTCATGTTCCAAATACATGGGCGCTCCTTGACCAGGTTTATCATTTTGGGAACATCAATGTCTTTTGGGGCCTTTTTTCATGTTTGATTTGGCTCCGCAAGGGCAAGATAACAAGCAATAATCTGTCTCCCATGCAGTGCCTGCAGACAGACACTGATAACTTCACTTCCTGTCTTTTAACCCCTTAGGGACCCATGACTTACCGGTACGGCATGGATCCCGAGTCCTTACGGACCAATGACGTACCAGTACATCATGTATAGTTCCGATCACCGCAGCCTGGCGGGCGGTGATCGGAACCTGGTGCCTGCTCAAATCATTGAGCAGGCACCTAGGCTAAATGCGCGGGGGGGTCCCCAGTGCGTGACCCCCCAGTGTTGGCAAACGCCGCAAACCGCAGGTCAATTCAGACCTGCGGTTTGCGGCTTTTTATTGTGCGGCGGTGCCATCAGGTCCCCATGGGGCTGTGGGGGGGACCCGATGGCATGGAAGGCAGCGTGAAGTCTAAGGAAGGCATCGCGCTGCCTTCCGGTGAAAAGCCTGTGAGATCCAGCCCTCTGGATCTCACAGGCCGGAAGCTGTATGAGTAATACACACAGTATTAATCATACAGCCAATGCATTCCAATACAGAAGTATTGGAATGCATTGTAAAGGATTAGACCCCCAAAAGTTCAATTCCCAAAGTGGGACAGAAAATAAAGTGAAAAAAAAGTTGAAAAAATAAAGTTTTTCCCCTAAAAAAATTTAGTTTCAAGTAAAAATAAACAAAAACGTCATTTTCCCCAAATAAAGTTTTAAAAAAATTGGTAAGAAATAGGGGAAAAAAAAAAAGTATACATATTAGGTATCGCCGCGTCTGTATCGACCGGCTCTATAAACATATCACATGACCTAACCCATCAGATGAACACCGTAAAAAATAAATAAAAACTATGCTAAATAAACAATTTTTTTGTCACCTTACATCACAAAAAGTACAACAGCAAGCGATCAAAAAGGGTTTGCCCACCAAAATAGTACCAATCTAACCGTCACCTCATCCCACAAAAAATGAGCCCCTACCTGAGACAATTGCCCAAAAAATAAAAAAACTATGGCTCAGAATATGGAGACACCAGCCACACTTTCGTAGTTCCCTAGAACCTCTCCCAATTATCGAAGTACCGTTTGACCGAATAGCTATGGACCTCATAGGTCCAGTACCGAAGTCCACCAGAGGGCATCAACAAATCTTAGTCATTCTAGACACTCAGTACCCGGAGGAGGTGCCACTGCGACATACCTCGGCCAAACTCATAGCTAAGGAGTAGTGTTGATCAAGCGCCAAAGTGCTCGGGTGTTCGGGTCGAACACCTCGGGATGCTCAGGTGCTCTACTGAGCACAATGGAAGTAAATGGGAGAACCTGAGCATTAACCCAGGCACCCCCTGCTCTGAAGAGGGGAGGGTGTCTGGGTCATAGGAAAAAGGTCAGAAATTGATGGAAACACCACCGAAATGGTTCGGGAACAGCATGTGGTGGATGTCTGGATGCATCTTGGACTCCCAGGTTGCTGCTGGGAACAATGTTGTCCGAGTAGTACGTCACTTTTACAGACTGACAATAATACGCACAAAACCGAAGATCTTCTTTAAATATGCCGGGCCAGTAAAACAGCTGTAGAGTACGATCCTGAGTTTTCTGCAGCCCCAGGTGACCCCCGAGAACATGTTGTTGGGCTAGATCTAACACAAGCTTGCAATAAGCTTTGGGGACCACCAACTGTTCAATAGGCTCACCCTGTAGTTGGTTTACCAGATACAACATATCCTGATGAACCACAAAACGGGGAAAAACACTGACTCTGCCCCAGGTTGATATGGTTTACCATCTACTATTAACACATTTTCCCAGGCACAGGATAGGGTTGGGTCCCAACGTTGTGCAGTACCAAAATTATCCCCGGAGACGTTGAGGTCTGCCAATTCAGGACCCGGAGGCAAGTCCTCCACATCCCCCACCATCACACTTGTTCCACCGAAGTGGCGGTCACCCCTACCACTGTCCCTTCGGTCTCAGGTTCCCAGGGTTCTGGTCTCCCCACTGAGCCGGGCCACTCTGCTAGGGTTACCCCTGTCTCATGGGTATCGGTCCCTCTCATAGCAGACCACAGTGCTGGAATATCTCTCCCTATTATAAGGTCGTAGTGTAAATTTGGGGCAACTGCCACTTTGTGAGTCCATCTGCCAGTCCCTGTGGTTAGAGACACCAGGGCGGTGGGATAGTCTTTTAAGTCTCCATGGATGCACATGACCCATGATCCAGCGTATACTATGCTGACCGTACCAGGGGAGCCCTTACAAGGGACACCAGACTACCTGAGTCCAGCAGAGCCTCCGCTGGAGTGTCTCCTACCTCCACCTGGCACAGGTGGTTTAGAGTTTTTGAGGTACCTGCTGCACACAGCTTCCTGGCATAGAGCTACTGACGGTAGCCATAGTTAGTATCCATGGGTTCCACCTGATGGGGACAGTCAGCTCTTACATGGCCCGGATCCTGACACCGCCAGCAGACTATCGGAGTCAGGTCCGTAGAGGGTACACCCCAGGTTTTGGTTGGTACAAGTCGCCAGGTCTGGGATGGAGATTTGTGGGGTTTGACTGCCCCCCCCCCTAAAGAGTCCCATGTAACAGTCTTAGTAGCCTCGTAGTGCTCCACCAGGTCCACCATTTCTAGGGCGTTGCCAGAAGACACCTGGCCGATCCAGTGCTGGAGAAGGGGTGGCAGAGTCCTCCAGAACATATCAGCCAAAAGTCTATCCAGCATAGCCATGGGACTCGGCACATCAGGCTGCAGCCACTTTTGCAAGAGGTGGAGTAAGTCATAATACTGGGTCCTTGCAAGCTCAGCTGGCTTAAACCCCCACTGATGTAACTGCTGGGCCCAGACCAACACATTCACCCCCCAGTCTTGCCAAAATCTCACCCTTTACTTTTTGGTAGTCGGCTGCTTGATCTTCCGGCAGGTTGAAATACTGGGAATCGAATGCCAGGAATGGAGCGACGACCTCAGCCCACTGGTCACGGGGTAGCTTTTGCCTGATGGCGTACATCGCTAGGTAAGTTTCAATGTCATCTGCGGGGGTCATCTTAGGAATCGCGGTGCGGACTGCGTTCCAGGCATCGTGGACGCTCGGGATTGCTCATGCTGTCTGCAAAGCCATCACGTGTGTAGCAGCAACTGGTTAGTTTCCTGCTGTTGCTTATTAGCCTCACGTTGCTGCAGGTTTGTCTCTCACTGCTGCAGATTATCCTCCATGAGGGCCTTCACAACAGCCTACGTTTTGTCATGGGGCACTGGTTGTAATACAGCTGGTTTAATGTACGACATACAACTGTGCCTAAAAAATTGCAGAAACCAAAAATATCGGCGTTCATGCCAGCCTCACTGCTCTGCCCGCATCCTCCACCAATTGTGGGGTTTCGCTCTGGTACATAGGGTAAGCGGGCGCAGTACAGAGGCAAAATACAAGTTCTTAACTCAAAATGTCAGTGTTTATTCACACTTGAGGCAATTGCACAAAACAGCATGTAACTTTGCAGTCTTGGTGTTAATACAAACACAATGGAAAGTTCATATAACACAAGTCACCTTGCTGGCAGTTCTGCCTCCAGTAGTCCACACCAGGCTTTAGGGGGCCTGTTTTCCCAGCGTGCGGCTCTCAGCCCTCCAGCATGGCACAAAGCCTCAGATCCCAAAAACAGAGACATCCCTGCTGAGCCCAGCTGCCTAATTAAGGACAGCCAGGTGCTGCCATGACCTGGACCAGAACTTAAACTCGGTCCGGTATTTGACCTCACCTGGCTGGAAACCAGCCTAGCTGCATATGCTGGGAGGAAAATACCTGCCTTGCCAGACACAACCCCTCACTGTGTCACAGTGGGTAAGTAACTGGGTCAGTGATAGAAAACAGAGTGTGGTTATTAACGGTACACAGTGGCGTGCCCTGTCTGCCCCGGGTGCCGGCTCTCAGGGGGGTACGAGAAGCAATGAGCGCTTCCATCAATACAGATGGAAGCACTCATTGCTTTTCCCTTTATAAGATGCGGTGCATCTTATAAAGGGAATACTAGTAGTGAGCGCTTCCATAATGGACGCACTCACTAGTCTGCAGGAGGAGGGAGAGAGAAGCGATGCTCTTCTCAGGGCCGGCGCCGCTGTGTCAGGACTCCTGGCTGCCTGCAGCGTCAGGACGTACAGAGCGCACTTTGACCTAATGCTGCAGGAGGTCAGGTGACTGCAGCACTGGCCCTGAGAAGAGAAGACGGCCAGAACAGGGAGAGTGGTGGCAGGAGAGAGTGGCAGCAGGAGAGATAAGTATTATTTTACAGTCTTATCTGAGGTCTGATATCTGGAGGTCTAATGGAGGTCTGACTTGGGGGGGGGTGGGAGGTCTGACTTGGGAGGGGTCGGGAGGTCTGACTTGGGAGGGGTCGGGAGGTCTGATTTGGGGGGGGATCTGGAGGTCCGACTGGGGGGTCTGGAGTGGTCTGAATTGGGGGTGGGGGAGTCTGGAGTGGTCTAATGGGGGGTCTGGAGGTCCGACTGGGGGGTCTGGAGTGGTCTTAATTGGGGGTGGGGGAGTCTGGAGTGGTCTAATGGGGGGTCTGGAGGTCCGACTGGGGGGTCTAGAGTGGTCTGACTGGGGTGTCTGGAGTGGTCTAATGGAGGGTCTGGAGATCTGACTGGGGGTCTGGAGTGGTCTAATGGGGGTCAAAAGGTTTTAATGGTGGTCAGATATGGGAATCTGGAGGTCTAATGTGTGTCTGGAGGTCTGATATGGTTCTGGAGGTCTGATATGGGGGTCTGGAGGTCTAAGGGGGATATTATCTGAGGTCTAATATTGGGTCGGGGTCTTACATGGAGGTCTAATGGGGGTCTGGTTTGACATGGAGGTCTAATGGGGGTTTGGTCTGAGATGGGGGGTTCTCATTTAGGGTTTTACATGGGGGTCTGAACTGAAAGGAAGGGGGGATTTGTTTTTTGTACTTGCGCACAAAATAAAGGGTTGTTTGTGGTACCAGTATTTTCAGGGGGACTGTTTCTGCAGGAAAATATTGGGGAGCACAGTGGACACAGTATTGGGGGTGGGAGGATGATGAAAAAGTAAGAAAATAAGATGTCTGTTTGTTAAACTCTGCAATGACTAGGTGCGGCTAAAAGAAGTCACCATGGTGGTCTAGTCTAACAGGAGAAGAGGAAAGAGAATATCTACATCAGAGAAGAGACGTCACTGGATGTAAGAGGTATGTGGCGCCGTATTACCCTGTATATGTTCTGTAGCGCTGTATGTAATGTCTTTAAAGGGGCTGTCCTTTTTTTTTTTTTTTTTTTTTGTATGAGTGCTGGCTTCTCTGCTCTGTTTACCTGCTCATCACTGCGAATGCTATGGCGAGCAGGTGAACAGAGAAAGCAGGTCTCATTTGAGCACTGCCTTCTCTTCAAACAGCTGGTGGCTGGGGACAGAAAGGGCATTACTACTATGGAGGGGCACAGAGGGCATTACTAATGTGAAGGGGGCACAATGAGCATTTCTACTATGGAGGGGGTACAGAGCCAGTTGGCATTATCACTGTGAAGGGGCCACAGTGGGCATTATTGCTGTGAAGTGGGCACAATGGGATTTTCTACTATGGAGGGGCACAGAGGGCATTACTAGCACAGTGGGAATTACTGTGAAGGGGGCACAATGGGCATTACTGTGAAGGGAGCACAGTGGGCATTATTACTATAAAGGGGGCACAATGGATATTATTACTGTGAAGGGGACACAATGGGGATTATTACTGTGAAGGGGGCACAAAGCAGGCATTACAACTGTGAAAGGGGCACAGAGGGGGCATAACTACTGTTAGGGGGCACAATGTGGGCTTCACTACTGTGAGAGGGCACAATGTGGGCATAACTACTGTGAGGGGCACACATCTGTACAAAACTGCTGTGAAGGTTGTACAATGAGGGAAATACTATTGTAAGGGGGGTACAATTTTTCAAAATAATTGGGATGGGGGTGCCAGAGAGAGGACCTGCCCCGGATGCCAAACACCCTAGGCACACCACTGACGGTACACACTCAGAATGGGTCACTGTCACTAGTGGGGTACCACAGGGGTCAGTATTGGGCCCTATTCTCTTCAATATATTTATTAATGATCTTGTAGAAGGCTTGCACAGTAGAATATACATTTTTGCAGATGACCCTAAACTGTGTAAAGTAATTAACACTGAAGAGGACAGTATACTGCCACAGATGGATCTGGATAGATTAGAGGCTTGGGCAGAGAAGTTGCAGATGAGGTTTAACACTGACAAATGTAAGGTTATGCACATGGGAAGGAATAATGCAAGTCACCCGTACATACTAAACAGTAAAACACTGGGTAACACTGACATTGAAAAGGATCTAGGAATTTTAGTGAACAGCAAACTAAGCTGTAGAAACCAGTGTCAGGCAGCTGCTGCCAAGGCCAATAAGATAATGGGTTACATCAAAAGAGGCATAGATGCCCGTGATGAGAACATAGTCCTACCACTTTACAAATCACTAGTCAGACCACACATGGAGTACAGTTCTGGTCTCCTGTGAACAAGGCAGACATAGCAGAGCTAGAGAGGGTTCAGAGGAGGGCAACTAAAGTAATAACTTGAATGGGGCAACTATAGTACCCTGAAAGATTATAAAAATTAGGGTTATTCAGTTTAGAAAAAAGACAACTGAGGGGAGATCTAAGAACTATGTATAAATATATTAGGGGTCAGTTCAGAGATCTCTTCTATCTTCTATTTATCCCCAGGACTGTGACTCTGACAAGGGGACATCCTCTGCATCTGGAGGAAAGAAGGTTTGTACACAAACATAGAAAAGGATTCTTTACGGTAAGAGCAGTGAGACTATGGAACTCTCTGCCTGAGGAGGTGGTGATGGTGAGTACAATAAAGGAATTCAAGAGGGGTCTGGATGTATTTCTGGAGCGTAATAATATTAGAGGCTATAGCTACTAGAGAGGGGTCGTTGATCCAGGGAGTTATTCTGATTGCCTGAGTGGAGTCGGGAAGGATTTCTTTTTGCCAAAAGTGGAGAAAATTGGCTTCTACCTCAGTTTTTTTTTTTTTTGTCTTCCTCTAGATTAACTTGCGGGATGAAATGCTGAACTGGATGGGCAGATTCATTTTTCAGCCTTCTAAACTATGTTTCTATGTCACTATGTATTGCACCTTCAAAAGTGATTCAAGGAATGACAATTAATCAACTAGTGGAAGGCTCATGGATGCCCAAGACTCAGAAAGGCCTGTGGGGAGTGAAGGCTAGCGTGTCTAGTCAAATCCCAGAGAAAAAAGTCCCCAAAAGCATATCAGAAATAGATATAAATTTCTTTGAGATTAGAAGAAACTATTTGCCTGTCTCTCCTTCTAGACACAGTCCATTAGCTATATTTGGTATTACAGCTCATTTGCATTCACTTCACTTGGGTTGTGTTTTTATTTATTTTTTATAAAAAAATATATATTATCTCATAAAAACCTTTAAATATTAACAAAGCATCTCAGTTTGAGTGAAATATCCAATTCTGATTGAAACAGAACTTTTAATTTTTTAAATGGATAGTATGTGTAAGGCCTCATGCCCCCGACCGTTTTTTTTTTTTAAGGTCTGCAAAAACGGGGTCCGTAGGTCCGTGATCCACGGACATGAAGAAAAAGTCATTTTGGTGTCCGGAGCCAAACGGATCCGTCCTGACTTACAATGCAAGTCAATGGGGACGGATCCATTTGACGTTGACACAATATAGTGCAATTGCAAACGGATCCGTCCCCCATTGACTTTGAATGTAAAGTCAGGAGTCCCTATTTTACCATCGGATCGGAGTTTTCTCCAATCCGATGGTATATTTTAACTTGAAGCGTCCCCATCACCATGGGAACGCCTCTGTTAGAATATACCATCGGATTTGAGTTACTCATATCCGACAGTATATTCTAACACAGAGGCGTTCCCATAGTGATGGGGACGCTTCAAGTTAGAATATACTACGAACTGTGTACATGACTGCCCCCTGCTGCCTGGCAGCACCCGATCTCTTACAGGGGGCTGTGATCCGCACAATTAACCCCAATAATAAATTTACCTAAGAACTCCCTAAGAATATCGTTCATCAAGTTTTGGAACACAGCTGGGGCATTGCTGAGTCCAAAAGGCATCACCTGATATTCAAAGTGTCCTATCGGAGTATTGAACGCTGTCTTCCATTCGTCTCCCTCCTTGATTTGGATTAGATTGTATGCCCCTTTCAGGTCAATCTTGGAAAACCAGGTTGCCCCCAAAACCTGGTTAAATAAATCCGGAATCAATGGGAGAGAGTATCTATTTTGGACAGTGATTTTATTTAATCTTCGGTAATCGATACAAGGCCTAAGACCACCATCCTTCTTTTTAACAAAGAAAAACCCTGCTCCCATAGGAGAGACTTAAGGTCTAATATGCCCTTTAGCAAGGCTCTCCTTAATATAATCTTCCATAGCCTTGCGTTTGGGCCCTGAAAGATTATAAATTCGCCCTTTAGGAAATTCGGCACCCTCTATTAGCTCTATGGCGCAATCATAAGGTCTATGGGGGGGTAGAACCTCTGGAGTAGGGGACGAGAACACATCAGAATATTCTTTAATAACAGAGGGTAATGTATTAGACCTTACTGAAACCCCAGCCTGGACCACGGACAAGCATGAGTCACACTTAGGTCCCCATTTCACCAACTCTCCTTTGGACCAATCAATTTGTGGGGTTATGTAAACGGAGCCAAGGCAACCCTAGTACCACCTCAACCGGTAGGTTCTCCAGGACTAGAAGAGAACATCTCTCAGAGTGGCACACACCCACGGTCAGAGAAATTTCAGAGGTACATGACCTCACCGTACCACCAATCAGGGGAGTAGCATCAATAGCCATGACATGGATAGGTGTAGGTGAAGCAAACATTGGAATACCCAATTTACTAGCAAACTCAAAGTCAATAAAGCTGGCCGCTGAACCAGAATCAATAAAGGCCTTACCCGGCCACTTATTAACCCCCAGAGAAATTGTTATGGGTACCAAAAGCTTACATTTAGAAAAATCAGGGTGTACCTGGTCTTTAGGTTGTCTTGCCTTAGGAGACTTGTCAGAGAGGACCCTCTTAGGACACTTGTTGATCCAATGGCCAGGATCTCCACAGTAGAAGCACTCTCCGCGTCTGCGACGAAGATTACCCCGGACCATGCCAACCTGCATGGGTTCCTCGGTGGAGACCTCAGTGTTGTCCCTGGAAAAAGCCTCTGGCTGGACCACCATCTGAGAACAGAACTGTCGTCTCTCTCTAACTCGTCTGTCAAGTCGGACAACTAGGGTCATCATCTCCTCTAAGGTCTCAGGAATTTGATAATTGACTAATAGATCTTTTAAATTATCAGATAGACCAGACCTAAACTGAATCTTCAGGGCTGGTTCATTCCATCCTGAGGGGACACACCACCGTCTGAATTGGGTGCAATACTCCTCCGCAGGGAGATGGCCCTGAACCAGTGCCCTAAGAGCCGTCTCGGCTACCAGGGCCCTGTCTGGTTCATCATAGAGGGTACCCAGGGCCTGAAAAAAAACCTCCACAGAAGTTAGACTACTGGCCCCAGGAGGTAACGAAAATGCCCAGTCCTGGGGATCACCCTGTAGTAGAGAATTGATAATCCCCACGTGTTGGCTCTCGGGACCGGAGGACACGGGGCGCAAACGGAAGTAGAGTTGCAACTCTCCTTAAAGGAGAGAAACCTCTTCCGGTCTCCAGAAAAGGGTTCTGGGAGCTTGATCTGGGGTTCAAAATGTGGACTGGAGGACAGAGGAGTGGAAGAACCTTGCCCTAACTCAAAAGAACGGAGTTTCTCTCCTAGCTCCTGCACCATCTGTGTCAAATTAGAGACATGGTCAGTCAGGGTAGTAAGAGGATTCATGATACAGTGGTTATTGGGCCTGTTAATCTGTAACGGTCATGTCCACACACACACAGGGGGAAGGATAGTGACCACTGTGCTCCACCCTCACCCCTGGCCCTGCCTACTTGCCTCATGAGTCCTGATGACAGGGGACAACTGGACGACAGTCCCTAACTTAGGATACGTGCAGGGAAGACAGACAAGACAAAATACGGAACATGAACGGACCGGGTCAGAACCAAGAGAGCTACGCAGTACAAAGGGTTAAGCAAAGAATGGTCAGGAGAAGTTGTGGTCAAATACCAGGAGAGTAGAGAAGTACAAGAGGAGTCCTAAGAGAGTAGTCAGGTGGGAGCCGAGGTCACAATACCAGGACGGATGCGCAGTACAGGAGGAGCAGGCAAAGGATCGTCAGGGAACGGAATCAGGTGAGTATTTAGTAGTCCCAACAAATAGCCAGGAACCTAGAAATTAACAGGCAACCTGTGGCTAGCAGGCTGCCTGTATTTATAGTGGGGAGTGAGGGTCATGTGACGTGGCCAGCGTCACATGACCGACAGACCAACCAGTTGAGCACCGAGTGATCAGCTCGGCGCTCAAGGCAGACTTAGGAGTAGGGAGCCACCCAGCAGTAAAGCCGCCCTGGGAATGAGGTCAAACACAGATCCTCATTCCTAAAGCTAACCAACAGGTCTGCGGGTAATGGGGGACCGAGTGCACCTTCGGAACCCCGTTACACAGAATGGGTTAAGTTCATCATAGAAGGTTTCAGATCCGGCTTCCATACAGGTCAGATAGCCTTGCCACAAACTTCCTATGAGTGTAAAAATTTACAAGGACCCGCAATCGGTCTCACAGCTCATAAAGCTAGAATTGGAGAAGGGTTTTTTAATAGGCCCCTTCAGTCAGCCTCCATTCGAAAATTGGAGAATTAATCCCATTGGTATAGTGTCTGGCAAATTCACTAATAAAAAAACGTCTGATATACGACTTGTCAGCTTCGCATTCTTTAGCCGTCCCGAGTCTTAACTCATTAATACCTTCTGAAGAATTTGCCATGCGGTATTCTTCCTTAGACAAAGCCATACAAGTAATTCTGTCACTGGGTGAGCAAGCATGGCTTTCCAAGGCTGATATTAAAGATGCCTTCAAACTTTTGTCAATACATCCGCTTTTGTGGAGATGGCATGGTATCAAATGGTTAGGGTGATATTATTTTGCCAATAAGCTCACCTTCGGGTCAAAACCAAGCCTGTGGTTATTTGACCAATTTGCAAAAAGTCTACATTGGGTCCTCGAGAAAACTTTTAATGCATACCACGTAATCCATTACCTGGATGATTTTCTCCTAATTGAACCACAGTCTCTCGCATCCCAGGTGACCTTGGTATGTTGCGCAGGGTATTCACGGAGCTCAGAGTACCAGTAGCAGAAAATAAAATTGACGGTCCCAGTAAAGTTTTGACTTTCTTAGGTGTGCAGTTAGACACGGTGAAGTTACAGGCCAGCTTACCTGTGGATAAGTTGTCTAGAATTAAGGAAGCAGTGCACAGGTCAGCCCGTTGTAAAATTACCACTAGGGTCCAACTTAAGAGTCTTCTAGGAATGCTGAACTTCGCGATGCGGAGAATTCCACAAGGGAGATCTTTCATTTCCAGGTTGCTTAGTTTACTGCATTCAGCCCCTGACCATGACAGTATCATCCAATTAGATAGACCAGCACTCGCAGATTTAGTTATGTGGGACACTTTTTTAACCCACTGGAACGGAGTGTAATTTTTTGTCCCTCCGGTGTCCAGTGAGTCCCCTATTATTCATACAGACGCCTCGGCATCAGTGGGATTCGCAGCTATACATGGGAATCACTGGTTGGCTAGTTCCTGGCCGTCTGAAGTAGCAGACATTCCAGGTTTCTCTCACTCTTCTCCTTTGTTTGAAGTTTACCCTATAGTTGCAGCAGCAGTGGCATGGGTAAGTTATGGCAGAATAAAACAGTACTGTTCTTAACAGATAATGCAGTTACCGCAGACCTTCTTAACAAAGGCAGATCCACCTCTAGCGAAGTAATGTCCTTAGTAAGGAGACTAGTATGGATAGCTTTACAGTATAATTTCCATTTTGAGTGTGCACACATACCTGGCAAACAAAATACAGCAGCAGACGCCTTGTCCAGGCTTAACTTTGAACTTTTTTTTCAGATCTCCCCCGAAGCAGATCAACTGCAGACACCAACGCCACATCACAAACTGCTGTTCATGGACTGATGGCACACTTGGCAACTGCCAGCCCACTGATCAACAAATCTCTGTCGATTAATAAGTTGAGAAATTACAACAAAGTCTGGGCTAGGTTCATTAAATTCAAAGAAACATACCCTCGGTCTGATTTAGGGGACATTTCTTATAAACTTGCTTTTGTTGGTTTTTGCCACACCAATCTGAAGCTTATAATACTATTAAAGTATATTTAGCAGGCATCCAACATCATTGGTATCTTCTATATCCCGATAAGCCGTCCTTGTTTTCTGCATATCCTGTCAAGGCTATATTGAAGGGCCTTCAACATACCACTTCAAAACCAAAATTCAAACGACAACCTCTTACAGGCTCAATGTTCCGAGATTTATCCAATATGTTAGATAAGGAACCTTTTGGCCGCTATACTAGCCTATTGATTAAAACAGCATTATACCTAAGCTTCTACGGCTTTCTAAGACCAGGGGAATTTACCTGCGCGGCCTCATCTACCTCGGTTATTAGGAAAGAACATCTCAAATGGGTAGGCAACAAGTTCGTCCTCACCTTAGTACGTTCTAAAACCTCACGGCCAGGCGAGATGGTAGAAATCTGTTACTTCCCGTTGAATAACGAATGGTGTCCAGTAGCTCTTCTGTTTAGGTGGTTGGATGTTAATAACTCTGCCCCAGCTGAGTCCCCCTTATTGACACATGAGGCAGCTCCTCTCAGTATCCAAATTTTCCTTAAATACGTCCGCACTCTGATGTCATCACTCGGGGTCGACCCCTTGACGATAACTGGTCATTCTATCAGAATAGGGGCCGCGTCCGCGGCGTCCAAGAATAATATACCTGTCAACATTATCAAAAGGTTGGGTAGATGGAAATCTTCATGCTATGCCAGATATATTCCCAATCCTTGTGTAGAAATGTCTCAGGCTTTTCAGCAATTTTTATATTGAAGATAACGTAATTAAACACATACGAATATTTTGAACTTATTTGTTTGTCTTTTTGGCCCACTTTAGGCTGCCCTAACAGATAGCTGTCCCGCCACACCTCCACTGCTGTTATTAGGAATCGTATTCGCTCGCTTAACCGTACTGAACACAAATAATACTATAAGGCTTCTTGCACACGAACGATACGGATTAGGTCCGGGTGCGTTCAGGAAAACTCGCCCCATTTTGCAAGCAAGTTCAGTCAGTTTTGCGTGCGATTGCATTCAGTGGTTCAGTTTTTTTCACGCGGGTGAAATGCGAATTGATGTGTTTTTTCACACACGTAATAAAAACCTGAAGGTTTACAAACAACATCTCTTAGCAACCATCAGTGAAATACTCATAGCACTTGCTTGTGGATGTGATGCATGTTTCACGCAGCCCCATTTACTTCTATGCGTGAAAAATGCAGAATATAGAACATGCTGCGATTTTCACGCAATGCACAAGTGATGCGTGAAAAACAACGCTCCTATACACAGACACATTGAAATGAATGGTTCAGGATTCAGTGCCGGTGCTATGCGTTCACGTCACGCATTGCACATGCCTGGAAAACTTTCACACTAGAGTTTTTTGCGAATCCGTCATGGATCTGCAAAAATGCTTCCGTTACAATAATACCACCACATGCATCCAGCAGGAACGGATACGGTTGTATTATGTCTTCTATAGCCATGACGGATCTATCATGAACACTATTGAAAGTCAATGGGGGACAGATCAGTTTTCTATTGTGTCAGAGAAAACTGATTATTACACTTTTTTTTTGTGAATTTCCCATCAGCACCTCCTCTGGTAGAGAGTTCCATAGTCTCACTGCTCTAACACTAAAGGATCCTCTTCTATGTTTGTGTTGAAATCTTATTTCCTGTAGACCAAGAGGATGTCCCCTCGTCACAGTCCTGGGGATAAATAGATGATGGTAGAGATCTCTGAACTGACCCCTGATATATTTATACATAGTTCTTAGATCTCCCCTTACTTGTCTTTTTTCTAAACTGAATAACCCTAATTTTGATAATCCTTCAGGGTACTGTAGTCCCCCTATTCCAGTTATTACTTTAGTTGCCCTCCTCTGAACCCTCTCCAGCTCTGCTATGTCTGCCTTGTTCACAGGAGACCAGAACTGTATACAGTACTCCATGTGTGGTCTGACTAGTGATTTGTAAAGTGGCAGGACTATATTCTCATCACAGGCATCTATGCCCCTTTTGATGCAACCCATTATCTTATTGGCCTTGGCAGCAGCTTCCTGACACTGGTTTCTACAGCTTAGTTTACTGTTCACTAAAATTCTTAAGTCATTTTCCATGTCAGTGTTACCCAGTGTTTAGTATGTTTTAGTATGCACGGGTGACATTTATTTTTCCTTCCCATGTGCATAACCTTACATTTGTCAGTGTTAAACCTAATCTGCCACTTCTCTGCCCAAGCCTCTAATCTATCCAGATCCCTCTATAGCAGTATACTGTCCTCTTCCGTGTTAATTACTTTACACAGTTAAGTGTCATTTGCAAGTGTCACCGCCAGTTCTGTGCGAAGCTCTGGCAGACCTTCTTCTCCACCTGTTGTATGATGTTCTTTGTTTTGGTTTCACTTTCTCATCTCCTTTCCTTCTGCCAGGTGTCACTTATTTAGACATAATCGTCTTCCTTTATATTCCCTCCCATACTGCCTGACTTTGCGGTTTATACTACTTCCTGGATGAAGTGTTCACTGCTGGAGGCTGCGTCTGCTGTTTGCTCAGATAAGTCCTTTACTTTATTGTGTTTGCTTGCTGGCTTGATTCTAGGTGACCCTGACTCCCTCCGTATTAAGTGCAGGGAGCCGGTGGTCGTGTCCCCTCACTATTATAGGGTTTTCAGGTGTCACACAGGCTTAGGTACGTGGGCATGCAATCGTCTACCATCGAGACCCATGTATGTGCATAGCAGTCAGGGAGAGCTCTTAGGGTTTTATAGGGCTCACCTATAAGCTCCTTAGTTTGGGATCAAGCCAGTCGCTCGTTTATTTATTAGTTCCAGCTATCTGAAAATCTCATCCATGACAGCAAGCCTTCTACAAGATCATTAATAAATATATTGAAGAGAATAGGGCCCAATACTGACCCCTGAGGTACCCCACTAGTGACAGTGACCCAATCTGAGTGTGTACCATTAATAACCACCCTCTGTTTTCTATTACTGAGCCAGTTACTTACCCACATACAGACATTTTCTCCCAGTCCGAGCATTCTCATTTTATATACTAACCTTTTATGTGGTACAGTGTCAAATGCTTTGGAGAACTCCAGATATACGACATCCATTGATTCGCCGCTGTCAAGTCTAGAACTTACCTCCTCAAAGAAACTGATAAAATTAGTTTGACATGACCGATCCCTCATGAAGCCATTCTGATATGGCGTTATTTGCTAATTTCTGTTGAGATGCTCTAAGATAGCATCTCTTAGAAAACCTTCAAACAGTTTACCCACAACAGATGTTAAACTTACCGGCCTATAGTTTCCAGGCTCTGTTTTTGGACCCTTTTTGAATATTGGCACTACATTGGCTAAACTCCAATCCTGTGTTTCACTCCCTGTCAGTATAGAGTCCTTAAATAGCCAGACCCTTATTTCTGATATGACAATACTTAATTCTCTTATGATATGGAGGTGTATGCCATCTTGTCATGACGATTTGTCTATTTTATTCTTTCCTGGGTCAGACAGGGCACTTTTAATAGGGAATTAACTTTTACATTCTGCATTTCATCTGACCGTTTACATTCCTTAGTAAATACAGTTGTTTTCTCATTATCGCTGTCTTAAATCGCACCTTCAGATTTATACTTTTTACCAATTATATAATTGAAGAATATTTTAAAGTGTAACTGCCATTTCACTAACAAAAATGAAATTCCTAACATATGTGATGCTGAAGGGAAGATATTCATGAGGCTTTACCTTTCTGATGTCTGTATTCAGCCCTTAGCGACCCTATTTCTCTTTGCCTCTATTTTAGCATTTTCCTAAGATGGCCTCTGCTGCACTTCCTGTGGTGATCTTTGCCCTGTCTTTGAGGCCATCCTGTATTTCCCTCACTTCCCATAATCCCTTGCTCTCCTCACTTGAACTAGCAGGACCAATCACAATGCAGATAACCTCCTCCATTACCCCAGAGCAGTGTGCTAACCAGAGACAAGCCCTGCAATTACATGAAATCAGTAAGCATTTGTTTTAGCCTCTTAAGTCACATTAAAATATTTTTTTAGGGGGGAAAGATAAAAAAAACTGCAATTTTTACATAATTTTGTGGAATTTTTTTATGGCGTTCACTGTGTGGTAAAAATAACGTAATTTTATTATGACAAATAACCTGACCCAAGAGAGTCAAAAGAGCCACCCCACGAATGCACATCCAACAATAAATTAATATTAAAATGTATATAAAGTTTATTAGACACGCAAACAGACACACATTAAAAATTGTATACAATAAAGACAAAGTGCGGTATGCAATAGAACATGTGTAACCGACACACACAGGTCCACTGAGTTGCCACAAATAGGCATATGCGCTATAAACCAGCATATAAAGGAATTCAATAAATAACATAAAGCAAATGTCAGGTAAGGTAAGACAACTAAGAATAAAGACTGACCATGATAAGGTCAAATATCACAAGCCAAACCTACATAACCAGCTGGTGCAGTGTACCTGGAAACATGAGAAACGCCGAACGAGTATCGCCAGAGCAATCCGGCTTCCTCAGGGGTGAAGAGCTGTATGTTGAGGTGTCACATAATATAGGGTAATTAATAAAGTATAATTAGATTCACCTGTGCAGCAGAGATGAAGTGGGCGGTGTGGAGGCATGTCAAACAGTACACATCTGGAAACCGGAAGTGTGGAAGTCACATGATCTGCAGGTGGAACGCATATGCGTTCCACCTGTAAAATCACAGCCACACAACACAAATAAACAGGGGGAAGGGGGGCAGTGAAGTTTGACTAAATCTCACATGGTGAGCAACTGTAGATATACCAATCATGTTAACAAGTGAGGCAGTAGCAGCGATACCAACAGAGCTGTTCGGCACATAGAGGATCGCAAAACCGGAAGTGTGTAATCACATGACCGGAAGTGGAGTGCCGCAGTGGAACGCATGGTGGAACGCATGGTGCACTCCACAGAGAATAGTGGATTGCACAGTGCGCTCACCGTTCAGGTAGGGGAGCCAGGGGCTGTGCAGCATACTGGGAGGGATGGAGAAGGGCCTGTTAAGCAATTAAGCAATATTATGAACAAAAATAAAGCTATTATACATGCACTAAGTGCAATCTGTAATGCATATGCAGAGGCACCCACAATGCAGAACACACAGCTCTGCATGCACATTGATATAAGTGTACATGTATAAATAACACAACAGGGGCCAAGCATTGAGCAATGAATATAGAATTCGCAACATGTATACACTCCATACAGTAATCATGAATAAATAAAATATATGTACTAGTGTCATTACTAATAATACCAATAAGAATACCTACAAGGCAAGTGATTGATGATAAACAATCATAAACAATGATGTTGTATAAAGGTAAGGACCCTATTCTATGATCAAGGACCAAGGGTCGGACCTAAAATAAATAGTGGTGAGGTGGTGAATAGCATATATATAGTGGGAAAGACCACAAATGTGGAAGTGAAAAGCATGGTGGATATAGAAGTGCTCAAACGTGTGTGAGGAAAAGGAAATGAAAGTTGAAGCGGGTGAGGAAGACCTGTGAGGAATAAATTCATTAATAGGTACATGGGAAAATTTTATAAATTAATAATAGAAAAAAAAAAAAAAAAAAATATATATATATATATATATATATATCAGAACAAGCAAAAATGGCCGATCAAGATTTTGTCTAATCCGCAGCCCATAGCTTAAGCCCCTGTATAAACAGAAACTAACCAGTGCCAGATGGATGCTGATGTATAATACATGCCGACTGGTGCAAACAAATGCACTGTCCCCAAAACGCACAATGCAGACATGTATGTGCGTGAATCAAAAAACCTCCCAGTTGGCTCCCAGTGTGGGTGCCCTGACACCACAGAGCAATTTGCCCAATGTGGTGCAAACCCTGCCACTACTGGGGTAGCATGGTGCAACTGCTACATGGTGCAAACTGCAATTTTTACATAATTTTGTGGAATTTTTTTATGGCGTTCACTGTGTGGTAAAAATAACATAATTTTATTATGTGGGTCACTATATTGATGATGATGATGATGTCCCACACATTTCCATATGTAACGCCCCACTTCTGCACCCTGCTACTGTCTTTTATTGGTTAACCTCATGTCATCTGTGTATTTATTTCAGGTCCTTCACAATGTGCATTATATGCAACTGTTATGTTCAAATGTAATATACCTGGGTTTACCAGTAGGTGGCAGCAAACATGGCAGAGCTACAGTTAGATAGAATGGAGCTTTTCATTCCATTCTAACCCACCTCTGTGGAGAAG